>NC_092232.1:29679011-29999011 GCF_036320965.1 Panulirus ornatus
ATCATACAACTTCTTAAATATATATATGCTATCTGCATTAACCATGCCCTCATTCATTCTATTCCATTCATCCACCACTTTTACACTACATGGACCTCTCAATTTATGCAAGTTATGTCCTTGTAAATGGTCATATAAATCAGAAATTTGTAAATCAAATAATGAAATAATAGAGATGAGAGGGTTTTGTTATTAGTAAGAAAGTATCAACTATAATGCTAGTGAAAATCTATAGCAAACATATAACAGTGAATGTAAAATACTATAACATACATACAGAAAATACAAACTTTGAGTCCTGACGCAGTTTTTTCTTCATGGGAAATGTATGTTCTAAAAGGCATTCTTTTCCAAATTAATCTTGTCTTGTCCATGTTAAGAATCTCCTGAGGAGAATAACTGTCTTCCTCATTAATGGTCTTATGGGTTCCTCGCAAATTTTCAGTAGAAATAACATCAGCAGAAGCAGCCTCATATAGTCCTATTGATGTTGTGGCAATTGTAGCATTTCCTAAAATTTACAAACCAACAAGGACTTGCTCTAAATGTCTTTGCTGCCTCTTTTACCACTGCTAAGTCATCATGTGCATTCTGGGCTTTTGCTTGTATCACAAGCATGGTGATGGAAACATTTTCAAAAGTTTGGTGTTTGATCCATGTGCTTAACATTTGTTCCATTCTCTCCTTAATCAAACTTTAGGAATACAACCTCTTAGATGCACTGATTAATGTTCCACTCTAGGCACTCTTCTGCATCTTCCCTGCACAATCACAAACAGTCCAAAAAGTAGATTCTCTAAATCCAAGGGCATGAGGAAAATCAGCTGTTAATTACCTCTCTCATAACATTTGAGCACATCCATCTTCATGTCAATGGTGATGGCCTTATGCTTCTAAGTAACATGGGTACCAGGAAATCTTAAAAGACTCTTTGGTGTTATGGTGCAAGGGGCAAAGCACATGCAATATACAGTATACTGCAGCACAGAATACTGTGGCACCCTGTGACTATACACTGTATCCATGCAGTGTACACACGCTTCTCACACAGTTCTGGCAATGCCACATCACCACACTGCAGCCCAATGATGATTGCATATTCCAAACATAAGACCACGTAAATCAAATGAAGCTGTAAATGGACTATGAACACTATTCTACAAACAGTGTAACTCAAACAAGCTTAAATAAATTTTTCCCCCCATACTTGATTGCTGTTCCCTGTGTTAGCAAGGCAGCATCAGGAACAGCCAAAGAAAGGCCACATCTACTCACATCCATTCTTGTGCTGTCATGTGTAATGCACAAAAACCACAGCTCTCTATCGACACCCAGGCCTCACAGACGTTTCCATGGTTTACCCCAGATGCTTCACATGCTGTAGTTCAGTCCACTAACAGCACAACAACCCCAGTATACCACGTTGTTCCAATCACTCTATCCTGAGCATGCCTTTCGCCCTCCTGCATGTTCATGCCCCAATTGCTCAAAATCTTTTTTGCACCATCCTTCCATCTCCAATATGGTCTCCCAGTTGTCCTTGTTCCCTTCATTCCTGACACACATATCCTCTTTGTCAACTTTCCTCACTAACTCACTCTATATGTCCAAACAATTTCAGCAAACCCTATTCTGCTCTCTCAACCACACATCTCTCTTTCCCTCTCATTATTTACTAGATTAAACCACCTCACACCACATATTGCCCTCAAATATTTCATTTCCAACACATCCACTCTCCTCCACTCAGCCTTATCTAAGGCCCATGCCTCTCATACATATAATATTGTTAGAAATACTATTCCTTCAAATATACCTATTTTTGCCCTCCCAGATAACATACTCTCTCTCTACACATTCTTCAGCACTCAAGAACCTTTGCCCCATCCCCCACCCTATAACTCACTTCCACTTCCATGGTTCCATTCACTGCCAAGTCCACACTTAAATATCTAAAGCATTTCACTTCCTCTAATTTTTCTCATTTCAAACTTCCAACTTAACTAGTCAAGAGGTACCTGCATGAAAGTATTTCACATCTTAAACAAGTTTCTTGCTTAATCTCAAGTCATGTCCTCTGGTTGCTCTATCACTACATCACTTGAAGAACTGTTCATGACCATATCATCATTCTGTTTTAAAAACTTAAGGGTTGTGATCTGGTCACCCTTGCATGGGTCAAGACCTTTCAGTATTCTGTTAACGACCTTTCTAAATTTCTCAATGCTTTCTAAAGCCTCTTTTCTATCCCATTTCAATAATGATAAGGCTATAATGTCTTCCACTGAGAAAATACTTTTCCTCACGATATCTAGTTCCTCACATATCCTTAACTATTTTTCCCTTTGAATACCTAAATTCGATTAGCTGCTCTGTAAGCAACAATCTACTTATGACGAAAATTATGGAGAATTTTTGGATTTTCATTTTCTTTATCCACAATACTCTTTTCAAAAGTGTGTGGGCGTGTATGTATATACATGTGTATGTGGGTGGGTTGGGCCATTCTTTCGTCTGTTTCCTTGCCCTACCTCGCTAACGCGGGAGACAGCGACAAAGCAAAATAAAAATAAACATCTTTTCAAAATGTCTTTGTTCCTCTTTTTTCATCCTGCCATACTCAACCCTCTTACTCTTATACCTTACATAAGCTGGCTGGCTGGAGTGCCACCTGTATCTCTGCCACTGGACATCTCGAAACTCCCTTGCTTTTTGATGCCTTTGATTAAATTCTTTGCTCTTTCTTAACCTTCCCTCTGTATTTGCATGGAGGTACATGTTCTCACTCCCTTCACTATGAATTTCACTGAACCTTTCACCTCAATACCCCCGTTCCTGGCTTCTGAACTCTATTTCCCAATCTATGTGACCACAGAAATTAAGTTCAGTGTAGTTTCCACAGTTATATCTACTCCAGTCCTGTCTCATCTCACCTCTTTTAACTTCCTCATTTACCACATAATCAAACTCAAGCATTCCATAATAAATTTTTCCAAATGGTGTATCATACTGTATATGATATTTTCAATATCCATGCTAATCTGTATGAGATCTAATAATGAGGGTGAAACAATAGTCCCTTGCAATTCTTTTTAGTATATTCACTGATATGCTGGTACAGGAAATCTTCAAGTGTACACTCACAGTACTTTTTTCTCCACGATTCCTTGTCATCCTGAAAATCCAGATCCTACCAGTCTATCTCCTTATAACCGAAATTCCTCATTATCTATGAGATGGGCATGTTTTACTGTTTCATGTACCATCCTGATTGTTTCTTCAATGTTCTCAATATATATTTGTTCTGAATCATTAAATTACTTTGGAAGAATATATACCATCATCATCACTATGTGCTTCTTTCCTACAGTTATCCTTCCCATTATGTATTGTTTGAATGGGTCATATACTACTGTTTCCTGAAACTTAAGATTATCTCTTACTAAGAGAGCCAAACCTCCTCCTCTTTTGCCTTCTTTTTGCCTCCCTATTATCATGTACCTCTTTGGACAGAAGAGTGAGATCTTATCACTTTAGTAAACTTTGTTTCTGCAACTCTAACAAAATCAGGTGCTTTTACCCTTCAATGATCCTTGAATTCCTGCTCTTTACCATGCGTGTACTACTTATCTATCAGCATTTACATACCATACTTTTGGTTGGCCATTACCATTGCCTAATATTCCTGTCTTCTTTGAGGCACTGATAGCAGGGTCTGTCTTCTTGACTCACTTGCCATCTTCTATTTTTTGCCTTCACACTGTCTGTACTCTTTGCTCTTTCCCTCTCTTCCCTTGGTCTGTCATGTTTGATGAAAACTGCATTGAATTCCTCAACCATTTTTTCAAGTTTCTTAGCTTGTCTTAAGACCTTCAGGTGAGATGACTCAAAACCAAATGCAACCATAATTGTTTGTCCCTTTATGTCTCAGTTATAACCACCATTTCTTCTTTCCTTTATCACTGACATTGCATTATTGAGCATTTCTTCTTTATTTTCCCTTTCCCTTTATTTTGTCATGTTCTTTTTATTTTTGGCATATGTTTTTTAAAGATTTATGTTTGTCAAGCTCCTGGTTAACCAGTCTTTTTAATCTGGGTGCCACCCACATTGCAGCTAAATCCATCTGGTTTGGTTCATCATCTGTGCCTTTGGATTTCTCTATTATCTTCATTTTGCTGATAGGCACCGATCCTGTATACTCTGCACTTTTCTGAAATTCGAGTCTACAGATCAATAAATTTTGCCTCAGCACCTAAGTTTCAGTGTCCCCAAGTTCCTGTCTCACTGTATTAGTCAGTGTGCTCCAAGTCTGTTGCCAAGCCCAAAAACTGCACCTTCCTTCCCATTTCCTATTGTTCAAAAGTCTCTATCATGTCTAGAACAGTCTCTTCTGACCTCCCCTGCCCTTTAATCATTCTACCTTTATTCCCTTCATCACCTGCTCTCTCAGCCACCTCAACTGATGCTAAACTGTGCTCATGACATTTATCTTAATTTCTAATTCTCTGTGTTTCTCATTCATTTTGACACTTATCATGATCATTAAACTCATCTTTAAGTTTCAATATTTCCATCTCTGACTGCTATAATAATCTCTAATCCTAATGTGAAATTACATATTCGGACTTTAGAGATATGAAGTTCTACACTAGAATACTCTCTACTATCATACAACCTCAAATCTGTGAATGCTGTCTGCATAACCATGTCCTCAGTCATTCTGTTGTATTCATCCACCACCCTTACTAAAAAAATGAAATGAAATTATAGCCTTTCAAACAAGTTCCTTACTAAATTTCACGTTAGGTGCTCTTATTGTTCTTATCCCTATATTTGTCAAAGAACCATCCACATTTTCACATCGTCCGTCTCTCTTAGACTTTAAATGCTGCGATCAGGTTTTCCCTTTCTCATCTGTTCCAAGGTGGGTAAATTGAAAACCTTAAGCCCTTCCCCATAACTTAATTCTCTTAATGTTGGTACCATCTTTGTTGCCCTCCCCTGGACTTTATCTGTGAGCTCTGTGCTTTTTAGATGCAGTGATCAAACTTAAGGAGCATATTCTTGTTTTGGCCTAAGTTGGATATGAATAACTTGCTAAGTATTTCCTTATTCATATGCTTAAAAGCTATTATAATAATTGCCTGCAGACAGTTTGTCTCCCTGAAAAAGGAATCCAAAGGAATTCAAACAGCAACAGACCATTGGGTTCTTTCAAGGCTGTTTGTGATAGTGGAAGGTATCAGAAATGCAGAGATTTGTGTGGTAAAAGTTAGAAGTATACAGATAAATCAAAGAGAATAAGTGCAAATTGTCATTTTGACTGTGGAGACATATGTAATGAAAGTTGTGGACTTGAGGGGAAATATTTATCGTCTATTCTTAAACATAATTATGGTACTTCTTTCAACAACTCCACTTGGCAAGTCTTTTCATATGTTAACAATCCTGTTGAAGAAAAAGTACTTTGCTTCGTTCCAGGTAAATCATATGCCCATGAGTTTGTATCTATTCCTAGGAGTAAAATCAGAAGAATCATGTCTTAGGTAATTTTATAGATCAAGGTCATCAAAGCCTTTGAACATTTAGAATAATTGTACTAGGTCACCTCTTCACATTCTCTTTTCTTAGTTAAGCAGATTTAAGTTGTATAATCTCATCTCGTAGTATTTGTTTCTCAGTTCGGGAATCATCTTGGTTGCTCGATGCTGTACTCTCTCCATTCAGTCTATCTCTTTCTAGGAAGGGTGACCAAAACTGAACACAATATTCATGATGTGGACAAACCAGTGAATTGTTAAGAGTGAGAAAGATTTTGACTTAAATTCGGAAGATATATTTATGAAACCAGAATTTTGTTCGCTCTTTTCACTGCTTCTGTGCACTGGGTACTTGGTTTTAGGTCACCACAGATTATTAAATCAAAGTTTTTCCTCACTTCCCTTTTGCTGTTCAACAGAATTCATACTGTAGCTTGCCTTTTCATTTTTTCTACTAATATGTAAAACTGCACTTATCTATATCAAAATTCATTTGCCACCTAGAACCCCAGTTCATTTGTGTTTCTATGTCAGTTTGCATCTGCAAACATTCAAGTTCATTTGTAGATTCATTACCCAACATTGTTTCATCAGTGAATCTTGATATCTTGCAATGCAGCCCATTATCAATAGCATTACTATATGTGAGAATGAGAACTGGTCCCAAGGCTGATCCTCATGGTGCTCCACTTATTACATCAAACCCTTTTGAGGCCTAACTATTAACCACGACTATTTGTTTACGATGTGACTTAATTTTTGCTAGTAATTGTGATGCTTTTTGAAAGTCTAGGTAGACAGCATCAAATGCTATATTTTCATCGTACATGTTGATAATTACAAAAAAGAAATCAAGCAGATTTGTCAAACATTAGCAATCTTATCAAAAACCATTCTGAGAATTGTTTATCAAGTGTTGATCCTCTAAATGGTTTACAATTCTATCTCAAATGATGGCTTCCTTAAGTTTTTCAACTACAGACATTAAGCTAATGGAACGATAATTTCCGAGCAGTGACTTATTGAAAGGGGCAGTCAAGGGCTTAACTACCTCATTTTTCACCTCTTTCATTGTTCTTGGATAAAACTTATCAGGGCCTGCCATTTTACTTATTTTCACCCCATTTATTGCTGAATTTATGTTCTCAGCTTTTATGTCAATTTCTTGAAGAATGTTCCTCTCTCTTATCAATAAATTCAGATGCAAAAATGTCGTTTAATATAATATCTTTGCCATGGCTTCGCTATCTCAAAGCAGGTCACTTTTTCCATAATTATTGGACCTACTGACAGGGTAATGACCCTCTTGCTTCAAACATAACAGAAAAACTCCTTAGGGTTTCTTTTGCTAATTTCAGCAATATAAGCTTCACATTGACATCTAGTTTGTCATATAATTCTCTTACTTTCTCTTTGCAACTTAATATACCTTACTCTATCATGTTCATTATTGGATTCTCAGTTTCTCATGAGCTACTTTCTTAAACAGCAGGCACCTTCTTATTCCACCATTCCACTGCCTTGGTTTTGTTTTAGATATACACCATCTACTATGTATTAGTGTATAAGTTTCCTCTGCTGCTTTGAATTTTTTTGCAAAGGTTTTCCAAGCTATGTTCATGTAATTTTATTGACTGTATCATCCCAGGTTTGCCTATCACGAGCAATGTGAAGATCATTAAAATATGCATGTTCAAATTCTTTAAATTTGAGACTGGTGACTGGATAAGGAAAATGTCAGCTCCCAAGTCCTTCTCACACCTAGAATCCTGAAGCTTACTTCCAATGAGGTAATATCATATTGAGGCCATCTTTCTCACTGTCCCATCCATATTACTTTACATTTGCTTGGGTTAAATTTCATCAACGACATTTATGACCAACTTATGAAGTTTATTTAGTCCCCTCGTAAGCTGTTGCATCCTCCTCACTTTTCACTTCCCTCTTGACCTCTGCATCATCTGGAAACATAGTCAGGTAGGATTCCATACCTTTAGGCGAGTCATTAACTTACATCATAAAGAGTAATGCTCCCAGAACCAAACCCTAAAAGTAGTCCGCTGTCACCTCAAACCATTTTGAAAAGGTTAATCCAATATGCATCCTTTTTTCACTCCCAGTGATATTCTTCTATCCATCAAGAGAGTTCCCCCTTATTCCTGCTAAGTGATCCAGCTTCTTAATCAGCTTCCCATTCAGTATAATCCAGATACAGACAGTCTTCTAAACCTTCCCTTTTGTTCAGTACTGAGCTAACTCTCCCATAGAACTCTAAGAGGTTAGTTACACATGACCTTTCCCTAAAACCATGCTGTCTCTCACTTAGGAAATTTTTTCTTTGTAGCAAGTCATCTACATGCTTTCTAATAAATCTTTTCCAAAACATTACACACCAGATTCATTTCTGAAATCAGTCTGTAGTTCAGTGTTTATACTTGGTTTCTTTTCATGTATACAAGTATGATGTCTTCCCTTTTCCATTCCCTTGGCACTTTGCCTCTCTCCACTGACATATTGAACAGTCATTCAAGTGGTTTGTCAAGCACAGCTGCATACATCTTTAGCACATATGGTGTAATTTCATCTGGACCATAAGCCTCATATGAGTCAAGTCCTTTTCGTATTCTTTTAATATCTTTTCTATACATCTCATTGATATCCATGGTTCCATTTGCTCCCATGTCCACTCCAAGGTTTCTAAAACACTTCATTTCCTCCAAGTTTTCTTCAAGCCTAATATCCATATAATATTGATGGGGCTGATATACTTTCAATCATAGCCCCCCACCCCCCAAAAAAAAAAAAAACTTTCTCTCTTTCCACATATTCTTCAGCACTCCCAGAATTTTTGCCCCCTCACCAACCCTATAACTCATTTCTGCTTCCATGGTTTCCCTTTACTGTCATGTCAACCCCAAGTATCTAAAACACTTCACTTCCTCAAATTTTTCTCCATTCAAACTCACACCCAAACTAACCTGTCCGACAACCCTGTTGAACCTAATAAACTTTCTCCTTTCACATGCTCTTTCAAACTCAGTCACCAACTTTTGCCGTTTCTCACTCAAATCAGTCACCAGTTCCGTATCATAAGCAAAAACTAACTTTCCAGGCCCTCTCATCCCCCACAGACTACATACTTGCCCCTCTCTCCAAGAATTTCACATTACCACCCTATCTGTACACAAATTGAACAACTATGGTGACATCACACTCCAGCCACAAACCGCACTTCACTTGGAGCCATTCACTTTCCTCTCTTCCTACTTGCACACATGCCTTACATCCTTGAGAAAACCTTTCTCTGCATTTCAAATCACTCTACATATTTCTGCTTTCCAAGTAGAGGACATCAGTCTAGAATGAAACCTATTAACTGCCACAAAATTAAGGACTGTTTATGAAACCAACATCATTTAATGTGCAGACAGACTCACAATGGAAGTTGCCTGGCAATAAGATTTTTTTCACACCACTAATTCCTGCATATCAAGATTGTGCCAGAAACAGATGAGGCACTCTCATTTGCTTGCATCTACACTCTATTTTTCATGTACAGTGCAAGAAAACCCAAGATCCATCCTCAAAGCCAGGCCACAAAGACCTTTCTGTGGTTTCCCCTGGCCACTTTATGAGCTCCAGTTTAGCATGTCACCCTCTGTATACACAATGCTTCAATTTGCTCTCCCATCATGCCTCTCATCCTCCTGCACATTCATGCCATGATCACTTAAAGCATCTTTTAACTCCTACCTCCTCCTCAGTGTCCCCCTTCTCCTTGTTCCCTGCACATCTAACATATATATCCACAGTCAGATTCTCCTCACCCATCCTCTGTATGTCCAAACCATTTCAGCACACTCTCTTCACTTCTTTCGTATTCACTCTTCTTCCTACTACACTGAACCTACTACAGCCCTTTTTCCCTGTAATTTCATATTTGACCAACCCTCCTTAAGCCACTTACTGTCCTGAAACATTTCATTTCCTACATAACCAACCTCCTACATGTACAGTGACAACAACTACAAAAAATAAAAGAGCAAAAACTAACTTTTAAAAGGTTAATCAAGAGAATAAGTTTCCCCCTTTTCTGAATCACCTAAAAAGCATTAACCTCATAATATCAATCAAGTATTATACATTAACACAGCTTCTATTGTGCTATCATAATGAATATCTTAAACCCCTGAGCAGAAAAAAATATACAAGTAGTAAGGATTTACTCAGATTTATCTATGGAGATTTGCTTTCATCAAAGATTTATTCATAAACACACTAGGTTTCTTTCTGAAAACTAAGTGTGTAAAAGTAAAGCACAATGCTCAAAATTAATTTGTGCTAGGTAAATGAAATATTTCAGATTGATAGCTGATATAAAGAGGTTCATTACAAACATTATTTGCTGATGGAAAGTTCATTAACTTTATATCATTTGTAAGATGTAAAAGTCAGATTTGATAAAGTCAAATTTCTAATCTGTTCCACTTGTACACACTCCCTAATAATGTGTCAAATGGTACAGGAAGCTGCTATATATAAAAAAAAAAAAAACCAGGGATCAAGAACATTCAAGTAAGGGATATACAGAAAATATACAGTTCATTATATCAAAGTTATCATGGTCAATGAATTCTACTTTTATACAAATTAATTGGTTATCTTGTCAATTAAGCCATCACTTATGAATGAGATCAAATTAAACTAATACTTCATAACATCAAAGGAATATAGTGATAAATAAAATGCACACATTGACTAAAACAACTTTTGTGAGCAATATCCCAACAGCGTATCAAAACCTTAAATCATGAAAATTTAACAAATATTGATTACCTTCTTAAATGTATGTCCTACCTAACATAAATATGTAAAGAACTCATTTTGTGTTGCTAAACTACTTTAAGAGTTTCTGCAAATATTTATATTTGCAAATAATTACTAAAAGCAGTAGGAACAATGAGCTATGACTAGATTAAAACTGATCTATTATGTAATGTGTGAGTATGAAAGACACTTTAAAAGGTAACAACTGTATAATAAAATAAAATTCATTAAAATTCAGGAAAAACAGCATTTCTTTCATTCTTACAAATTACTGAACATGTTCATCCATGCAGTTTCTCCTTTTTTATGAAAATTTGAAATATGATATCATGGACTGATTGTTCCCAAGGCAAAATATATACAGTGTCTTGCTCTAAAAACTTTCCTACGAAAGTGGAGTTTGTATCTTCCTCTATTTAATATGATTGCTTATAAAAATGTTTTTCAAGTGCACAAACAATATTGTAAATAGGAATAAAAGGAAAAGTAGTTAAAGCATGTTTAAACTGTAGGGTTGAAAGTACTGATAACCACCACATAGGAGGAAAAGTAAATCAAAGTTCTATCTCTTTGTTTTCTTACGCACTTCAATGATGCTTTAATTAAAATCTAATAAGCTAGTTTCAGTTACTCATATAATTATAATTCATTAATTTTATCATCTTTTATTTCAAAGTGGTATGCTGTATCTTTAATGACTTGAGAATTCATGATATCATTTAATTCACTTCTTAACCTATGAATATCACAACACAAAACCTTTGTGTAGTATATGGACTGAGTATATTATGTCTAGAATTATATGCACATAGGGCCATCCTTCAAATGATAAAACCATCTGAATTTAAAATTAAACAAGAAAAATGATTATGTAAAAAAAGATTCTACTTAAAAACAACTAAATTTATTCCATTGCTTCTGAAAGACCAAGTGGTCAATTATTCAATAGATTCACATTCTCCACTTGTTTATTGCACTATACACAACATCTGAAACTCACTCCTTGAACTTGATTTTATGAAGCTTAAGTTTGAAGCCAAGCAGATCTGAGAGTACTCCAGAGCAGGCTGAGAGGACAACCAGACGTGTAATGTTGTACAGGAGAGGATTTGCTGATAAACCAGAGATTTTGAATGGGCTCTCTAGCTCCTGTTGAGGATCACATGTTTTTAATTTGAAAGAATAATTCTTCCATGAGAAAAGAAAATATCTATGATCTCAAAACATTTCTGAAGGGAAAGGTAAAATTTATATGACTGTTAGTTAACTTTTAACTTTTAATCTCATATTAATCATATAGTACTCACAGATATTCTTCACAAAAGCTAGTATGTAAATCAGTAAGAAGTAAATCAGCTAAGCAGTAAAAAACCACAGACTGGATATCTTGGTTTTATTAAAGTCACTTTCCTCCTAACTTTTACACAACAAACTCCCTCATCTATGTTATATTTGGTTACTTCAGTTTCAATTAGCATGGTTGGCTATGTTACACCTGTTCGTTAAGGATGGTTTAGTCAGGCACTCCTCTAAAAGTATAAGAAAATAAATTCTGTGATGAAAGACTCTTTTCTGCAAAAAAAAACATAGGATACATGCTAGGCATTCTTTTCAGTAAAGCAAATCATCCACAAAACAGGAATCAAACTACCTCATTGTGGGTTAGCCAATCATACAACTAAATCTAAACAGCCAGGGACTGATAGACAACAGGCTCACTAACACCTAACTCTACAGTGAATACAGGGGATTTATATGCAATGTTTTTTCAAGCTCCTTTGCCTAAACAGATACTTATTCAATCTATAATCATTAACTACACTCCTATTTCAAAGCAGTGAATTAAGTGCATATGTGGATGCATCTTTTTTTTTCTTTCTTTCTTTCATATTTGATCACCATTTCCTGTGCTACTGGGACAGCGCCAGGAACATAAGAAAAAAAGCCACATCTGCTCACATCCATTCTCTAGCTGTCATGCATAATGCACTATGACCACAGCTCCTTATCCACAACCAGGCCCCATAGGCCTTTCCATGGTTTATCCCCAGCACTTCAAATACCCTGGTTCAGTCCAATAACAGCATGTTGACACTTGTATATCACATCATTCCAATTCACTTTATCCCATGCACACCTTTCACCCTCCTGTATATTTAGGCCCTGATCACTCAAAACTTTTTTCACTCCATCCTTCCATCTCCAATTTGGTCTTCCTGTTCTCTTTTTTCCCTCCACTTCTGACACATATATCATCTTTGACAGCTTTTCCTCACTTGCTCTCTCCATATGTGCAAACCATTTCAGAACACCCTCCTCTGCTCTCTCAACTACACTCTTTTCATTACCACATCTCTCTCTCTTACCCCTTTCATTACTAACTCGATCAAACCACCTCAAACCACATACTGTTTTCAAACATTTAATTTCCATCACATCCATCCTCCTCCACATGGCCTTATCTAAAGTCCATGCCTTGCATCCATATAATAATGTTGGGGCTACTATTCCTTCAAACATATCCCATTTTTTCCCTCTCACATAACGTTCGCTCTTTCCACATATTCTTCAATGTTCCCAGAACCTTCACCCAATCCCCCTACCCAATGACTCACTTCTGCTTCTATGGTTCTCTTTGCTGCCATGTCCCCAAGAAGCATAAAACACTAAAATTCCTCCAATTTTCTCCACTAAAAATCACACCCCAACCAACCTGTCTCTCAACCCTACTAAACCTAATAACCTTGCTTTTATTCTCATTCACTCACAACTTTCTCTTTCACACACTCTTCCAAATTCAGTCATCAACATCTGTAGTTTCTTAATCAAATTTACCATTAGTGCTGTATCATCAGCAAACACCAAACGACTCTCTTCCCATGCCCTCTCATACCCCAAAGGCTACATATATGCCCCTCTCTCCGAGACTATTGCATTTACCTCCCTTACCACCCTATTCATAAACAAACTGAACAACCATGGGGGACATCACAAATGCAAAAAATGGAGTTTACAAGGAAAGTGTATGGGAGTACAATTAAAGAGGTTGGTGTGAGAGAAAGATGTAAGATGTTATCAATTTGTTTTGGTAATATTTTTTTTCCTGTATTTTTGTCTAAGAGTTCATAGTGATAAAGCAATCTGCAAAATGTTTCTACAGCTTCATGTCAAATACAGACAACTTTTCTTTATATCTATATCTGATATACTTCCTTCCACCCATAGCAGTATGGCTCAACATCTTACCATCATATCATTCTCCACACATTTTTGCATATTCCTCCCATGATGCCCCATTCATACCCATAATCTTTCACTTCTTCTATATAATCTATGTTCCTAAAAAAGCTCCATTCTGTGACCTGTTTTCTTTTCAATATTCTTAAATAAAAAACTATCTCACTTTCATCAGCAACATGTTTTGATAAATGCAAAAATCACATCAAACTGAGATTTACTTGTAATATCAAACATGCATATTTCTCACATCTGCAATGAAGCACAAAGCAATATGAAATTATGACTAACCTTGAGGAGCACAGAAACAAGTTTTAGAACATTGTTGGCAAGGGTGAGCTCATCTTTCTTCTGTGGTTTCTGCTCCATGTGTAAATACATGTTAATCTGTTCTGTAATAAGGACTGAAAGACTAGAGTACTTCTTGTTAATCATGGCCCCCAGTGTCATGAACCGAATCAAGTAGATACCAATTGCAAAACACCTGCAAAATTATAGGGAGATAATTCTTCTTTCATCTTTATCAATCTCTATATCATATGATTCATTTCTTGAATTTCAGAGTAAGCAACTGGTACAAATTTCAACTGCACTGCTTCTATTATAATAAACCTTTATTCATAAACTTTAAAGACCTAGCAGCAGAAGAACACAGCAAGTTAATTTGGTTCTCATATAAAAAAAAGAGCTAATCTAGCTGACATCTTAAAAGAAACATCACGAAAATAATAAGAATGTCAAAAATGTGATAATATGAAAGTAGAAGTCTATAAGGAAACATCGTGAAAATAAAAATGTCCAAAACATGATGATATGATTGTAGAACTCCCAAAGTTGATGAATGAAGGAAAAGTAAGAAATATGGCTGTAAGAACATATTACAAAAAAAAGTAACATAACTGTCTATTCAAATGTAATACACACAATTTTAATCATATGTGCAAAAACCCTTTACATACACTTCAAGTACTTATTGATTAGTTCTATCCAAACACCTCTTTCACTGGTACTGAGAAATCTAGCTTGGTATACATCAAACCATCTGAATAGTTTGGCTATTCTCATCTTGACCTAGTTCAAATGCTTCCCTCAGCCACCATGCTCTTCCATGTCTTCCCTAACCTTTCACAGGTTAAGCAACCAAACATACGACAGTGTGTTTGGCATGTAATTCACTATCCTGTTTGTTTTTCAGGCCATTCCTAACTTTTCATTCGATATCTTGTTGGCATGTTCCATGAATTACTCCCAACTTGATACTTATGTATTTCCCTTGATGTAACGCTTTCAAGATGAAAAAAATATGCCTTTTTTGTTGCCATGCAATTATTTTCTCATAACACCTCCCTGTTCCTCCTATGCTGTACAGCTCATCTTCTTTTGACCTCTCGTAATAGTTCATATGCTCCAGACCATTAATTTTGCTTCTGAAGTGTTTCTATATCCTTAACAGCATCTTTATATTCACCTATGTTTTAACTGGCAATTTTCCATGCAGCAGTATTCCATATTGCTTCTCATGTTGAACATTTTTATTCATAGCTTTCCTTCTCTTTTTAAAGTTCTATCATATCATTCATACTTGGCTTAAAAGTGCTATTTTATCTATCTTCTTGAATTCAGGTTCTTCATTCATAGCAGTTCTTTAGGTACCTCTCCATGTTTATGGTGCATTATGTACGACAAACAGAGAGCAGACATGCACAAATGAGGCTGCTGTTTGTTCAACATGCTACCTCACTAAGGAAATAAAAGTTACAGTATTGTGTATATAAAAAGAAATTAGTGATGTAATTATGTATGTTTAAAAAAGGAATATAAAACAACTGAACACCAGAATGACTGCTTACAAGATCTCATACAAGAGGGAAAAAATATAAGTCAAGTAATAGATCTTGCAACCTGATTAAGTTACTAAGAACCACATATGTCCATATGGGTCCAATATATGAAATATCTGTGTTATCATAGCAAATGTCACATTGTTCCTTTCCTCAACTTTTGTTAAAACACCATGTTAGTGAAAAATTCTCATTATATGTTTCTGTATTACTTTCCAAAGATATTTTGATTTATATTTGGAAGTTATACACAGAGAGTATGAACTTCGACAAGTAACAAAGAGTTTGCTCTCAAGTGTGTTTGGGATTGAGAGCAATATTGTATAACTTCTCTTAAAACAAATCTTCTAAATGCATTTCATATTACTTAATTTTTCTGTCTTGTACTCTAAAAAGAACCTACAAAATAACACACTCTCATTTGTATAAAGCAATAATGGTTGAAACTCACAAGACTTAGTACACAAAGCAGTCATGATTACCTCCCAGGAACAGAATTCCATAACTAATATCTATTTTTTTTTTTCTTTGCTTTGTCACTGTCTCTCGCATTAGCGAGGTAGGGCAAGGAAACAGACGAAAGAATGGCCCAACCCACCCACATACACATGTATATACATACACGTCCACACACGCAAATATACACACCTATACATCTCAACATATACATATATATATATATATATATATTTTTTTTTTTTTTGCTGCTGTCTCCCGCGTTTGCGAGGTAGTGCAAGGAAACAGACGAAAGAAATGGCCCAACCCACCCCCATACACCTGTATATACATACGTCCACACACGCAAAATATACATACCTACACAGCTTTCCATGGTTTACCCCAGACGCTTCACATGCCCCGATTTAATCCACTGACAGCACGTCAACCCCGGTATACCACATTGCTCCAATTCACTCTATTCCTTGCCCTCCTTTCACCCTCCTGCATGTTCAGGCCCCGATCACACAAAATCTTTTTCACTCCATCTTTCCACCTCCAATTTGGTCTCCCTCTTCTCCTCGTTCCCTCCACCTCCGACACATATATCCTCTTGGTCAATCTTTCCTCACTCATTCTCTCCATGTGCCCAAACCATTTGAAAACACCCTCTTCTGCTCTCTCAACCACGCTCTTTTTATTTCCACACATCTCTCTTACCCTTACGTTACTTACTCGATCAAACCACCTCACACCACACATTGTCCTCAAACATCTCATTTCCAGCACATCCATCCTCCTGCGCACAACTCTATCCATAGCCCACGCCTCACAACCATACAACATTGGTGGAACCACTATTCCTTCAAACATACTCATTTTTGCTTTCCGAGATAATGTTCTCGACTTCCACACATTCTTCAAGGCTCTCAGAATTTTCGCCCCCTCCCCCACCCTATGATCCACTTCTGCTTCCATGGTTCCATCCGCTGCCAGATCCACTCCCAGATATCTAAAACTTCCCACGCATTCCTCGCGTGTCGTAGAAAGCGACTAGAGGGGACGGGAGCGGGGGGCCAGAAATCCTCCCCTCCTTGTATTTTTTTAACTTTCTAAAATGGGAAGCAGAAGAAGGAGTCACGCGGGGAGTGCTCATCCTCCTCGAAGGCTCAGATTGGGGTGCCTAAATGTGTGTGGATGTAACCAAGATGTGAAAAAAGGAGAGATAGGTAGTATGTTTGAGGAACGGAACCTGGATGTTTTGGCTCTGAGTGAAACGAAGCTCAAGGGTAAAGGGGAAGAGTGGTTTGGGAATGTCTTGGGAGTAAAGTCAGGGGTTAGTGAGAGGACAAGAGCAAGGGAAGGAGTAGCAGTCCTCCTGAAACAGGAGTTGTGGAAGTATGTGATAGAATGTAAGAAAGTAAATTCTTGATTAATATGGGTAAAACTGAAAGTTGATGGAGAGAGATGGGTGATTATTGGTGCATATGCACCTGGGCATGAGAAGAAAGATCATGAGAGGCAAGTGTTTTGGGAGCAGCTGAATGAGTGTGTTAGTGGTTTTGATGCACGAGACCGGGTTATAGTGTTGGGTGATTTGAATGCAAAGGTGAGTAATGTGGCAGTTGAGGGAATAATTGGTATACATGGGGTGTTCAGTGTTGTAAATGGAAATGGTGAAGAGCTTGTAGATTTATGTGCGGAAAAAGGACTGATGATTGGGAATACCTGGTTTAAAAAGCGAGATATACATAAGTATACTTATGTAAGTAGGAGAGATGGCCAGAGAGCGTTATTGGATTATGTGTTAATTGACAGGCGCGCGAAAGAGAGACTTTTGGATGTTAATGTGCTGAGAGGTGCAACTGGAGGGATGTCTGATCATTATCTTGTGGAGGCTAAGGTGAAGATTTGTATGGGTTTTCAGAAAAGAAGAGTGAATGTTGGGGTGAAGAGGGTGGTGAGAGTAAGTGAGCTTGGGAAGGAGACTTGTGTGAGGAAGTACCAGGAGAGAGTGAGTACAGAATGGAAAAAGGTGAGAACAATGGAAGTAAGGGGAGTGGGGGAGGAATGGGATGTATTTAGGGAATCAGTGATGGATTGCGCAAAAGATGCTTGTGGCATGAGAAGAGTGGGAGGTGGGTTGATTAGAAAGGGTAGTGAGTGGTGGGATGAAAAAGTAAGAGTATTAGTGAAAGAGAAGAGAGAGGCATTTGGACGATTTTTGCAGGGAAAAAATGCAATTGAGTGGGAGACGTATAAAAGAAAGAGACAGGAGGTCAAGAGAAAGGTGCAAGAGGTGAAAAAAAGGGCAAATGAGAGTTGGGGTGAGAGAGTATCATTAAATTTTAGGGAGAATAAAAAGATGTTCTGGAAGGAGGTAAATAAAGTGCGTAAGACAAGGGAGCAAATGGGAACTTCAGTGAAGGGCGCAAATGGGGAGATGATAACAAGTAGTGGTGATGTGAGAAGGAGATGGAGTGAGTATTTTGAAGGTTTGTTGAATGTGTTTGATGATAGAGTGGCAGATATAGGGTGTTTTGGTCGAGGTGGTGTGCAAAGTGCGAGGGTTAGGGAAAATGAGTTGGTAAACAGAGAAGAGGTAGTAAAAGCTTTGCGGAAGATGAAAGCCGGCAAGGCAGCAGGTTTGGATGGTATTGCAGTGGAATTTATTAAAAAAGGGGGTGACTGTATTGTTGACTGGTTGGTAAGGTTATTTAATGTATGTATGACTCATGGTGAGGTGCCTGAGGATTGGCAGAATGCATGCATAGTGCCATTGTACAAAGGCAAAGGGGATAAGAGTGAGTGCTCAAATTACAGAGGTATAAGTTTGTTGAGTATTCCTGGCAAATTATATGGGAGGGTATTGATTGAGAGGGTGAAGGCATGTACAGAGCATCAGATTGGGGAAGAGCAGTGTGGTTTCAGAAGTGGTAGAGGATGTGTGGATCAGGTGTTTGCTTTGAAGAATGTATGTGAGAAATACTTAGAAAAGCAAATGGATTTGTATGTAGCATTTATGGATCTGGAGAAGGCATATGATAGAGTTGATAGAGATGCTCTGTGGAAGGTATTAAGAATATATGGTGTGGGAGGCAAGTTGTTAGAAGCAGTGAAAAGTTTTTATCGAGGATGTAAGGCATGTGTACGTGTAGGAAGAGAGGAAAGTGATTGGTTCTCAGTGAATGTAGGTTTGCGGCAGGGGTGTGTGATGTCTCCATGGTTGTTTAATTTGTTTATGGATGGGGTTGTTAGGGAGGTGAATGCAAGAGTTTAGGAAAGAGGGGCAAGTATGAAGTCTGTTGGGGATGAGAGAGCTTGGGAAGTGAGTCAGTTGTTGTTCGCTGATGATACAGCGCTGGTGGCTGATTCATGTGAGAAACTGCAGAAGCTGGTGACTGAGTTTGGTAAAGTGTGTGAAAGAAGAAAGTTAAGAGTAAATGTGAATAAGAGCAAGGTTATTAAGTACAGTAGGGTTGAGGGTCAAGTCAATTGGGAGGCGAGTTTGAATGGAGAAAAACTGGAGGAAGTGAAGTGTTTTAGATATCTGGGAGTGGATCTGGCAGCAGATGGAACCATGGAAGCGGAAGTGGATCATAGGGTGGGGGAGGGGGCGAAAATTCTGGGAGCCTTGAAGAATGTGTGGAAGTCGAGAACATTATCTCGGAAAGCAAAATGGGTATGTTTGAAGGAATAGTGGTTCCAACAATGTTGTATGGTTGCGAGGCGTGGACTATGGATAGAGTTGTGCGCAGGAGGATGGATGTGCTGGAAATGAGATGTTTGAGGACAATGTGTGGTGTGAGGTGGTTTGATCGAGTAAGTAACGTAAGGGTAAGAGAGATGTGTGGAAATAAAAAGAGCGTGGTTGAGAGAGCAGAAGAGGGTGTTTTGAAATGGTTTGGTCACATGGAGAGAATGAGTGAGGAAAGATTGACCAAGAGGATATATGTGTCAGAGGTGGAGGGAACGAGGAGAAGAGGGAGACCAAATTGGAGGTGGAAAGATGGAGTGAAAAAGATTTTGTGTGATTGGGGCCTGAACATGCAGGAGGGTGAAAGGAGGGCAAGGAATAGAGTGAATTGGAGCGATGTGGTATACCGGGGTTGACGTGCTGTCAGTGGATTGAATCAAGGCATGTGAAGCGTCTGGGGTAAACCATGGAAAGCTGTGTAGGTATGTATATTTGCGTGTGTGTGGACGTATGTATATACATGTGTATGGGGTGGGTTGGGCCATTTCTTTTGTCTGTTTCCTTGCGCTACCTCGCAAACGCGGGAGACAGCGACAAAGCAAAAAAAAAAAAAAAATATATATATACACACACACAGACATATACATATATACACATGTACATAATTCATACTGTCTGCCTTTATTCATTCCCATCGCCACCCCGCCACACATGAAATAAAAACCATTTCCCCCCTCATGTGTGCGAGGTAGTGCTAGGAAAAGACAACAAAGGCCACATTCGTTCACACTCAGTCTCTAGCTGTCATGTAATAATGCACCGAAACCACAGCTCCCTTTCCACATCCAGGCCACACAGAACTTTCCATGGTTTACCACAGACGCTTCACATGCCCTGGTTCAATCAATTGACAGTATGTCGACCCCGATATACCACATCATTCCAATTCACTCTATTCCTTGCATGCCTTTCACCGTCCTGCATGTTCAGGCCCCGATCACTCAAAATCTTTTTCACTCCATCTTTCCACCTCCAATTTGGTCTCCCACTTCTCGTTCCCTCCACCTCTGACACATATACCCTCTTGGTCAATCTTTCCTCACTCATTCTCTCCATGTGACCAAACCATTTCAAAACACCCTCTTCTGCTCTCTCAACCACACTCTTTTTATTACCATACATCTCTCTTACCCTATTATTACTTACTCGATCAAACCATCTCACACCACATATTGTCCTCAAACATCTCATTTCCAGCACATCCACCCTCCTCCACACAACTCTATCTATAGCCAATGCCTCGCAACCATATAATATTGTTGGAACCACTATTCCTTCAAACATACCCATTTTTGCTTTCCGAGATAATGTTCTCGACTTCCACACATTCTTCAACGCTCCCAGAACTTTCATTCCCTCCCCTACCCTATGATTCACTTCTGCTTCCATGGTTCCATCTGCTGCCAAATCCACTCCCAGATATCTAAAACACTTAACTTCCTCCAGTCTTTCTCCATTCAAACTTACCTCCCAACTGACTTGTACCTCAACCCTACTGTACCTAATAACCTTGCTCTTATTCACATTTACACTCAGCTTTCTTCTTTCACACACTATTTATACTTTATTATACTTAATCGCTGTTTCCCACATCAGTAAGGTAGCGCAAGGAAACAGATGAAGAATGGTCCAACCACTCATAAACACATATACATAAACGCCCATACAGGCACATATACATACATATACATTCTAACGTATACATACATATACATACACAGACATATACCTATATACACAAGTACATATTCATACCTGCTGCTTTCACCCATTCCCGTCGCCACCCCATTACACATAGAAAAAAGCACCCCCCCCAACACACACACACACGCCAGTCAGGTATTGCCAGGAAAAGACAAGAAAGCCACATTCATTCAAACTTAATCTCTAGCTGTCATGTGTAATGCACCAAAACCACAGCTCCCTTTCCACATCCAGGCCCCACAAACCTTTCCATGGTTTACCCTAGATGCTTCACATGCCCTGGTTCAATCCATTAACAGCACATCGCCAACCCGCCACACATGAAATAAAAACCATTTCCCCCCTCATGTGTGCGAGGTAGTGCTAGGAAAAGACAACAAAGGCCACATTCGTTCACACTCAGTCTCTAGCTGTCATGTAATAATGCACCGAAACCACAGCTCCCTTTCCACATCCAGGCCGCACAGAACTTTCCATGGTTTACCACAGACGCTTCACATGCCCTGGTTCAATCAATTGACAGTACGTCGACCCCGGTATACCACATCATTACAATTCACTCTATTCCTTGGACACCTTTCACTCTCCTGTATGTTCAGGACCCGATCACTCAAAATCTTTTTCAATCCATCCTTCCACCTCAAATTTGATCTCCTGCTTCTCCTTTTTCCTTCCACCTCTGACACATATATCCTCTTTGTCACTCTTTCCTCACTTATTCTCTCCATGTGTCCAAACCATTTCAACACACCCTCTTCTGCTCTCTCAACCACACTCTTTTTAGTACCACACACCCTCTTACCCTTTCATTACTTACTCAATCAAACCACCTAACACCACATATTGTCCTCAAACATTTCATTTCCAACACATCCACCCTCCTCTGCACAACCCTATTTATAGCTCCATGCCACACAACCATATAACATTGTTGGGACCACTATCCCTTCAAACATACCAATTTTTGCTCTCTCAGATAATTTTCTCACCTTCCACACATTCTTCAACACTCCCAGAACTTTCACCCCCTCCCCCACCCTGTGACTCGCTTCCATGGTTCCATCTGCCACTAAATCCACTCCCAGATATCTAAAACACTTCACTTCCTCCAGTTTTTCTCCATTCAAACTTACCTCCCAATTAACTTGCCCCTCAACCCAACTGAACATAATTACCTTGCTCTTATTCACATTTACTTTCAACCTTCTCCTTTCACACACTTTACCAAACTCAGTTACTAACCACTGCAATTTCTCACACGGATCAACCACCAATGCTGTATCATCAGAAAACAACAACTGAATCACTTCCCAAGTCCTCTTATCCACAACAGACTGCATACTTTCCCCTCTTTCCTAAATTCTTGCATTCACTTCCCTAACAACCACATCCATAAAAAACCAAACAACTATGGGGACATCACGCACCCCTGCCACAAACCGACATTCACTGGGAACCAATCACTTTCCTCTCTTCCTACTCGTACATGCCTTACATCCTTGGTAAAAAACTCTTCATTGTTTCTAGCAACTACCTCCCACATCATATACTCTTAAAACCTTCCACAAAGCATCTCTATCAACCCCATCATATGCCTTTTCCAGATCCATAAATGCTACAGACAAATCCATCTGTTTTTCGAAGTATTTCTCACATCCATTCTTCAAAGCAAACACCTGATCCACACATCCTCTACCACTTCTGAAACCACATTGCTCTTTCCCAATCTGGTGCTCTGTACATACCTTTACCCTTTCAATCAATACCCTCGAATATAATTTCCCAAGAATACTCAACAAACTTATGCCCCTGTAATTTGAACACTCACCTTCATCCCCTTTGCCTGTCACACACCACCCTGACCAAAACACCCTATATTTGCCACTCTATCATCAAACACATTCAACAAACCTTCAAAATACTCACTCCATCTCCTTCTCACTTCATCACTATTTGTCATTACCTCCCCATTTGCCCCTTCACTAATGTTTTCATTTGTTCTCTTGTCTTATGCACATTATTTACCTCCTTCCAAAACGTCTTTTTATTCTCCCTAAAATTTAATGATATTCTCTCACTCCAACTGTCATTTGCCCTCTTTTTCACCTCTTGCACCTTTCTCTTGACCTCCTGCCGCATTCTTTTACACATCTTCCAATCATTTGCACTACTTCCCTACAAAAATCATCCACATGCCTCTCTCTTCTCTTTCACTAACAACCTTACTTCTTCATCCCATCAATCACTACCCTTTCTAATCTGCCCACTTCCCACCTTTCTAATGCCACATGCATCTTTTGTGCAAGCAATCACTACTTCCCTAAATACATCCCATTCCTCCCCCACTCCCCTCACATCATTTGCTCTCAACTTTTGCCATTCTGCACTCAATCTCTCCTTGTACTTCCTCACATAAGTCTCCTTTCCAAGCTCACCTATTTTCACCCCTCTCTTCTCCCCAACATTCTCTCTTCTTTTTTTGAAAACCTCTACAAATCTTCACCTTCACCTCCACAAGATAGTGATCAGCCATCCCTCCAGCCACCCCTCTCTGAACATCTACAGGCAAAAGTCTCTTTAACACCCCCATCAATTAACACATAATCCAATAATGGCCTCTGACCATCTACTCACATATGTATACTTATGCATATCTCTCTTTTCAAACCAGGTATTCCCAACCACTAGTCCTTTTTCAGCACACAAATCCACAAACTCTTCACCATTTCCCTTCACAACACTGAACTCCCTCAACTGCCACATTATTCACCATCACATTCAAATCACCCATCATTATAAGCTGGTCTCGTGCATCAAAGCTGCTAACACGCTTAGCTGCTCCCAAAACACTTGCCTCTCATGATCTTTCTTCTCATGACCAGGTACACAGACACCAATAATCGCCCATCTCTCTCCATCCACTTTCATGTTTACCCATATCAATCTACTTTCTTACACTCTGTCACATACTCCCACAACTCCTGCTTCAGGAGAAGTGCTACGCTTTCCTTTGCTCTTGTCCTCTCATCAACCCCTGACTTTACCCCCAAAACATTCTTAAACCACTCTTCCCTTTTACCCTTGAGCTTTGTTTCACTCAGAGCCAAAACACCCAGATTCCTTGCCTCAGACATACTACCTATCTCCTTTCTTCTCATCTTGGTTACATCCACACATATTCACACCCTCCCAATCTGAGCCTTCAAGGAGGATGAGCACTCCCCGCTTGACTCCTTCTCTTTCCCCTTTACGAAATTCAAATACAATCATAAATACTATTATAAAATCCATAACATAGAATGAGATAATGTTTTTTATAGTTATTTTGCTTTGTCGCTGTCTCCTGCGTTAGTGAGGTAGTGCAAGGAAACAGACGAAAGAATGGCCCAACCCACCCACATACACATGTATATACATACACGTCCACACACGCAAATATACATACCTATGCATCTCAATGTATACATATATATACACACACAGACATATACATATATACACATGTACACAATTCATACTGTCTGCCTTTATTCATTCCCATTGCCACTCTGCCACACATGAAATAACAACCCCCTCCCCCCACATGTGCATGAGGTAGCACTAGGAAAAGACAACAAAGGCCACTTTCGTTCACACTTAGTCTCTAGCTGTCATGTAATAATGCACCGAAACCACAGCTCTCTTTCCACATCCAGGCCCCACAGAACTTTCCATGGTTTACCACAGATGCTTCACATGCCCTGGTTCAATCCACTGACAGCACGTCGGCCCCAGTATACCACATCGTTCCAATTCACTCTATTCCTTGCAAGCCTTTCACCCTCCTGTATGTTCAGGCCCCGATCACTCAAAATCTTTTTCACTCCACCTTTCCACCTCCAATTTGGTCTCCCACTTCTCGTTCCCTCCACCTCTGACACATATATATCCTCTTGGTCAATCTTTCCTCACTCATTCTCTCCATGTGACCAAACCATTTCAAAACACCCTCTTCTGCTCTCTCAACCACACTCTTTTTATTACCACACATCTCTCTTATCCAATTATTACTTACTCGATCAAACCACCTCACACCACGTATTGTCCTAAAACATCTCATTTCCACCACATTTTAATGCTAACAAACATCACTTGACAAGAAGGCATAATCTAAAAGAAAAAAGGTTAATCCACTCAATTCCACTAAAGTGCCATAACTGGCATTCATGAAAGCCATTTAAAAGATAAGATGTAAAAAGTAAAGATATTTACAGGATATCATCAGATCAGCCAATTGTCGTGACACTGTGCAGCTACAGCTCAATGGATAAAAATGAATAAGAAGTAAAAAATAAACCAGAGTTGGCCATGTGGTTCTGTCAGTCTAGGACAAGAAGAGAGTGTTTGATAACCTGCTCCATAATTTTATGAATAAAAAAATGAGTTCCAATCATAGCACAATCCGAGTGGAATAATATTTTCCACTCCTTTTGGTGTATACTGAAGTTCCCTAAGTAGACAACCTTAACCTAATGATGAGAGGATGTCACTGCTATGCATCATAAATTCAAAATTGTGCAGTTAGTAATGCGGTATAAGACAGAAAAACAGTTGTGGATGATACATGAATTTAAGCCACACAACATTACAGTTTGGATATCAAAGGGTCTAGAACACATGCTAAAATAAGTAAAAACTCCTTTAAAAAGGAATTACAGATGACGGTGGCCTGAATGTGCAGGAGGGTGAAAGGCATGCATGGGATTGTATATTGGGGTTGATGGGCTGTCAATCAACTGAACCACAGCATGTGAAGCATCTGAGGTAAAACATGGAAAGGTCTATGGGGCCTGGTTGTCAATAGGGAGCTGTGGTTTTGGTGCACTGCATATGACAGTTTGAGGATGGATGTGAGCAGATGTGGCATTTCTTTGTCTGTTCCTTGCTAAAATGGGAAATGTCAATCAAGTAAGAAAACAATAAGCCACGAATACTCAAAAATTAATGGGAACAGTCTCCTAAATTTGCATCAGTTGTCTGGCAAATACTACTTATTACATTACAAACACCTCTGCTGAGGAGAAATTCTTTACTGAAGCAAACATTTCACTCATGAGCTCTTTCAAATAAATAGCAAAAAACACCAAAACACCATCTCATACATCCAAATACAATGCATATATGTGTGTGGCTAATTACCTATTTGTACATTACAGGGATAGAGTTTTACACTCATGGGGCCCTGTTTCATGTACATTTTGTATCATCAAGAAAGCTTTCAAATCTGTGAGTTTCCTGCATTCACTGTTTCCTTGCTTGGCTATGCCAACCATTCACTACCTTTACCTTTCAGAAGTATTTCTTTTTATTCTTCTAAACTGTCTCATACTCAACTTCTGAAAAAGCACTTTGTGAAGACTGTTGACTGTCAACACCATCCAGTTGATTTAGGGACTTAAATGTTCTTGACAGGTTACACCTCTCCCTTTTCTCCTCTAAGGTGGACTGCTGTGCAGCCTTCATCCCTTCACTGAAGCTAAGCTCTCATAAATTTGGTACCATCTTGGGCGCTTTCCTCTGGTCCTCCTTAATCATGTTTTCACATTTTTTCAGGTGCAGTGACCAGCCCTGAGAGGCATAATCCAGTTCTGGTCTACTATATGTAGTGAACAGCTTAAACATTTCCTTATCCATATACGTGCATGTAATCTTAAAATTTGCCAGCAGACAGATTACCTCTTTCAAATTTCTGCAAGTACAAAACTCTGGTGACAGGTTAAGTACAATGCTAGCCCCCACATCTCTCACAAACTGATACCTGCAGCTAATTTTCTGCTATGTAGTAATCATACTGGGGTCTTCTTTCACTATATCCAATCTTCACTACCTTCCCAGGACTTTTTATATTGGAAGATCAGTCATGGACAAAGTCCATATCAAGGCAGGGCCATAACTGAAATATAGATATTATCACAAAAGGAAAAAAGAAGAGACAAGGGAAAGTATTTAAGAATTCTAAAGGAAATGAAAACCAATCTTCTAAAATGTGCCAGGTCATAGTTATTGGGAAAAACATGAGAAAGTAGAGTTGCAAAACCTCAAAGTGTAAGGAAAGAAACAATTATCAAAACAGTCAACCCTTGAGTTACCAAAGGTCACACAGTAATCATGTGATGCAGCAGCTTGCCAAGTATCCAAGCAGCCACCTCTTGGGAGCAAAAGCCAAAGTAATACATACAAGAGGGAAAGTGAACTAATATTGAGGCATAGGGCAAGCGGGTTAAGTTTTGAAATTAGCCTAGAAGAGTTTATATTTTGGACTGCTTTCATCCAACTCTGTCAAGTAAGGATGCAGAGCTAGAACTACCCCAGATGTGAGAGGAGTACTCCATACAAGGACAAATCAATCCTTTGTATAAATGGAGCAACAATTCAGATGAAAAGAAATTCAAACAACTAAATACGACTCCTACTTTCTTAAGAGGCAAACTTAGCTATTTCTATAATGAGGAGTTTCCAAGAAAGAGTGGATGTTACAGTCATACCAAGTATGTTCACTGAATTAAGAGGTGGAATTACAAAACCTTCAAAGGAGAGATGAGAGTTGTGAGGAGTTTTTGAATGAACGATGGGCAGAAACTGGGCCTTGGAGGCATTAAACTTGACTATATTTTGTGTAATCCACTGGGATATCCTGTCCAAGGCTGAGTTTACTGAGGTAATTTTGTTAAGACAAAATGCAGAACGAATAAGAAGGAGCAGAATTGAAGGGTGTGGATGAATGCATTGTTGAGCTGTCAGCATATAAGTGCACTTGGTTATTTGTGGAAGTGAGGAAATCAATGATAAAAAGGAGAAAAAGTGTCGGGGATGGGACAGAACATTGACGGACACCAATGTTGATGTATAAATGAGAGAGGCTGATTGATCAACAACCACAGATAGGTCAGCCAGCAGGGAAGCTAGATATGAAGAAGCAAATTGAGAGATGGAAGCCAAAAACAGGACTGAATCTCATCGTCCATCTGTCGAACCAATGTTGAAGTATGCCCAGGTTTCCATCTACAATGGTACATTAATCTTAATTTCTTATTTCTCTCATGACCTTGGTATCATTAACAAACACGTTTGGGTGCAAGAATAGTTCTTTTGGAAAGTCATTCACAAACAAAAAGAATAGCAGTGGACCAAGACCAACCCCTGTGGCACTCCATCTTAGCCCACTCCCATGCTGTGCCTTTTACCTGCATCCTCTGTTCATAATCCTCAAACCAGCAAAGGAGTTTACCCCTTTTTCCTGTTAGCAGCTCTAGTTTTCAATCAACCTACGATGGGGTCCAATATAAAAGGCTTTCTGGCAGTCAAGGAACACAGAATCTATGTCTACCCATCCATCTCTTTGGTCTAAGACTGAACTTATCCTGTTGAAGATATCTAACCGATTCATGACACAGGACCTCCTTCCTGAGAAGCTGTGTTGTTTCACAGCTAAGATGCTTCTCCTTTGCAGGGACTGTGTGTGTGTGTGTGTGTGTGTGTGTGTGTGTGTGTGTGTGTGTGTGTGTGTGTGTGTGTGATCAGAGAAGGGTAGGGGCAAATGAAGTTAGTGATAAGGGGGGGTATGAAGGAGAAGCAGGAAGAAAGGAGTATGTGTGGCAGTGAGGAAAGGATTGAAAGTTAACATTATCTTTAATAAGTGATGGCATTCCTTGCCTATGGTTAATACATTACCTTCCTAATGTGTGTTACATTGATCAGCTCAAGCCCTCAGTGCTTAAATCATATGAACTGTCAAATAGGTGAGTGACCAGTCTCTTATGAGAATAAAACAATGGAAAAAAGGAAAAAGAAAGAAAATCCCTTATAGCTCATGAATCACTGCTTTCAAACATGATGGAAGACTATAATCTAATTATATACTTGGTTAGAAAAATTAATTTTTTTTTTCATACATGATCTCTGTTTCTCATGTTCTTGAGTCAGGGCCAAGAACAGGTGAAGAAAGGCCACGTCCACTCACATCCATTCTCTAGCTGTCATGTAATGCATCAAAACCAAAGCTCCCTATCCACAACCAGGCCCCACACAGCTTTCCATAGTTTACCCTTGATGTTTCACATGCCCTGGTTCAACCCACTGACAGCACATCGACCCCTATATACCACATCGTTCCCATTCACTTAATCCTAAACATGGCTGTCACCCTCCAGCATGTTGAGGCCCCAGTCACTCAAAATCTTTTTCACTCCATCCCTCCATCTCCAATTTAGTCTCCCCATTCTCCCTGTTCCCTTCACTTTTGACATATATATCCTCTTTGTGAACCTTTCCTAAATCTATTTGATAATCATTTTCAACCTGAAATGTAGATATATTTTCACTAACCAGAAGAACAGTTCACAGTTGTAGAGGGTGTGTTGTGTCTTTTCATCTTCTTTTAATAACTCAAAGCACAGGTAAGACACAAGTAGGAGAGTGATGAAAAATGTTGCAGATACAATGACATCAACTGATCGCTGGGGTCCACGTTTCTGAATAAAAACATGATTAATGGAACAGAAGTATTATCAAAATTCAACAAAATTAAGATACAAGTAGGAGAATGATGAAAAATGTTGCAGATACAGTGACATCAACTGATCGCTGGAGTCCAAGTTTCTGAATAAAAACATGAGTAATGGAATAGCAGTATCATCAAAATTCAACAAAATTAAAGTATATGAGTATAATGGTATCAAGTAATGTACACACCTACATATTCATTCATAACTGCAACAACAATAGCTCCAATATAGGGAAATGGTGGACTGCTCTGGAGTAAGAAGTACTTTGATGAGACTGTACTCCAAGTGACACAGCTTCATCAAAGGTAACTGTTCACTCATGATATATCTTTGTGCAGGAACAGCCCAACAACACCCTGTACACACATAAATACAAACCTATAGCTAAACAATTTCATCACTGCCTACCCAAAAGTTGAACCAAGGATACTGAGAACAGCTGGCAGTCAGTGCACCACTGGACCACAAATGGGACAAAATCTGTCTCTCTGGAGCAGCTATATACAGCTTCTGTACCACACCCATTCACTGTGAGCCTGTAAGGTAAAGCAAGCTACCAATTCCCTGATCCCTGGGATGCTGCTAATCAAATTATAGGCATCTCAGTAATCTCTATATATCTGAACATGCAATGTTCACATGGAAATCAATCAGAACAATTTTACCACTGTTCACCCAAGTTTCAAACCCAATCCAATGAGAACAGCAGACAGTGTACCACTGGATCACCAACTGAACAAAACCTACCTCAGGAACTGCAACCTACCTCTCTGGAACTGCTACCTACAGCTCCAAGGCTCTGCCCACTTACTGTTGTCATCTAGGATGAGAAAGGGCACCCACTCCCTGATCCCAAGCACACTGCAGATTGACTCATGAATATCTCTGCAATCTCAATATATCAGAGCATGCAATTTTCACATATAAATCAGCCTAAATAATCTTATCATTGCATGCCCAAGAGCAGACTTAGGCCAAGAATGGCAGATGGTCAATGTATCTTTGGACCACCAATGTGACAAACCTGTCTCTCTGGAAGTGCTATCTACAGCTCCAGGGTCCTGCCCACTCAATGTGGGCCTGTAGGATGATCCTAAGGATGTTGCGAATTGACTCACAGGCATCTAGGCTATGTCATGTAATGCCATGTAATGGTCACATGTTAACCAATTATACAATTTTACCACTGCATGCCCAAGGAGGTTTTGTCCCATCATTGGTTCAGTCCAGTAACATGCTGACTACCTGCTGTTCTCAGTAGCCTGCATTCGACTCTCAGGCATGTAATGGTAAAACTATTTAGACTGATTCACATGTGAGCATTACATGTTTTCAAATGCAGACATTACCAAGAAGCCCATGCATCAATTAACAACATCCTCAGGATCAGGGAGTGGGCAGCCTGCCTCATCCTACAGGCCCTCAATGAGTGAGTAGGGCCCTGGAGCTGTAGACTGCAGTTTCAAAGGGGCGGGTTTTGTCCCATGGTACGCTGACCACCTGCTGTTCTTGGTTTCCTCAGTTTATTACTGGGCACGCAATGGTAAATATACATGCTCTGATACACACATCCATCCATACTCACATGGATGTGTTTATACTGGTACACCATCGACTTTCCAGAAACTGATGGTTCGGCACCTCCTTTAGTCTGGACAAAATTACCTAAGGGAACTTGAAATTACCATGGCGACCAGACTAGTCTACCGGGCAGCCACAGATGGCATTGTATGTAGGGCGCGCTTATCTACATTCTTTATACCGCACTTGTAGGTGGTGATACTGCAATTCTGTGAGACTCTTAGCTTATTTTGCTTAAATTTAACCCTAGCTATGGCTTCTAAGACATATGAGAGTGTCAGTTGTGGTGTCAAACGTAAACACCAGTCTATATCGATCCAAGATAAAGTAGAACTGTTGAAAAAATGGATCGTGGTGCTTCAGTGCATAAGCTGTGTGATATCTACAGTACTAGTTCATCAACTGTTTATGATATAAAGAAGCAAAGGGAGAAAATATTGATATTCTATGCAGACAGTGATTTCAAGAAGCAAATGACAATTAGAAAAACTATGAAAGATGGCAAGAGAATTGAGCACGATCGAGTGATGATGAAATGGTTTCAACAGCATCGGAGTGATGGAGTGGACTTGTCAGGTAGCATGATAATGGACCAGGCTGGGTTGTTCCATAAAGAACTTAAATTACAACATGAGCGTGACCATAGTGAAAGATGAATTCAAAGATTCAAGAAGTGTCATGGAATTTCCATGAATAAAGTTTGCAGAGAAAAGCAATCTGCAAACCACAAAGGAGGGGCTGAGTATGTGGATGAATCTGTGAAACTCATAGCTGACGAGCACCTCTGTCTTGAGCAGGTGTATAATGTATTTCATTTAGTTTTTCAATTCACATTTAATATTTGTTTAATTTAAATTTCTAACAGTCCATGGTATACTTTAGACACATGTGAGATGTATAATTAGTGGGTTAGAGGTGTGCTGATGAATTATTATTATGTGACATGGTTGGTCAGGCAAAATGGTTAATCCGGCAGGGTGTTGGAACCAAGAGTGCCGGAAAATCGGTGGTGTACCTGCAGATGATTCAGTGGTCATGAGGGAAGCAAAAACTGTGACTGCATCACCTTAGATGTGGACCATAACAATACGATACATAGCTCATGAATTCCAACCTGAGTAAATGCAACATAATGAGAAAGGGTCACTGTGAAAGAAGGCTTCAATATGATTATCATACAGCAAAAGACAGGCTGCAGGAATCTGTGTGTGAGAAAGACTTGGGAGTCACCACTGTCCCTAACCTTTGTCAGAGTCCCTCTTTAGAGGAACATTTAGGGAGGCTCACTGTCTACTTGCAAACACTAGAATAGCATTCAAGATCATGGATAAGGAAACATTAAGCAAGCTGTTCACATCCTATATAAGGTCAAAATTACAATGTGTTTCTCATTTGGTTACCACACCTAAAGAAGCACAATGAGCTGACATATATCCACCAGGTAATGATCTAACACCCCACCAGCTACCCCTCTAAGAACATTCACATCCAAGAGTCTCTTTTGCACACCTAGCAATTAGTACATAATCCAATAGTGTCTGCTTACCATCTTTCCTATTTACCCATGTATACTTACATACTATGTCTCCCTTTTTAAACCAGGCAATCCCTATCACCAGTCCCTTTTCACCATTTCTATTCAACTTACTGAATACCCCATGCCCCCACAATTATACTCTTAACTACCACATCAACCACTTTTGCATTCAAATCACCTATTGCTAATACATGATCTCTACAATCAAAACTGCTGATAAACTCACTAAGCTGCTCCCAAAACACTCATCTCTCTTCATCATTCTTCTCAAGGCCAGGTGCATCAGCACTAATGATTACTCACCTCTTGTAATCCAAATCAATCTGTCCTTATATGACCTCCCACTGCCTCTGGCAAACCTCAACATGAAGGTCTTCTCAGATGCGGATGAATTCATAATCACATCACAACACTTTAGCACAATGGTAGCAACATCAAACATGCAGCACCACATTACACAACTGTAATAATGGCTTATCTAGAGCAAACTGTTTGCATCTCTACAGAAGTTTTCAATCACTCTTTTAACCCTAGACAAACACAAATCCAGCTTAAACCCTCAAGTGGTCTTGAATGGACAGTCTCTCCCACTGATAAGAAAACAGCCATTCTAGGCAACCTAGCCTCACTCATTCTCTACATATGTCCAAACCATTTCAGCATACCCTCTTCAGCTCTCTAAACCACTCTTTTTTTTTTATCACACCTCTCTTTCACCCATTCATTACTTGATAAAACCACCTCACACCACATAGTGTCCTCAAACTCCTCATTTCCAACACCCTCTTCTGTAAATCCTCATCTATAGCCCATGCTGTGCATCCATGTAACACCATTGGGGCTACCATACTTTCAAGTATACCCATTTTCTGCCTTCCCAGATACTGCCTTCTCTTTCCACATATTCATCAATGCTCTCAGAACTTTCACCCCCTCATTCACCCTAAAATTTGCTTCCACTTCTATGGTTCATTTCGCTGCCATGTCTACTCCCTGGTATCTATACACCTCACTTCCTCCAAATTCTCTCCACTCACACTCACATCCCAACCAACCTGTTCATACCTGCTAAACCTAATAATCTTGCATTCATTCATATGTACTCTCAACTTAATTAGCTTCAAGGCTGAGCTACAATCAATAGTAGGGAAAGGAGGGATGCCTATTGTGTTAAGAGTTTTTCAGTGTAACTGTACTCTGATGATACAACATTGCAGAAAGTGAGTTTTCATTCACTGCATATCCAAAAGCAAGCAAAGTCCAGTCACACTTATTTTTTCTTTATGAAAAATATAGGCTAACTTGCTAACTTCAACATAACATTATCAAACCTGAAAAGAATATCATTTCAATTTACCAAAGTCAGCCTCTACTTTGTGATAAACAATGTCTTGAATCATGTGATAGTTTAGCATTAAGTGTAAGTTTCTCAGAAGATATTCTTCATCCATAAAAATATATCTTTAAAACTTGGACTAACTTACTGATGGTGACTTACATTACAGTCTTTACAGATAATTATTTATTTATTATACTTGATCGCTGTTTCTCGCGTTAGCAAGGTAGTGCCAGGAAACAGTCGAAGAAAAACCCATCCACTCAAACACAAACATATATACATACACAACCATATACATATATACACAGACATACACATTTCAACATAAAAAAATATACATACATATACATACGCATACAGAGCCATATATATATATTTTTTATTTTGCTTTGTCGCTGTCTCCCACGTTAGCGAGGTAGCGCAAGGAAAGAGATGAAAGAATGGCCCAACCCACCCACATACACATGTATATACATATACATCCACATACGCACATATACATACCTATACATCACAACATATACATATATATACACATGTACATAATTCATACTGGCTGCCTTTATTCATTCCCATCGCCACCCCGCCACACATGAAATAACAACCCCCTCCCCCCTCATGTGTGTGAGGTAGCGCTAGGAAAGACAACAAAGGCCACATTCGTTCACACTCAGTCTCTAGCTGTAATAATGCACTGACACCACAGCTCCCTTTCCACATCCAGGCCCCACACAACTTTCCATGGTTTACCCCAGACGCTTCACATGCCCTGATTCAATCCACTGACAGCATGTCGACCCTGGTATACCACATAGTTCCAATTCACTCTATTCTTTGTACACCTTTCACCCTCCTGCATGTTCAGGCCCCGATCACTCAAAATCTTTTTCACTCCATCATTCCGCCTCCAATTTGGTCTCCCACCTCTCCTCATTCCCTCCAACTCTGACACATATATCCTCTTGGTCAATCTTTCCTCACTCATTCTCTCCATGTGACCAAACCATTTCAAAACACCCTCTTCTGCTCTCTCAACCACACTCTTTATATTACCACACATCTCTCTTACCCTATTATTACTTACTCGATCAAACCATCTCACACCACATATTGCCCTAAAACATCTCATTTCCAGCACATCCACCCTCCTCCGCACAACTCTATCCATAGCACACACCTCACAACCATATAACATTGTTGGAACTTCCTTCAAACATATCCATTTTTGCTTTCTGAGATAATGCCCTCGACTTCCATACATTCTTCAACGCTCCGAGAACTTTTGCCCCCTCCCCCACCCTATGATTCACTTCTGCTTCCATGATTCCATCCGCTGCCAAATCCACTCCCAGATATCTAAAACACTTCACGTCCTCCAGTTTTTCTCCATTCAAACTTACCTCCCAATTGACTTGACCCTCAACCCTACTGTACCAATAACCTTGCTCTTATTCACATTTACTCTAAGCTTCTTTCACACACTTTACCAAACTCAGTCACCATCTTCTGCAGTTTCTCACATGAATCAGCCACCAGTGCTGTATCATCAGCGAACAACAACTGACTCACTTCCCAAGCTCTTTCATCCACAACAGACTGAATACTTGCCCCTCTTTCCAAAACTTTTGCATTCACCTCCCAAACAACTACATCCATAAACAAATTAAACTACCATGGAGACATCACACACCCCTGCCGCAAACCTACATTCACTGAGAACCAATCACTTTCTTCTCTTCCTACACGTACACATGCCTTACATCCTCGATAAAAACTTTTCACTGCTTCAAAAAAGTTGCCTCCCACACCATATATTCTTAATACCTTCCACAGGGCATCTCTATCAACTCTATCATATGTCTTCTCCAGATCCATAAATGCCACATACAAATCCATTTGCTTTTCTAAGTATTTCTCACATACATTCTTCAAAGCAAACACCTAATCCACACATCCTCTACCACTTCTGAAACCACACTGCTCTTCCCCAATCTGATGCTCTGTGCATGCCTTCACCCACTCAATCAATACCCTCCCATATGATTTCCCAGGAATGCTCAACAAACTTATACCTCTGTAATTTGAGCACTTACTTTTATCCCCTTTGCCTTTGTACAATGGCACTATGCAAGCATTTCGCCAATCCTCAGGCACTTCACCATGAGTCATACATACATTAAATAACCTTATCAACCAGTCAACATTGCAGTCACCCCCTTTTTTAATAAATTCCACTGCAATACCATCCAAACCCACCGCCTTGCCAGCTTTCATCTTCCGCAAAGCTTTTACTACCTCTTCTCTGTTTACCAAATCATTCTCCCTAACCCTCCCACTTTGCACACCACCTCGACCAAAACACCCTATTTCTGCCACTCTATCATCAAACACATTCAAGAAACCTTCAAAATACTCACTCCATCTCCTTCTTACATCACCACTGCTTGTTATCACCTCCCCATTAGTCCCCTTCACTGAAGTTTCCATTTGTTCCCTTGTCTTACACACTTTATTTACCTCCTTCCAAAACATCTTTTTATTCTCCCTAAAATCTAATGATACTCTCTCACCCCAACTCTCATTTGCCCTCTTTTTCACCTCTTGCACCTTTCTGTTGACCTCCTGCCTCTTTCTTTTATGCATCTCCCACTCATTTGCATTGTTTCCCTGCAAAAATTGTCCAAATGCCTCTTTCTTCTCTTTCACTAATAATTTTACTTCTTCATCCCACCACTCACTACCCTATATATATATATATATATATATATATATATATATATATATATATATATATATATTTTTTTTTTTTGCTTTGTCGCTGTCTCCCGCGTTTGCGAGGTAGCGCAAGGAAACAGACGAAAGAAATGGCCCAACCCACCCCCATACACATGCCTTGATTCAATCCACTTACAGCACGTCAACCCCGGTATACCACATCGCTCCAATTCACTCTATTCTTTGCCCTCCTTTCACCCTCCTGCATGTTCAGGCCCCGATCACACAAAATCTTTTTCACTCCATCTTTCCACCTCCAATTTGGTCTCCCTCTTCTCCTCGTTCCCTCCACCTCTGACACATATATCCTCTTGGTCAATCTTTCCTCACTCATTCTCTCCATGTGACCAAACCATTTCAAAACACCCTCTTCTGCTCTCTCAACCACGCTCTTTTTATTTCCACACATCTCTCTTTGTCGCTGTCTCCCGCGTTTGCGAGGTAGCGCAAGGAAACAGACGAAAGAAATGGCCCAACCCACCCCCATACACATGTATATACATACGTCCATACACGCAAATATACATACCTACACAGCTTTCCAGACGCTTCACATGCCCTGATTCAATCCACTGACAGCACGTCAACCCCGGTATACCACATCGATCCAATTCACTCTATTCCTTGCCCTCCTTTCACCCTCCTGCATGTTCAGGCCCCGATCACACAAAATCTTTTTCACTCCATCTTTCCACCTCCAATTTGGTCTCCCACTTCTCCTCGTTCCCTCAATCTTTCCTCACTCATTCTCTCCATGTGCCCAAACCATTTCAAAACACCCTCTTCTGCTCTCTCAACCACGCTCTTTTTATTTCCACACATCTCTCTTACCCTTACGTTACTTACTCGATCAAACCACCTCACACCACACATTGTCCTCAAACATCTCATTTCCAGCACATCCATCCTCCTGCGCACAACTCTATCCATAGCCCACGCCTCGCAACCATACAACATTGTTGGAACCACTATTCTTTCAAACATACCCATTTTTGCTTTCCGAGATAATGTTCTCGACTTCCACACATTCTTCAAGGCTCAAAGGATTTTCGCCCCCTCCCCCACCCTATGATCCACTTCCGCTTCCATGGTTCCATCCGCTGCCAGATCCACTCCCAGATATCTAAAACACTTTACTTCCTCCAGTTTTTCTCCATTCAAACTTACCTCCCAATTGACTTGACCCTCAACCCTACTGTACCTAATAACCTTGCTCTTATTCACATTTACTCTTAACTTTCTTCTTTCACACACTTTACCAAACTCAGTCACCAGCTTCTGCAGTTTCTCACATGAATGAGCCACCAGCGCTGTATCATCAGCAAACAACAACTGACTCACTTCCCAAGCTCTCTCATCCCCAACAGACTTCATACTTGCCCCTCTTTCCAAAATCTTGCATTCACCTCCCTAACAACCCCATCCATCAACAAATTAAACAACCATGGAGACATCACACACCCCTGCCGCAAGCCTACATTCACTGAGAACCAATCACTTTCCTCTCTTCCTACACGTACACATGCCTTACATCCTGATAAAAACTTTTCACTGCTTCTAACAACTTGCCTCCCACACCATATATTCTTAATACCTTCCACAGAGCATCTCTATCAACTCTATCATATGCCTTCTCCAGATCCATAAATGCTACATACAAATCCATTTGTATATATATATATACAAAGAGGGGCAAGTATGAAGTCTGTTGGGGATGAGAGAGCTTGGGAAGTGAGTCAGTTGTTGTTTGCTGATGATACAGCGCTGGTGGCTCATTCATGTGAGAAACTGCAGAAGCTGGTGACTGAGTTTGGTAAAGTGTGTGAAAGAAGAAAGTTAAGAGTAAATGTGAATAAGAGCAAGGTTATTAGGTACAGTAGGGTTGAGGGTCAAGTCAACTGGGAGGTGAGTTTGAATGGAGAAAAACTGGAGGAAGTGAAGTGTTTTAGATATCTGGGAGTGGAACTGGCAGCGGATGGAACCATGGAAGTGGAAGTGGATCATAGGGTGGGGGAGGGGGCGAAAATTCTGGGAGCCTTGAAGAATGTGTGGAAGTCGAGAACATTATCTCGGAAAGAAAAAATGAGTATGTTTGAAGGAATAGTGGTTCCAACAATGTTGTATGGTTGCGAGGCGTGGGCTATGGATAGAGTTGTGCGCAGGAGGATGGATGTGCTGGAAATGAGATGTTTGAGGACAATGTGTGGTGTGAGGTGGTTTGATCGAGTAAGTAACGTAAGGGTAAGAGAGATGCGTGGAAATAAAAAGAGCGTGGTTGAGAGAGCAGAAGAGGGTGTTTTGAAATGGTTTGGGCACATGGAGAGAATGAGTGAGGAAAGATTGACCAAGAGGATATATGTGTCGGAGGTGGAGGGAACGAGGAGAAGAGGGAGACCAAATTGGAGGTGGAAAGATGGAGTGAAAAAGATTTTGTGTGATCGGGGCCTGAACATGCATGAGGGTGAAAGGAGGGCAAGGAATAGAGTGAATTGGAGCGATGTGGTATACCGGGGTTGACGTGCTGTCAGTGGATTGAATCGGGGCATGTGAAGCGTCTGGGGTAAACCATGGAAAGCTGTGTAGGTATGTATATTTTGCGTGTGTGGACGTATGTATATACATGTGTATGGGGGTGGGTTGGGCCATTTCTTTCATTTGTTTCCTTGCGCTACCTCGCAAGCGCGGGAGACGGCGACAAAGCAAAAAAAAAAATATATATATATATGTACATATTGATACTCCCTTGCCTTCATCCATTTCCGGTGCCACCTTGCCCCGCAGGAAACAGTATCACCAACCCCTGCATCAGCCAAGTAGCCCCAGGAAAAGAGACAAAAAAGGCCACATTCGTTCACACTCAATCTCTAGCTGTCATGTGTAATGCACTAAAACCACAACTCCCTATCCACATCCAGGCCCCACAGACCTTTCCATGGTTTACCAGAGACATTTCACATGCCCTGGTTCAGTCCACTGACAGCATGTTGACCCTAGTATACCATACTGTTCCAATTCATTCTACCCCTTGCATGCCTCTCACCCTCCTACATGTTCAAGCCCCAATCACTTAAAATCTTTTTCACTCCACCTTTCCACCTCTAATTCGGTCTCCTGCTTCTTCTTGTCCCCTCCATCTCTGACACATGTATCCTCTTTGTCAACCCTTCCTCAAACATTCTCTCCATATGTACAAACCATTTCAACATACCCTCTTCTGCTCTCTCAACCAAACTCTTTGTATTACCACACATCTCTCTCACCCTTTCATTAATCACTTAATCAAACCACCTCACACTACATATCATCCTCAAACATTTCATTTCCAACTCATCCACCCTCGTAAACATATAATATTGTTGGAACTACTATTTCTTCAAACATACCCATTTTCACACTTCGAGATAACATTCTCTCTTTTTAAACATTCTTCATTGCTCCCAGAACTTTCTCTCCCTCCCCCACCTTATGACTCACTTCCACTTCAATGGTTCCATTCACTACTAAGTCCACTCCCAGACATCTAAAACACTTCACTTCCTCAAACTTTCCTCAATTCAAACTCACATCTCAACTAGCTTGTCCCTCAACCCTACTGAACCTGATAAAATTTCTCTTATTCACATTTACTCTCAACTTTCTCCTTTCACACACTTTTCCAAACTCAGTCACCAAATTCTGTGGTTTCTCACTTGAATCAGCCACCTGTGTTGCACTACTGGTGAACAACAACTGACTCACTTCCAAGGCCCTCTCATCCACAACAGACTGCATCCTTGCCCCTCTCTCCAAAACTCTTGCATTTACCTCCCTAACCACCCTATCCATAGACAAATTAAACAACCATGGAGACAACACACACCACTGCTGCAAACCAACCTTTCAATGGGAACCAATCACTCTCCTCTCTTCCTACTTGTACACATACCTTGAACCCTTGATAAAAACTTCTCAGTGCTTCTAGTAGCTTTCCTCCCACACCATATACCCTAAAGATCTTCCACAAAGCATCCCTATCAACCCTATCATATGCCTTCTCCAGATCCATAAATGCTACATACAAGTCCAACTGTTTTTCTACGAATTTCTCACACACATTCTTCACTGCAAACACCTGATCCACACATCCTCTTCCACTTCTGTAACCACACTGCTCCTCCCCAATCTTATGCTCTCTACATGCCTTCACCCTCTCAATCAATACCCTCCCACTAAATTTCCCAGGAATACTCTACAAACTTATGCCTCTGCACTTTGAACACTCATCTTTATCCCCTTTGCCTTTGTACAATGGCACTATACATGCATTCTGCCAATCCTCAGGCACTTCACCATTCCCATACATAAACTGAGTATCCTTACCAACCAATCAACAACAGTGTCATCCCATTTCTTAATAAATTCTACTGCATTACCATCCAAAACCACCACCTTGCCAGATTTCATCTTCCACAAGGCTTTCACCACCTCTTCTCTTTTCACCAAACCACTCTCCCTGACTCTCTCACTTCACACACCACCCCAACCAAAACACCCTACATCTGCCACTCTATCATCGAACTCATGCAACAAACCTTCGAAATACTCATTCCATCTCCCCACTTCATCACTACCACTTATTACTTCCATCACTATTTCTCTAAACACATCCCATTCCTCGTCCACTACCCTCACATCATTTGCTCTTACCTTTTGCCATTCTACATGCAATCTCTCCTGGTACTTCCTCACACAAGTCTCCTTTCCAAGCTCACTTATTCTCACCACCCTCTTCTGCCTGTTATTCTTTCTCCTTTTTTGAAAACCTCTATAAATCTTAACCTTCCCCTCCACAAGACAGTGATCAGACATCCCACCAGCTGCCTCTCTCAGCAATTAACATCCAGAAGTCTCTCTTTCACATGCCTATCAATTAACATATAATCTAATAATGCCCTTTGACCATCTCTCCTACTCACATATGTATACTTGTGTATATCTCCCTTTTCAAACCAGGTATTCCCAATCACCAGTCTTTTTTCAGCACACAAATCCACAAGCTCTTCACTAATTCCATTCACAACACTGAACACCCAATGTACACCTATCATACCCTCAACTGCCACATTACTCACCACATTTAAATCACCTATCCCTAATACCCGGTCTCATGCACCAAAGCTGCTGACACACTCTCTTAGCTGCTCCCACAACACTTGCCTCTCAAGATCTTTCTTCTCATGACCAGGTGCATAAGCACCAATAATTTCCCATCTCTCTCCATCCACTTTTAGTTTTACCCACATCAATCTAGAATTTACTTCCTTACACCCTATCACACAACCTCGTAATTCCTGCTTTAGGAGGAGTGCTACTCCTTCATTAGCTCTTGTCCTCTCATCTATCCCTGAGTTTACTCTCATGTCCTTTCCAAACCTTTACTCTTGAACTTCATTTCACTCTGAGCCAGAACATTCAGGTTTCTTTCCTCAAACATACTACCTAACACTCCTTTCTTCTTAGTTACATCCACATGCATTCAGACACCCCTCTCTCAGCCTGAGCACTCCCCACTTGATTCATTCTTCTGTTTCCTCTTTTCGAAACTGAATTACAAGAAGGAGAACATTTCTAGCTCCCTCACTCCTGCCCCCTTTAATTGCCTTGTATGACACAGGGAATACATGGGAAGTATTCTTTCTCCCTTATCCCAAGGGATATACTGTACATCAATTCTAGAATTCATAAATTTAAAAAACTTGTATGTTCTTACCTTTAAACATGATCTAACTGACAGCCAGGTCTTAATATTATGCACTTTGTTTAGCCTGAAGTGCGGAAGATCATATTTTCTGTGAAGAAATAATAGTACTGTCATTACACAAAATCCTTTTCTTGCTGGTTAGGAATAATCAGCCTTAAAATCATTCTAAATATGCTAAATTTGGAGGGTGAATACCTAACTTACCCATTCTACTAAATTCTACATGAATTCACAATCTTGATGATAAGAATTCTCATTCTTAACACAGTTCTCTTTCCATATTTCCCAGTCCCTACCACATACATCTTCCTCACAATACTCTCACCTCTATGTTGACTCCTTCCCCCATCTTCTAATACCTTTAACTCAACTCTTATTCTCTCTTACTTAATGAACTGAATTTTTGAGTTTCCATCCCTCCAACAAGCAAGTTTCCAAACTTCACAACTTGTCTGGCAACAATTATGAAAAACATTAAGGAATTTAAATGACAACAGATAATTCCTATAAACTTTGCTTTCATGAAAGCCTTAATATAAATGCAATGGAGAGACTAAGATAATACTAAGGGCACTAAATAATTGTAGTATCATAGCTTCACTTAATGATGCACTAAAAACCGTTCAGGAAAAAACACACTGCAAACTTGAAAAATGTAAATGAGTGGGAAATTCTATGTATATGTATCTTAAAAACAGCCACACTATCTTCATTTCTATTCACATACATGCTCACCTAACTATTTCAAACTCTACAGCGAGAAGAGCCAGTCACATTGGCTGGAAATTTGAAATACAGAAGTGAAATTCAAATTCTATCATTTATTCACAATTGCCCCAAGACCCCTTCTAAGAAAGGTTCCTGGTATTACCTAAGATCTCCCTTCAAGAGACTCCTGCAACACAAAGCTGCACTACTTCAAGAAGCAGTGAAAGGATGGACTCCTTTAGAGTGAGAATTTCTTTGATGAACATGTGCTTTAATTGATACAGCCTTGCCAATGGTGACTTTTCACTTGTGATGTAACCTCATGCTGGTAGAGTCTGGTAACACCTAAAATCAAGATGCAGCAATCTTTCCTTATTCTATGATCCAGTATATTGTTTGGTTTACAAGTACTTTACTAGGTACAGTGATTAACACAATTTTTCCTCTATTGCCTTTCAATACTGAAATACAACTAACTCTTTCTGCCATTCTGCATGTATATTTCAGCTAAAAAAGATATAAGAAGTTGGTTTGAGCCTGTAAGGAGCATGCTTTTAAACTAGACTCCTCACTTGCCATTCACACATTAGATAAAAGTAAAAAGGTAAACACACTTCCACAAACTCTCATGCACATATACAGATGTTGCAAAGGTAATAAGGAAAGTGACAGGTGAGGAGGATTGCAACATCTGACATGGGGACTTACGCTGACTCAGAATCTGATACATGATTGATAAAATTCAGCCTAAGCAAATGTAAAGTAATGAGGAAGAGTGAACGAAGGCCTCAATATGATTATCACCTAGGCTTCTGCGTGTAGGGACTTGCGAATCGATAACATCCCTAACCTGTCACCATAGCCCTACATTCAGAGAATTGTAATGGAGACACACTGTCTTCTAGTAAATATCAGAATAGCTTTCAAGTATATGGATAAAGAAATATTTAAAAAGCAGTTCATATCTTATATAAGGGTAAAATTTGAATACCCTTCTCAAATTTGGTCACCACACCTAATGAGCAAGCACAAAAAGCTGATAAGAAGGTCCAGAGGAGGGCAACATAGATAGCACAAGAATTAAGAGAGCTGAGCTACAGAGAGAAGCTAGAGGCTTTAAACTTGCTCACCTTAGAAGAAAAGTTATGGGTGACCTGATCACAACCCATAACATCGATAATGTGGACAGAGAACAGTTCTTTGAGAGATGTAGGTACACAGCAAGCAGAGAACATAAATTAAGCATGAATCTTGTTAAAAAAGATGTAAAGAAGTACTTTATGGTACAAGAATGATGGATAAATGGAGCAGAATGATTGAAAACATGGTTAATGCAGACAGCATACATGAATTCAAGAAGTTGTATAAGACTAGAGAATGTTCAACAGGAGTGTAAAACTCTCCTCATATAATACAAGTAGGCATTTTAAATAGGTACTAATTACTTGCATCAACTTAAAAGGAGAATGAGACGACCTTGACAAGCATTAAATTTGGTCTGATACACAGTTGATGAACTTAAACCCAAGTAAATGTGGCATTATGGTGAGAAGTTCTATAAAATTCAAAATGAAGGTGTACAAATATGGGTACTTCTCGCCTCAAATACAGAAAGAGAGTCAAGAGAGAGGGAGAAACAGTTTAATTCATGATGTCAAACTACAATGGAGCTTTCGGATGTGCAGATACAGGTGGCACTCCAGCAAGCGAGCATTTGCAACAAATATGACAGCAAGGAATAAGTACAGCAGGATAAGTAAGGAGGTACAATGAAACTTTGAAAAGAATATCATGGACCAATTAGGAGAAAATCCAAAACTTTTCCAAATATTCATCAAAAGTTCAGAGCAGCTAATCTGGCTAAGGTACTCAGAGGGAAGAATTGTTAAGATGATGTACAGATATGTGAGGAAATGATAAATTCAAATTTGCTTTTACAGCAGAAGATACTACAGCCCAACACCAGTGAGACGGAACTGGACAGAGGTTTCTGGAAATATTAAGATATCTAGCAAAGACATTAACAGAATACTAAAAGGTCTTGAAACAAAGGATGCTCATGGTTCTAATAAAATTTCACCAAATGAACTGAAGATGCAGACACAACACACAATAAACAAACCCCATGAGATACTGTTCAAGATGTTGCTTGAGAGAGATAAAAATGCCAAGGAAGTGGAAAAGGGATAAACATCATACCTATCTGCAAGAAAGGAGACCAGAAGTTGGAGCTGAACTATAGGCCAGTCTCACCGAGTGTGATCTGTATGATTCCGGAAAAGATAATGAGAACAACTCAGTTTTAGGGAAAGGAGATCAAACATAACAAATATCTAAGATTTCTACAAAAGAGTGAGCTTTGTCCTGGACAAGAGAGGAAGCCTGGTGGATTCTTTGTATCTGGACTGCCTGAAAGCATTTTACACAGTACAGCATGGGAGGCCAATTAAGAAGCTGGAACCCCTTGTAGGAATAGAAGGTAGAGTCATTTAATGAATAAATTATCTTAGTGGAAGAGAACAAAGTACACATGTCAGACAAGCCCTCTCAAAATGGGTTGAGGTTACCAGTGGAATGCCACAGGGTTGTGTTTTGACTTGCCAGTAGTTATGGACTCCTACTTGAATATGGCTGCAGAAGTGGCAAGGCCATCAAAGAAGTGAAAAGCACAAGATTTCATCAACTTACAAGGACACCCTGACAGAGACCAAGGTTGATCTGATGCAGGGTTGATAAAGTCCAGCCTGACTATATGTAAAATAATGAGGATGGGTCACACTAAAGCTTACATGACTATCAACTAGCAGGAAATAAACTGCAGGAATCTATTTGAAAGATATTTGGGAGTGGATACTGTCCCTAACCTGTTGCCAGAATCCTATATGAGGAGGATAGTTGTGGAGACACCGTCTCCAAGCAAAAACTAGAAATGCATTCAAGTTCATAGGCATCGAAATACTCACCAAACATTTCATATAAACCATAAGGCTAATACTAAATATGCTTATCAAATTTGATCACCACACCTAAAGATGCACAAGGAGCTAAAAGAGAAAACCCAGAAAAGGCCATCAAAGATGGTACCAGAAATATGAAATCTGAGTTACAGGAAAAGGCAAGAGGACTTAAATTTGCCCTCCATGTATGTATGGATCATGGTAAGGTGCCTGTGGATTGATAGAATGTATGTAATGTGCCACTCTAGAAAAACAAGAGAAAAAAGGTGAGTATTCAAATTACATAAGTTTATTGAATGTACCTGGTAAGTTGTATGGGAGAGTAGTGATTGACAGGTGAAGGCATGTACAGAGCATCAGACCAGGGAGGAACATTGTGGTTTCTCAGAAGTGGTAGAGGATGTGTGGATTAAGTGTTTGCTTTAAAATATGTGTAAGAAATTCTAAGAAAAACATGGATTTGTATGTACCATTTATGGATCTGGAAAAAGCATATATGGTGTGGGAGGGAAGCTGCTAAAAGAAGTGAAAAATTTTGATCAAGGGAGTAAGACAAGAAGAGATGAGAACCAGAGATTGCAGGTGAAGGTACCAATGTTCTGCTGCAGGGGTGTACAATGGCTGTTAACTGGTTAATGGATGGGATGGTGACGGAAGTAAATACGAGATTCTTGGAAGCAGGGATGAGAGTGTAGTATGTAGGGGATGAGATGGGCTACGAAGTGAGTCAGTTGTTTGCTTATGACACAGATTCAAATAAGAAAAAGCAGAAGTTGGTGACTGAGTTTGGAGGTGTGTGCAAAAATGAGGAAATTGAAAGTAAATATGAATAAAAGCAAGGTCACTAGGTTTAACAGGGTAAAGGGACAGTAGATGGGGTGTGTGAATTTGAATACAGAAAATTTGGAGGTAGTAAAGTGTTTTAGATCCATGGGTGAGGATACGGCAGCAAATGCAATCATGAAACTGGACATGTCATAGGGTGTGTGAGGGGGGCAAAGTTCTGGAAGCAATGAAGAATGTGTGGAAAGAGAGGTCTTTATCAGGGAAGGTAGAGTATGTTTAAAGGTATAGTAGTCTCAGCAATGTTGTATGGATGCAAGATGTGCAGTGTGTGTGTGTGTGTGTGTGTGTGTGTGTGTGTGTGTGTGTGTGTGTGTGTGTTTGTTTGTTTGTTTGTTTGTTTGTTTGTTTGTTTGTGTGTGTGTGTGTGTGTGTGTGTGTGTGTGTGTGTGTGTGTGTGTGTGTGTGTGTGTGTGTTTGTTTGTTTGTTTGTTTGTTTGTTTGTTTGTTTGTTTGTTTGTATGTGTGTGCGTGCGTGTGTGTGTGCGTGTGTGCGTGCGTGCGTGCGTGCGTGCGTGCGTGCGTGCGTTTGTGTTTGTGTGTGTGTGTGTGTGTGTGTGTTTGTGCATGTGTGTGTGTGTGTGTGTGTGCTGGAAATGAAATTTTTGAAAACAATGTGGTGTAAGGTGGTTTGAGCAAGTAAGGAATAAAAGGGTATGAGTGACGTTTAGAGAGCTGAAGAGGGTGTGCTGGAATGGTTTAGACATATGGCAAGAATTAGTGAAGAAAGGTTGACAAAGAGGATATATATGTCAGATGTAGAAGGGATAAGAAAGAGGTGGCTAAACTGGAGATGGAAGGATGGAGTGAAAATGATTTTGAATATTCAGGGCCTGAACATGCAGGATGGTGAAACCATGCATGGGACAGAGTGAACTGGAGTTATGTGGTATACAGAGAGCAACATGCTATCAATGGACTGAATCAGGGCATATGAAGCAGCTGGGGGAAACTAAGAAAGGTTTGTGGGGAATGGCTGTGGATAGGGGTCTGTGGTTTTGGCGAAATACACATGAAAGTTTGAGAATAAACATGAGCAAATGAAACCTTTATTCATCTATTCCTGGCACTGCCTTGTAAATATAGTGGAAATGAGATGCCCTGGCTTAGGGTATTCAGTTGCGTGCATTGAAAAATTACTAACAGACACATTCACCTAGGAAAAATATGTCCCATACATACTAAAATGCAAGAATGAGGTATAAGGTCTTCGTATACAGTTGAGTTATCTGGTCTCCAGGGTCATCTTGTTTTATGTATAAACAACATTTATTTGGATGAAAGTTCCTGCTGAAACATTTATTCAGGCTCACTGATAAATTCAAGTACTGCAATCAAATTCGAGAAAATCTTGACAAATGAAAAAATAGATGGGCAAAATCCAACATACGGTGCACATAGTCCATAAATAACCACAAGTATAAATTCCAGTCACACATGGTACCAAAAGAGTCTGACTCCTTACCTTTGATTATGAAACTCCTTGATGACACAAGAAAGGTATGGACGATATTCAGAATTGATATTAAAAAATCATCACAGCTAGCTCCTTGACTATACTATACACTCGAATCAGAATAAAAACATAACATGCCACTTTTCATCCCATGATCCATGTCTCATGGCAGCTCCTCTCACTATTAAGGCTTCCAAGGTAAAACTTACATTGTTTCCCTTTTTCATGTACTATTCTCAAGAGCCCCAGCTGTCTTCCCTGCAGATAGCTGATGTGTTTGGATAAGAAGGATTAACTCAAACTGCTACCTAGTAACTGTTTAAACAGTACTCCAAATCTGAGTTACTGGACATACCAAAATGTTGGATGCTGAGTTAATGAAATATCATAACACATAAACCATGAATACAAAGAATAACAAGTCTCAGAATACATCTGTACATGGTAAATGGTACCAGGTGTGACATATGCAAGAGAATATGATACATTAAATGAGAAAAGTGAGAATGCATGCTGTAAGGCAGAAGCATAAAATGACTGGTAAGACAACTTCTTCAGAATCTTTGGAGAACAATACATTAGATAATTTGATCAGAAAATGGAAAACTCACTGGACATGGTTAAGTATAAAACCTCAATAATCTAAACTCACTGGACATGGATAAGTATAAAACCTCAATAATATATCTTGACCAATCTATCCAGCAAATAATGAGGCATTAAATACAAGGTTACCCTTCAATCTTCTTAAAATCCTGTGCTTAATGCACATTCCAGTACATTAATTCATGCACTTATATCTACCACAGATATATAATCAACATTGTACTCCCTAGAAAGTACAGCTACAATCAACAAATCACTACACTGAAATATTTCCTTCACAGACAGTTTGAATCTTAATTCAGGCTGGACACCCACCGAGCACGACGAGCTGAGGTGAGATAGCAGAAGTGTTTGGCATAAAGGAACCTTTGCTTGAAGGTTCGCTCAGCAACAGACAGAAGGAAGAAGAACCCTGCTGCCAGAACAAACCGATTCACACAGCTGAGAAAAATTACTGTGGATACCCTGGAATAAATGGACAAATGTGTGTTGGTCTTCTTTACATTGTTATTACCTGACTAGGTTGTAGACTGGTTGGCCTCAGTTTCCTAAGGAAGCATGACTATGGAAGGAAAGACATTTATTTTCTTTGGGGGGTGAGGTTATTTACAATACATCAAGTCATATACCATTTCAAAACCCATCTTATCCTTCCAACACTCCTGCACTCTTCATTCTCAAAATATTCTCTTTAATTCTACCTCAATATTCTACTTCTTTTTCCTCTGTTTCTTCCCTTAATATAGATTTGCTGAAGTACATTAATACATCTTTTTTGCAAGCAGTATAAAAACCAAACCAACGTGTAAAATTCAGCAGTTCTTTCTTTTCAGTATATGAATCAGTAAACATAATGTCTGGGGAAGAATTTCCATGTACTATACAACTCTGAATGTATGGAATGGAATGCATTATATAGAAAGTAATATAACTGAAAATTATCACTTACTTCTCTAGTCTACATACTGATAAAATGGTTCATATTCTCAAAAAGTACTGGCATCTCCCAACTTTATTTCAACCAATGAAAAACCCCTCCTAGTTCATAGGGATAGCCGTAGATTTGCACTTTTTTGTTCCTAATGCCACACTGTGAAAAGACCTGAGCATAGTCATGATAAATTATTTCTGATATTCAGTCCTTCAATTTCAGTTCATGTTATCTTAACCCTTACACTGCTCTGTACCTCATATGTTGAATCAATAAAGACTATATTGTGACTCAAAAGAAGTTAAATGGTCCTAACCTCATTTGAATTCCTAATAATTCCATCATTCATCTGGAGATAAACCAGTCACCCATAAATCATCACAGTGAAATGACATCATAATTTTCAGAACAAAAGAAACAATTTCTTGTGTTAGTTTTTATATCTTTGATGAAAATAAGGTTATTCATTCAATTACTAGAAAACTTTACTGTTTGTATAAATATGTAAAAATAAAATGTATAAAAAATATAACATTCAAATAATTTGTAAATGCTCTGTACATGATGTCTGAAGTCAAGCTTGGAAAAACATAAAGTCAAGTATTTAGATGCATATAAAATGAGATCATACTTGGAATAACCTTAATAATTGTATGTTTACATAAGTAAATAGAATTCATGCCACCAGCCAAGGCCCTCCCTTGTACACTCAACACCTTCTCACACTAGTATAGGGAAAAGTATTCTATTTCAAGGGTATTTTCTTCCATATCATATGATAGAGATAATTCACAAGGGAGAAAAATTTGTTTGTATTTCTCACACAGGGGGCTGTCATTCTAAATGAATTATGCAGTTTAAGGTTAAGTCAAAAAGTCACTTTCATGAAAATCCTAGCGGTGGACTTTAGTTTTCAATGTGTTCTAAAACCCAATCCTAACTTATTCTTCAAATGTACACAAACTATTTTTTTCTTGTTCTATAATTTACCATGGGCCAATCTTTAAAAGGATTTTTTGTTAAGATATTCATATTTCATTCAAATGCCACTGAAACAGCAACATTACTAGTAATCTAGTAACCTCTACGTCCTATCAAATAAACACAATTCAGTAAGAATGACTGTGAATGTGATGCTATGTACAGCACATACACTACTGCATTTAAAGAAAATAAGAAATAATGTATCTGTGTTGCAGTCAAGATGTAATGCTTCTTCAGTAATATTGTCCAGAAGTCTAAACTTGTTCTCATAACACCATTCAGTTACAGAAATTACAGGTGATCTAACTATTGTAACTATTAAGGGTCTGGGTTATATACACATTCTTGTGTATGTGTAGAGATCTTTTTCCCCTATATCTTTGGATTGTCAGTTCCATCTAAAATATGAATTTGAAATTAGAGGATAGCTGTTAATGCAGCATAATTTTGAAAGTAGTGGACACTAGTGGTCATAGAAATGGAAAACTTCTTCATAAATGTGAATGAGAAGAGAGCTCTCAAAGTCTCTCGGATATACAAGTCATCAACCACCAAGTCTGCAGTATCTGCCAAAACATTACAACATTACAGAAGGACACTTTGTTGTCTTGCAGATTCTAAGGGGAAAATCGGTTTAGAACGATAAGGGATCCTGAAAAAAGGACCTACAAAGCTTTGGAGGGATTTATGAGCTTTCTTTGATCCTGAATTTACCCTCAGCTTAGGTGAAGATGGTGGCATCACAAATACACAACAACATAATGCACTAACAGAAATAATTTAGAGCCTTGTATAAACAGAATCAAGCAAAAAAACACAACTGAAAGAAAATGGTTCAACAAAGATGAAAACAAGGAACTGACAGAGATTCTCATATGCATACATTAATTTTTCAACATCCTGTACAGAAATTTTATAGAGGCAGCTAGCTATTTTGTGTTAAAAGTTTACTTTCCAAAAAATCTTACAAAAGCACTCTCTTCATGTTTGGATGAACATGTTCAATCTATGAATCTTCTCTCAGCATCTTGGAAAATTAAAGGTTGTGACAAGATAGCAATTAACATTATACGTATATTACAAAGATGTCTTACATCACTCTGCAATCATTATCTTTTTATTCATTATCTATTTTCTTTATCTCTGAGGCAGTGGAAAAAGAATTCTACCTCCGTACTCCCTAAGTGTCATATAAGTGACCCAGGGGGAAGGAGCTGGGGACTGGAAACCCTTCCCTTCTTGTATTGCAATCAAAAAAGAGGAAATAGAAGAAGGAGCCAGGCAAGGAGAGCTCATCCTCCTCAAAGGCTCAGACTGGGGTATCTGAATGTGTGTGGATGTAACCAAGATCAGAAGAAAGGAGAGATAGATAGCATGTTTGAGGAAAAAACCTGGATGTTCTGGCTCTGAGTGAAATGAAGCTCAAGGGTGAAAGGGAAGAATTGTTTGGTGTTTCAGGAGTAAAGTCAAGGGTTGGTAAGAGGACAAGAGCTAAGGAAGGAATAGCACTACTCTTAAAGCAGAAGTTGTGGTAGTGTATACAGACTGATGAGGGTAAAACTGAAAGTGGGTGGTGAGAGATGGGTGATCAATGGTGCTGGCCATGAGAAGAAAGGTCAAGTGTTTTGGGAGCAGCTGAGTGAGTGTGTCAGCAGTTTTGATGCAAGAGACTGGGTATTAGTGATGGGTGATTTAAATGAGAAGGTAAGTAATGAGGCAGTTGAGGGCATAATTGGGGCACATGGTGTATTCAGTGTTATGAATGGAAATGGTAAAGAGCCTGTGGAGTGCGTGCCGAAAAAACTGGCGATTGGGAATACCTGGCTTAAAGAGGAATATACACAAGTATACATATGGGAGTAGGAGAGATGGTCATTGGGCATTATTAGATTACATACTAAATGACAGGCATGTAAAAGACAGACTTTCGGATGTAAATGTGTTGCGAGGGTCAGCTGGTGGGATGTCTAATTACTATCTTGAAGAGGTGAGGGTGAAGATTTGTAGATGTTTTTGGAAAAGAGGAAACAATATCGGGGAGAAGAAAGTGGTGAATATGTGAACTTGGAAAGGAGACTCGTGTGAAAAAATACCAGCAGAGATTGAGCACAGAATGCAAAAGGTGAGTAAATAAAGCAAGAGGAGTGTGTGAGGAATGGGAGGTATCTAGGGAAGCAGTGGTGGCATGTGCAAGAAATGCATATGGCATGCAAATGGTGGGAGGTGGGCATGTTAGAAAAGGTAGTGAGTGGTGGGATAAAGAGGTAAAGTTTCCAGTAAAGAAAAAAGAGAGGTGTTGGAGCAGTACTTACATGGAAGGAGTGCAAATTATTGAAAGATGAGTAAGAGGAAGCAGCAGGAGGTTAAGAAGGTGCAGAGGTTAATAAGGGGCAAATCGGAGTTGGGTTAAGGGACCATTATCAAACTTTAGGTAGAATTAAAAAATGTTTTGGTTGGATGGAGGTAAATAATGTGTGAAAGACAAGAGCAAATGGGAACATTGGTGAAGATGGCAGAAGTGGTGGTCATAAACAGAGAAAAGAGGAGATGGAGTGATTATTTTGAAGGATTAAATGTGTTTGATGACAGTGTCAGATGTAGGGTGTTTTGGTCATAGTGGTATTCAAAGTGAAATAGTCATGGAGTGGTTCAGTGAAGAGAGAAGAGGTGGTGAAAAGCCTTGCATAAGACCAAATGTGGCAAGGCAACTAGAGTGTATGGTATTGCTGTTGAATCTATTAAGAAGGAGATGACTGTGTTGTTGATAGTTTGGTAAGGATATTCAATACATGTATGGATCATAGTGAGGTGCCTAAGGTTTGTGCATGTATAGTGATACTGTATAAAAGAAGGCAAGGGGGTAAAGGTGAATGTTCAAACTTAAGAGGTATATGTTTATTGAGTATATCTGCTGGAGGATATTGATTTAGAGGGTGAATACATGAACAGAGCATCAAACTGGGGAGAAGTGTGGTTTCAGAAGTGGTAAAGAAAGTGTGGATCAGGATTTTGCTTTGAAGAATGTGTATAAGAAATATTTGGAAAAACAGATGGATTTGTATGTGGCATTTATGGATCTAGTGAAGGCGTGTCCTCTGCCACTTCTGAAACCATGCTGCTCCTCCAAAATCTGATGCTCTGTACATACATTCACCCTCTCACTCAATACTGTACCTTACAATTTACCATGTATACTCAAACTTATATCTCTCTAGTTTGAGCACACAATTCTATTCAATTTCCCATCTTTTTTTTACAATGGCACTATACATGCACTCTGCCAATCCTAGGGCACTTCAACATGATCCATAAATGCAATGAACATCCCTACAAACCACAGTCACCCCTTTCTAAATAAATTCAACTGCAGTACCTTCCACTCCCACTGTCTTGCTGCATTTCATCATCCACAAGGCTTTCACCACCTCTTCTCTCTTCACCAAACCACTTTCCAAAGATCTCTTACTTCGCATACCACCCCAACCAAAACACCCTATATCTTTCACTGTTATCATCTAACACATTTAACAATCCTTCAGAATACTCACTTCATCACTAGCTGTTATAACTTCCTCTTTTTCCCCTTCATTTATATTCCCATTTGTTCTCTTACCTTTCGCACATTATTTACTTCATTTGCCCTCTTTTTCAACTCCTGCATCTTCCTCTTGACCTCCTGCTGCTTTCTCTTATGCATCTCCCAATCAATTTCACTCCTTCCACGTAAGTAACACCCAAATGCCTCCCTTTTCTCTGTCACTAACAAGTATACCTCTTCATTCCACCACTTCCTACCCTTTCTAATCTGCCCGACTCCCACCTTTCGCATGCTATATGCATCACTTGCACATGCCATCACCGCTTCCTGATATACCTCCTATTCCTCATCCACTCCCCTCACTTCATTTGTTCTTATCTTTTGCCATTCTACACTCAATCTCTCCTGGTATTTCTTCACACAAGTCTCCTTTCCAAGCTCACTTACTCCTACCACTCTCTTCTCCCTAACATTGTTTCCACTTTTTCCAAAACCTCTACAAATCTTCAGCCTTGCCTCCACAAGATAGTGATCAGACATCCCACCAGATTCCCCTCTCAGCACATTCACATCCAAAAGTCTCCCTTTTACATACCTAACAATTAATATGTAGTCTCATAATGCCCTTCGACCATCTCTCCTACTCACATATGTATACTTGTGAACATCTCTTTTAAACCAAGCATTCCCCATCACCAGTCTTTTTTCAGCACAATTCCACAAGGTCTTCACTATTTCCATTCATAACACTGAAAATCCCATTCAAACCAATTATACCCTCAACTACCACATTACTTATCTCTGCAATTAAATCACACTTAACTAAAACCCAGTCTTGGCACACCAAAACACAATCACTCACCTGCTCCCAAAACACCTGCCTCTCGTGATCATTCTTTTTAGCCAAGTTCATAAGCACCAATAATCATCCAACTCTCACCATTTCCATTCAGTTTTACCCACATGAATTTGGAATTTGCTTCCTTACACTCTATCACACACTCCCATAACTCCTGCTTCAGGAGTAGTGCTATTCCTTCCTTAGCTCTTGTCCTCTCACCTATCCCTGACTTTAATATTCAGACATTTCCAAACCATTCTTCCCCTTTACCCTTGAGCTTCAAGTCACCCAGAGCTAGAACATCCAGGCTTCTTTCCTCAAACATACTACCTATCTTTCCTCTCATCTTGGTCACATCCACACACATTCAGACCCCTCAATAAGAGCCTTCGAGGAGGATGAGCACTTCTCACATGGCTCCTTCTGTTTACAATTTATATAAGTATGATAAGTATAAAACTATAAGTATAATAAGCATAATGCTATATTCTTCGCTGCTAAAGAGCATATAGAAATAGGGTTGTAAATTTGTGACATTTTCAAACAAAACACTTCTAATCTCAAATGTACACTTCAACAGGCTTTCAAAAATCATCACAAAATGAATTAATAAGATCAACACAGTACAATTCTAATGCATCAGCAATGGGTGTCTGAAGTAATAATGTATTTCTAATCTCAGCTGTAGTATTAAAAAGGCTTTTAAGACTAATCTCAAACTAAGTGAACAAAATCACTAAAATACTGCACAATACATGTCTTATGCATCAATGAGGGGTACCAGAAAATTTACAGATTTTTTAATATAAATGTATAGTAACAAAAAGACAATACATCTTAGGTCATGTATTTAAAATAAAGCTAAAAATCCTTTCCACTGTATCCTGCTTTTAGAAAGGTGGTAAGATGGGTTTGCTCAGCACAGGGCCTTGCCTTCACAGTATGACCATCCTCATTTACACAAAGCAAACAATATCCCATGAGATATTGCCAGGAACAAATGAAAAAATGGCCTCATTTGCTCAAATCCAATCTCTAGATTTCATGTACAATGTAATAAAACAACAGCCCCCATTATACAACCAGGCCCCACAAATCTTTCTGTGGTTTCTCCTAACCATTCCCATACTCTGGTTCAGCCAACTGACAGCAGCACATCATCTTATGTACCAAATTGCTTCAATCTGCTCTATCCCAGGAATGCCTTACACCCTTCTGCAAGTTCAGGCCCTGAGACTTTGAAGCAATTTTCACTTAATTCTTCTGCCTCTTCCTTGGTTTCCCTCTTTTCCTTGTTCCTTCCACTTCTGACATTTATCATCCTTTTCATATATCCAAGCAATTTCAGAACATCCTTCATGGCTCTCTCATACATTCTCCTCTATCTACCTTATATCTTTCTTTTATCCTATCATTTCTTACTTGATCAACCCTCCTCACATCTCATATAGTCCTCAAACATTTCTTTCCAATCTACCCATCCTCTTCTTTACATTCCCAGGAATGCCTTACACCCTTCTGCAAGTTCAGGCCCTGAGACTTTGAAGCAATTTTCACTTAATTCTTCTGCCTCTTCCTTGGTTTCCCTCTTTTCCTTGTTCCTTCCACTTCTGACATTTATCATCCTTTTCATATATCCAAGCAATTTCAGAACATCCTTCATGGCTCTCTCATACATTCTCCTCTATCTACCTTATATCTTTCTTTTATCCTATCATTTCTTACTTGATCAACCCTCCTCACATCTCATATAGTCCTCAAACATTTCTTTCCAATCTACCCATCCTCTTCTTTACATTCTTGTCCAAGTCCCATGCCTTGCATTTATTGTACTATCACATACCCATCACTTTCTCTTACCTCTCTTTCCACACATCCCTCAATGTGTCCAAAGCTTTTGCTCCCTAACCACTCAATGGCTCACTTCAGCTCCCATGGTTCCATTCACTGCTATATTTACTCCTAGGTATCTAAAACACTCTACTTGATCCAAGTTCTCTTCCATTCAAGCCTACAATCCAACTACACTGTCTCTCCATCTATCTATCTATATCCCTGATGTCTATTCCCTCCGAGAACTCCCATCAAGGGGGAGGCCATGGCAAAAGAGTCTTCAATTACCCTGTCTTTACATGCTGCCTTTTCATGTATCATTCCCAGCATTCTTCCACTCTATACCCTAATGCCATAGGTGGTCTACCTCTCACACCAATCCCTTTACTAGAACTATCAGACACTCTCCTTATAGATTCTCCATCTTCCATTCCTTCTACATATCCAAAACACCTTAAAATATTACATTTCACCCACTCCACGTTTCATCCCCTGCCATTCCAAACCTCTCATACACCCCCCTAATTTCTTTCTTCATTCCATCTAATCATATCACATGATCCCATCATTTAGCTCATTTCCACTGGCTGGACACTTGACAACTGCTACCCTTTCCATATCCATATTTCAGTTGCATAGGTCAGGGGTGGGAGTACTATGCTGTCCATTAAACTTTTCTTCACTTCCATACTAACACCTCTACCCTCAATTATTCTATAAATGGACCTGATGATTCTTCTGCCCAGTACTGCTTTCTCCCTTACTCTCCTTCCATACCACCAAAACAACCATGATAGCTCATAAATACTTAAATTCTGTCCCCTCTTCCAGTTATTCTCACCCCATATCTATAACAAAGTGTAGTAAACTTTCTTCTCTCACTTATAGGGCCTTGTAGAATCTATAACTTCACTCTGTTTCCTTTCAAACACCATCACTTTACTTTTACTCACCTACACTTACACATATTATAAAACACACTTAAAACCTTCTGCAACTCCAACTCTTACCAAACATCAAGGTATCATCTACAAACAGGGTCGTCACTAACTATCATACCTCATCACTACAATCCATCTCTGCATCCCCTTTCCCTCGGTTTACTTCCATCTCTCTTATCACTCCATCCATATATATATTTACTTATTTATTTATCATACTTTGTCACTGTCTCCTGGGTTAGTGAGGTAGCACAAGGAAACAGACGACAGAATAGCCCAACCCACCCACATACACATGTATATACATAAACGTCCACACATGCACATATACATACCCATACATTTCAACATATACATATATATACATACACAGACATATACATATATACACATGTACATAATTCGTACATACTGCCTTTATTCATCCCCGTCGCCACCCCACCACACATGAAATGACAACCCCCTCCCCCCGCATGCCCAATGTAGAGCTAGGAAAAGACAACAAAGGCCACATTTGTTCACACTCAGTCTCTAGCTGTCATATATAATTCACCGAAACCACAGCTCCCTTTCCACATCCAGGCCCCACACAACTTTCCATGGTTTACCCCAGACACTTCACATGCCCTGGTTCAATCCATTGACAGCACGTCGACCCCGGTATGCCACATCATTCCAATTCACTCTATTCCTTGCACACCTTTCACCCTCCTGCATGTTCAGGCCCCAATCGCTCAGAATCTTTTTCACTCCATCTTTCCACCTCCAAATTGGTCTCCCACTTCTCATTCCCTCCACCTGACACATACATCCTCTTTGTCAATCTTTCCTCACTCATTCTCTCCATGTGACCAAACCATTTCAATACACCCTCCTCTGCACTCTCAACCACATTCTTTTTATTACCACACATCTCTCTTACCATTTCATTACTGACTTGATCAAACCACCTCACACCACATATTGTCCGCAAACATCTCATTTCCAACACATCTACCCTTCTCCGCACAACCCTATCTATAGCCCACGCAACCATATAACATTGTTCGAACCACTATTCTTTCAAACATACCCATTTCTGCTTTCCAAGATAATGTTTTTGCCTTCCACACATCCTTCAACGCTCCCAGAAACTTCATCCCCTCCCGAACCCTGAGACTCACTTCCGCTTCCATGGTTCCATCTGCTGCCAAATCCACTCCCAGGTATCTAAAACACTTCACTTCCTCCAGTTTTTCTCCAATCAGTCTTACTTCCCAATTGACTTATCCCTCAACCCTACTGTACCCAATAACCTTGCTCTTATTCACATTTACTCTTAGTTTCTTTCACACACTTTACCATATATATATATATATATATATATATATATGTTGGGGTGAAGAGGGTGGTGAGAGTAAGTGAGCTTGGGAAGGAGACCTGTGTGAGGAAGTACCAGGAGAGACTGAGTACAGAATGGAAAAAGGTGAGAACAATGGAAGTAAGGGGAGTGGGGGAGGAATGGGATGTATTTAGGGAATCAGTGATGGATTGCGCAAAAGATGCTTGTGGCATGAGAAGAGTGGGAGGTGGGTTGATTAGAAAGGGTAGTGAGTGGTGGGATGAAGAAGTAAGAGTATTAGTGAAAGAGAAGAGAGAGGCATTTGGACGATTTTTGCAGGGAAAAAATGCAATTGAGTGGGAGATGTATAAAAGAAAGAGACAGGAGGTCAAGAGAAAGGTGCAAGAGGTGAAAAAAAGGGAAAATGAGAGTTGGGGTGAGAGAGTATCATTAAATTTTAGGGAGAATAAAAAGATGTTCTGGAAGGAGGTAAATAAAGTGCGTAAGACAAGGGAGCAAATGGGAACTTCAGTGAAGGGCGCAAATAGGGAGGTGATAACAAGTAGTGGTGATGTGAGAAGGAGATGGAGTGAGTATTTTGAAGGTTTGTTGAATGTGTTTGATGATAGAGTGGCAGATATAGGGTGTTTTGGTCGAGGTGGTGTGCAAAGTGAGAGGGTTGGGGAAAATGATTTGGTAAACAGAGAAGAGGTAGTGAAAGCTTTGCGGAAGATGAAAGCCGGCAAGGCAGCAGGTTTGGATGGTATTGCAGTGGAATTTATTAAAAAAGGGGGTGACTGTATTGTTGACTGGTTGGTAAGGTTAATGTATGTATGACTCATGGTGAGGTGCCTGAGGATTGGCGGAATGCGTGCATAGTGCCATTGTACAAAGGCAAAGGGGATAAGAGTGAGTGCTCAAATTACAGAGGTATAAGTTTGTTGAGTATTCCTGGTAAATTATATGGGAGGGTATTGATTGAGAGGGTGAAGGCATGTACAGAGCATCAGATTGGGGAAGAGCAGTGTGGTTTCACAAGTGGTAGAGGATGTGTGGATCAGGTGTTTGCTTTGAAGAATGTATGTGAGAAATACTTAGAAAAGCAAATGGATTTGTATGTAGCATTTATGGATCTGGAGAAGGCATATGATAGAGTTGATAGAGATGCTCTGTGGAAGGTATTAAGAATATATGGTGTGGGAGGCAAGTTGTTAGAAGCAGTGAAAAGTTTTTATCGAGGATGTAAGGCATGTGTACGTGTAGGAAGAGAGGAAAGTGATTGGTTCTCAGTGAATGTAGGTTTGCGGCAGGGGTGTGTGATGTCTCCATGGTTGTTTAATTTGTTTATGGATGGGGTTGTTAGGGAGGTAAATGCAAGAGTTTTGGAAAGAGGGGCAAGTATGAAGTCTGTTGGGGATGAGAGAGCTTGGGAAGTGAGTCAGTTGTTGTTCGCTGATGATACAGCGCTGGTGGCTGATTCATGTGAGAAACTGCAGAAGCTGGTGACTGAGTTTGGTAAAGTGTGTGGAAGAAGAAAGTTAAGAGTAAATGTGAATAAGAGCAAGGTTATTAGGTACAGTAGGGTTGAGGGTCAAGTCAATTGGGAGGTGAGTTTGAATGGAGAAAAACTGGAGGAAGTGAAGTGTTTTAGATATCTGGGAGTGGATCTGGCAGCGGATGGAACCATGGAAGCAGAAGTGGATCATAGGGTGGGGGAGGGGGCGAAAATTCTGGGAGCCTTGAAGAATGTGTGGAAGTCGAGAACATTATCTCGGAAAGCAAAAATGGGTATGTTTGAAGGAATAGTGGTTCCAACAATGTTGTATGGTTGCGAGGCGTGGGCTATGGATAGAGTTGTGCGCAGGAGGATGGATGTGCTGGAAATGAGATGTTTGAGGACAATGTGTGGTGTGAGGTGGTTTGATCGAGTGAGTAACGTAAGGGTAAGAGAGATGTGTGGAAATAAAAAGAGCGTGGTTGAGAGAGCAGAAGAGGGTGTTTTGAAGTGGTTTGGGCACATGGAGAGAATGAGTGAGGAAAGATTGACCAAGAGGATATATGTGTCGGAGGTGGAGGGAACGAGGAGAAGAGGGAGACCAAATTGGAGGTGGAAAGATGGAGTGAAAAAGATTTTGTGTGATCGGGGCCTGAACATGCAGGAGGGTGAATGGAGGGCAAGGAATAGAGTGAATTGGAGCGATGTGGTATACCGGGGTTGACGTGCTGTCAGTGGATTGAATCAAGGCATGTGAAGCGTCTGGGGTAAACCATGGAAAGCTGTGTAGGTATGTATATTTGCGTGTGTGGACGTATGTATATACATGTGTATGGGGAGGGGTTGGGCCATTTCTTTCGTCTGTTTCCTTGTGCTACCTCGCAAACGCGGGAGACAGCGACAAAGTATAATAAAAAATAAATATATATATATATTTATATTTATCATACTTTGTTGCTGTTTCCCGCATTAGCAAGGTAGTGCAAGGAAACAGACGAAAGAATAGCCCAACCCACCCACATACACATGTATATACATACATGTCCACACACACACATATACATACCTATACATTTCAACATATACAAATATATACACACACAGACATATACATACATACACATGTACATAATTCATACTGTCTACCCTTATTTCTTTCCGTCGCCACCCCGCCACACTTGATATGAAAAACCCACTCCCCCTGCATGTGCGTGAGGTAGCACTAGGAAAGGACAACAAAAGCCACATTTGTTCACTCTCAGTCTCTAGGTGTCATGTAATAATACACCAAAACCACAGCCCCCTTTCCACATCCAGGCCCCACAAAACTTTCCATGGTTTACTCCAGACGCTTCACATGCCCTGGTTCAATCCATTGACAGCAGGTCGACCCCAGGATACCACATCGTTCCAATTCACTCTATTCCTTGCACGCTTTTCACCCTCCTGCATGTTCAGGCCCCAATCACTCATAATCTTTTTCACTCCATCTTTCCACCTCCAATCTGGTCTCCCACTTCTCCTCGTTCCCTCCACCTCTGACACATATATCCTCTTGGTCAATCTTTTCTCACTCATTCTCTCCATGTGACCAAACCATTTCAAAACACCCTCTTCTGCTCTCTCAACCACACTCTTTCTATTACCACACATCTCTCTTACCCTTTCAATACTTACTCAATCAGACCACCTCACACCACATACTGTCCTCAAATATCTCATTTCCATCACATCCACCCTACTTCGCACCACTCTATCTATAGCCCACACCTCGCAACCATATAACATTGTTGGAACCACTATTCCTTCAAACATACCCATTCTTGCTTTCCGAGATAACGTTTTCGCCTTCCACACATTTTTCAACACTCCCAGAACTTTCGCCCCCTCCCCATCATATGACTCCCTTCTGCTGCCATGGTTCCATCTGCTGCCAGATCCACTCCCAGATATCTAGAACACTTCACTTACTCCAGTTTTTCTTCATTCAAACTTACCTCCCAATTGACTTGTCCCTCAACCCTACTGTACCTAATAACCTTGCTCTTATTCACATTTACTCTCAGCTTTCTTCTTTCACACACTTTACCTAACTCAGTCACCAGCTTCTACAGTTTCTCACCCGAATCAGCCACCAGCGCTGTATCATCAGCAAACAACAACTGACTCACTTCCCAAGCTCTCTCATCCACAACAGACTGCATACTTGCCCCTCTTTCCAAAACTCTTGCATTCACCTCCCTAACAACCCCATCCATAAACAAATCAAACAACCATGGAGACATCATGCACCCCTTCCGCAAACCAACATTCATTGAGAACCAATCACTTTTCTCTCTTCCTACTCGTATACATGCCTTACATCCTCAACAAAAACTTTTCACTGCTTCTAAAAACTTGCCTCCCACACCATATATTCTTAATACCTTCCACAGAGCATCCCTATCAACTCTATCATACGCCTTCTCCAGATCCATAAATGCTACATACAAATCCATTTGCTTTTCTAAGTATTTCTCACATACATTCTTCAAAGCAAGCACCTGATCTGCAAATCCTCTACCACTTATGAAATCACACTGTTCTTCCCCAATCTGATGCTCTGTACATGCCTTCACCCTATTAATCAATACCCTCCCATATAATTTACCAGGAATACTCAACAAACTTAACCTCTGTAATTTGAGCACTCATCTTTATCCCCTTTACCTTTGTACAATGGCACTATGCAAGCATTCCTCCAATCCTCAGACACCTCACCATGAGTCATACATACATCAGATAACCTTACCAACCAGTCAACAATACAGTCACCCCCTTTTTAATAAATTCCACTGCAATACCATCTAAACCCGCTGCCTTGCTGGCTTTCATCTTCCCCAAAGCTTTTACTACCTCTTCTCTGTTTACCAAATCATACTCCGTAACCCTCTCACTTTGTCCACCACCACAACCAAAACACCCTATATCTGTCACTCTATCCTCCAATACATTCAACAAACCTTCAAAATACTCACTCCATCTCCTTCTAACATCACCACTACTCGTTATCACCTCCCCATTAGCCCCCTTCACTGATGTTCTCATTTGTTCCCTTGTGTTATGCACTTTATTTACCTCCTTCCAAAACATCTTTTTATTCTCCCTAAAATCTAATGATACTCTCTCACCCCAACTCTCATTTGCCCTCTTTTTCACCTCTTGCACCTTTCTCTTGACCTCCTACCTCTTTCTTTTATACATCTCCCAGTCATTTGCATTATTTCCCAGCAAAAATTGTCCAAATGCCTCTCTGTTCTCTTTCACTAATAATCTCACTTCTTCATCCCACCTCTCACTATCCTTTCTAATCTGCCAACCTCCCACCTTTCTCATGCCACAAGCATCTTTTGCGCAAGCCATCACTGCTTCCCTAAATACATCCCATTCCTCCCCCACTCCCCTTATGTCCTTTGTTCTCGCCTTTTTCCATATATATAGGGTAGTGAGTGGTGGGATGAAGAAGTAAGACTATTAGTGAAGAAGTAAGAGTATTAGTGAAAGAGAAGAGAGAGGCATTTGGACGATTTTTGCAGGGAAAAAATGCAATTGAGTGGGAGATGTATAAAAGAAAGAGACAGGAGGTCAAGAGAAAGGTGCAAGAGGTGAAAAAAAGGGAAAATGAGAGTTGGGGTGAGAGAGTATCATTAAATTTTAGGGAGAATAAAAAGATGTTCTGGAAGGAGGTAAATAAAGTGCGTAAGACAAGGGAGCAAATGGGAACTTCAGTGAAGGGCGCAAATAGGGAGGTGATAACAAGTAGTGGTGATGTGAGAAGGAGATGGAGTGAGTATTTTGAAGGTTTGTTGAATGTGTTTGATGATAGAGTGGCAGATATAGGGTGTTTTGGTCGAGGTGGTGTGCAAAGTGAGAGGGTTGGGGAAAATGATTTGGTAAACAGAGAAGAGGTAGTGAAAGCTTTGCGGAAGATGAAAGCCGGCAAGGCAGCAGGTTTGGATGGTATTGCAGTGGAATTTATTAAAAAAGGGGGTGACTGTATTGTTGACTGGTTGGTAAGGTTAATGTATGTATGACTCATGGTGAGGTGCCTGAGGATTGGCGGAATGCGTGCATAGTGCCATTGTACAAAGGCAAAGGGGATAAGAGTGAGTGCTCAAATTACAGAGGTATAAGTTTGTTGAGTATTCCTGGTAAATTATATGGGAGGGTATTGATTGAGAGGGTGAAGGCATGTACAGAGCATCAGATTGGGGAAGAGCAGTGTGGTTTCACAAGTGGTAGAGGATGTGTGGATCAGGTGTTTGCTTTGAAGAATGTATGTGAGAAATACTTAGAAAAGCAAATGGATTTGTATGTAGCATTTATGGATCTGGAGAAGGCATATGATAGAGTTGATAGAGATGCTCTGTGGAAGGTATTAAGAATATATGGTGTGGGAGGCAAGTTGTTAGAAGCAGTGAAAAGTTTTTATCGAGGATGTAAGGCATGTGTACGTGTAGGAAGAGAGGAAAGTGATTGGTTCTCAGTGAATGTAGGTTTGCGGCAGGGGTGTGTGATGTCTCCATGGTTGTTTAATTTGTTTATGGATGGGGTTGTTAGGGAGGTAAATGCAAGAGTTTTGGAAAGAGGGGCAAGTATGAAGTCTGTTGGGGATGAGAGAGCTTGGGAAGTGAGTCAGTTGTTGTTCGCTGATGATACAGCGCTGGTGGCTGATTCATGTGAGAAACTGCAGAAGCTGGTGACTGAGTTTGGTAAAGTGTGTGGAAGAAGAAAGTTAAGAGTAAATGTGAATAAGAGCAAGGTTATTAGGTACAGTAGGGTTGAGGGTCAAGTCAATTGGGAGGTGAGTTTGAATGGAGAAAAACTGGAGGAAGTGAAGTGTTTTAGATATCTGGGAGTGGATCTGGCAGCGGATGGAACCATGGAAGCAGAAGTGGATCATAGGGTGGGGGAGGGGGCGAAAATTCTGGGAGCCTTGAAGAATGTGTGGAAGTCGAGAACATTATCTCGGAAAGCAAAAATGGGTATGTTTGAAGGAATAGTGGTTCCAACAATGTTGTATGGTTGCGAGGCGTGGGCTATGGATAGAGTTGTGCGCAGGAGGATGGATGTGCTGGAAATGAGATGTTTGAGGACAATGTGTGGTGTGAGGTGGTTTGATCGAGTGAGTAACGTAAGGGTAAGAGAGATGTGTGGAAATAAAAAGAGCGTGGTTGAGAGAGCAGAAGAGGGTGTTTTGAAGTGGTTTGGGCACATGGAGAGAATGAGTGAGGAAAGATTGACCAAGAGGATATATGTGTCGGAGGTGGAGGGAACGAGGAGAAGAGGGAGACCAAATTGGAGGTGGAAAGATGGAGTGAAAAAGATTTTGTGTGATCGGGGCCTGAACATGCAGGAGGGTGAAAGGAGGGCAAGGAATAGAGTGAATTGGAGCGATGTGGTATACCGGGGTTGACGTGCTGTCAGTGGATTGAATCAAGGCATGTGAAGCGTCTGGGGTAAACCATGGAAAGCTGTGTAGGTATGTATATTTGCGTGTGTGGACGTATGTATATACATGTGTATGGGGAGGGGTTGGGCCATTTCTTTCGTCTGTTTCCTTGTGCTACCTCGCAAACGCGGGAGACAGCGACAAAGTATAATAAAAAATAAATATATATATATATTTATATTTATCATACTTTGTTGCTGTTTCCCGCATTAGCAAGGTAGTGCAAGGAAACAGACGAAAGAATAGCCCAACCCACCTACATACACATGTATATACATACATGTCCACACACACACATATACATACCTATACATTTCAACATATACAAATATATACACACACAGACATATACATACATACACATGTACATAATTCATACTGTCTACCCTTATTTCTTTCCGTCGCCACCCCCGCCACACTTGATATGAAAAACCCACTCCCCCTGCATGTGCGTGAGGTAGCACTAGGAAAGGACAACAAAAGCCACATTTGTTCACTCTCAGTCTCTAGGTGTCATGTAATAATACACCAAAACCACAGCCCCCTTTCCACATCCAGGCCCCACAAAACTTTCCATGGTTTACTCCAGACGCTTCACATGCCCTGGTTCAATCCATTGACAGCAGGTCGACCCCAGGATACCACATCGTTCCAATTCACTCTATTCCTTGCACGCTTTTCACCCTCCTGCATGTTCAGGCCCCAATCACTCATAATCTTTTTCACTCCATCTTTCCACCTCCAATCTGGTCTCCCACTTCTCCTCGTTCCCTCCACCTCTGACACATATATCCTCTTGGTCAATCTTTTCTCACTCATTCTCTCCATGTGACCAAACCATTTCAAAACACCCTCTTCTGCTCTCTCAACCACACTCTTTCTATTACCACACATCTCTCTTACCCTTTCAATACTTACTCAATCAGACCACCTCACACCACATACTGTCCTCAAATATCTCATTTCCATCACATCCACCCTACTTCGCACCACTCTATCTATAGCCCACACCTCGCAACCATATAACATTGTTGGAACCACTATTCCTTCAAACATACCCATTCTTGCTTTCCGAGATAACGTTTTCGCCTTCCACACATTTTTCAACACTCCCAGAACTTTCGCCCCCTCCCCATCATATGACTCCCTTCTGCTGCCATGGTTCCATCTGCTGCCAGATCCACTCCCAGATATCTAGAACACTTCACTTACTCCAGTTTTTCTTCATTCAAACTTACCTCCCAATTGACTTGTCCCTCAACCCTACTGTACCTAATAACCTTGCTCTTATTCACATTTACTCTCAGCTTTCTTCTTTCACACACTTTACCTAACTCAGTCACCAGCTTCTACAGTTTCTCACCCGAATCAGCCACCAGCGCTGTATCATCAGCAAACAACAACTGACTCACTTCCCAAGCTCTCTCATCCACAACAGACTGCATACTTGCCCCTCTTTCCAAAACTCTTGCATTCACCTCCCTAACAACCCCATCCATAAACAAATCAAACAACCATGGAGACATCATGCACCCCTTCCGCAAACCAACATTCATTGAGAACCAATCACTTTTCTCTCTTCCTACTCGTATACATGCCTTACATCCTCAACAAAAACTTTTCACTGCTTCTAAAAACTTGCCTCCCACACCATATATTCTTAATACCTTCCACAGAGCATCCCTATCAACTCTATCATACGCCTTCTCCAGATCCATAAATGCTACATACAAATCCATTTGCTTTTCTAAGTATTTCTCACATACATTCTTCAAAGCAAGCACCTGATCTGCAAATCCTCTACCACTTATGAAATCACACTGTTCTTCCCCAATCTGATGCTCTGTACATGCCTTCACCCTATTAATCAATACCCTCCCATATAATTTACCAGGAATACTCAACAAACTTAACCTCTGTAATTTGAGCACTCATCTTTATCCCCTTTACCTTTGTACAATGGCACTATGCAAGCATTCCTCCAATCCTCAGACACCTCACCATGAGTCATACATACATCAGATAACCTTACCAACCAGTCAACAATACAGTCACCCCCTTTTTAATAAATTCCACTGCAATACCATCTAAACCCGCTGCCTTGCTGGCTTTCATCTTCCCCAAAGCTTTTACTACCTCTTCTCTGTTTACCAAATCATACTCCATAACCCTCTCACTTTGTCCACCACCACAACCAAAACACCCTATATCTGTCACTCTATCCTCCAATACATTCAACAAACCTTCAAAATACTCACTCCATCTCCTTCTAACATCACCACTACTCGTTATCACCTCCCCATTAGCCCCCTTCACTGATGTTCTCATTTGTTCCCTTGTGTTATGCACTTTATTTACCTCCTTCCAAAACATCTTTTTATTCTCCCTAAAATCTAATGATACTCTCTCACCCCAACTCTCATTTGCCCTCTTTTTCACCTCTTGCACCTTTCTCTTGACCTCCTACCTCTTTCTTTTATACATCTCCCAGTCATTTGCATTATTTCCCAGCAAAAATTGTCCAAATGCCTCTCTGTTCTCTTTCACTAATAATCTCACTTCTTCATCCCACCTCTCACTATCCTTTCTAATCTGCCAACCTCCCACCTTTCTCATGCCACAAGCATCTTTTGCGCAAGCCATCACTGCTTCCCTAAATACATCCCATTCCTCCCCCACTCCCCTTATGTCCTTTGTTCTCGCCTTTTTCCATATATATAGGGTAGTGAGTGGTGGGATGAAGAAGTAAGACTATTAGTGAAGAAGTAAGACTATTAGTGAAAGAGAAGAAAGAGGCATTTCGACGATTTTTGCAGGGAAAAAAGGCAAATGAGTGGGAGATGTATAAAAGAAAGAGGCAGGAGGTCAAGAGAAAGGTGCAAGAGGTGAAAAAGAGGGCAAATGAGAGTTGGGGTGACAGATTATCATTAAATTTTAGGGAGAATAAAAAGATGTTCTGGAAGGAGGTAAATAAAGTACGTAAGACAAGGGAGCAAATGGGAACTTCAGTGAAGGGGGCTAATAGGGAGGTGATAACAAGTAGTGGTGATGTGAAAAGGAGATGGAGGGAGTATTTTGAAGGTTTGTTGAATGTGTTTGATGATAGAGTGGCAGATATAGAGTGTTTTGGTCGAGGTGGTGTGCAGAGTGAGAGGGTTAGGGAAAATGATTTGGTAAACAGGGAAGAGGTAGTAAAAGCTTTGTGGAAGATGAAAGCTGGCAAGGCAGCAGGTTTGGATGGTATTGCAGTGAAATTTATTAAAAACGGGGTTGACTGTATTGTTGACTGGTTGGTAAGGTTATTTAATGTATGTATGACTCATGGTGAGGTGCCTGAGGATTAGCGCAATGAGTGCATAGTGCCATTGTACAAAGGCAAAGGGCATAAGAGTGAGTGCTCAAATTACAGAGGTATAAGTTTGCTGAGTATCCCTGGTAAATTATATGGGAGGGTATTGATTGAGAGGGTGAAGGCACGTACAGAGCATCAGATTGGGGAAGAGCAGTGTGGTTTCAGAAGTGGTAGAGGATGTGTGGATCAGGTGTTTGCTTTGAAGAATGTATGTGAGAAACACTTAGAAAAGCAAATGGATTTGTATGTAGCATTTATGGATCTGGAGAAGGCATATGATAGAGTTGATAGAGATGCTCTGTGGAAGGTATTAAGAATATATGGTGTGGGAGGCAAGTTGTTAGAAGCAGTGAAAAGTTTTTATCGAGGATGTAAGGCATGTGTATGTGTAGGAAGAGAGGAAAGTGATTGGTTCTCAGTGAATGTAGGTTTGCAGCAGGGGTGTGTGATGTCTCCATGGTTGTTTGATTTGCTTATGGATGGGGTTGTTAGGGAGGTAAATGCAAGAGTTTTGCAAAGAGCGGCAAGTATGCAGTCTGTTGTAAATGAGAGAGCTTGGGAAGTGAGTCAGTTGCTGTTCACTGATGATACAGCACTAGTGGGTGATTCATGTGAGAAACTGTAGAAGCTGGTGACTGAGTTTGGAAAGTGTGTGAAAGAAGAAAGTTAAGAGTAAATGTGAATAAGAGCAAGGTTATTAGGTACAGTAGGGTTGAGGGTCAAGTCAATTGGGAGGTAAGTTTGAATGGAGAAAAACTGGAGGAAGTAAAGTGTTTTCGATATCTGGGAGTGGATCTGGCAGCGGATGGAACCATGGAAGTGGAAGTGAATCATAGGGTGGGGGAGGGGGCGAAAATTCTGGGAGCCTGAAAGAATGATTGGAAGTCAAGAACATTATCTCGGAAAGCAAAAATGGCTATGTTTGAAGGAATAGTGGTCCCAACAATGTTGTATGGCTGCGAGGCGTGGGCTATGGATAGAGTTGTGCGCAGGAGGGTGGATGTGCTGGAAATGAGATGTTTGAGGACAATATGTGGTGTGAGGTGGTTTGATCAAGTAAGTAATGTAAGGGTAAGAGAGATGTGTGGAAATAAAAAGAGCGTGGTTGAGAGAGCAGAAGAGGGTGTTTTGATATGGTTTGGTCACATGGAGAGAATGAATGAAGAAAGATTGACCAAGAGGATATATGTGTCAGAGGTGGAGGGAACGAGGAGAAGTGGGAGACCAAATTGGAGGTGGAAAGATGGAGTGAAAAAGATTTTGATCGGGGCCTGAAATGCAGGAGAATGAAAGGCGTGCAAGGAATAGAGTGAATTGGAATGATGTGGTATACTGGGGTCGATGTGCTGTCAATGGATTGAACCAGGTCATGTGAAGCGTCCAGGGTAAACCATGGAAAGTTCTGTGGGGCCTGGATGTGGAAAGGGAGCTGTGGTTTCGGGCATTATTGCATGACAGCTAGAGACTGAGTGTGAACGAATGGGTCCTTTGTTGTCTTTTCCTAGCGCTACCTCCCACACATGAGGGGGGAGGGGGATGGTATTCCATGTGTGGCGAGGTGGCAATGGGAATGAATAAAGGCAGACAGTGTGAACTGTGTGCATGGGTATATATGTATGTGTCTGTGTGTGTATATATATGTGTACACTGAGATGTATAGGTATGTATATTTGCGTGTGTGGACGTGTATGTATATACATGTGTATGGGGGTGGGTTGGGCCATTTCTTTCTTCCACTTCCATGGTTCCATCCGCTGCCAGATCCACTCCCAGATATCTAAAACACTTTCCTTCCTCCAGTTTTTCTCCATTCAAACTTACCTCCCAATTGACTTGACCCTCAACCCTACTGTACCTAATAACCTTGCTCTTATTCACATTTACTCTTAACTTTCTTCTTTCACACACTTTACCAAACTCAGTCACCAGCTTCTGCAGTTTCTCACATGAATCAGCCACCAGCGCTGTATCATCAGCGAACAACAACTGACTCACTTCCCAAGCTCTCTCATCCACAACAGACTTCATACTTGCCCCTCTTTCCAAAACTCTTGCATTCACCTCCCTAACAACCCCATCCATAAACAAATTAAACAACCATGGAGACATCACACACCCCTGCCGCAAACCTACATTCACTGAGAACCAATCACTTTCCTCTCTTCCTACACGTACACATGCCTTACATCCTCGATAAAAACTTTTCACTGCTTCTAACAACTTGCCTCCCACACCATATATTCTTAATACCTTCCACAGAGCATCTCTATCAACTCTATCATATGCCTTCTCCAGATCCATAAATGCTACATACATATCCATTTGCTTTTCTAAGTATTTCTCACATACATTCTTCAAAGCAAACACCTGATCCACACATCCTCTACCACTTGTGAAACCACACTGCTCTTCCCCAATCTGATGCTCTGTACATGCCTTCACCCTCTCAATCAATACCCTCCCATATAATTTACCAGGAATACTCAACAAACTTATACCTCTGTAATTTGAGCACTCACTCTTATCCCCTTTGCCTTTGTACAATGGCACTATGCACGCATTCCGCTAATCCTCAGGCACCTCACCATGAGTCATACATACATTAAATAACCTTACCAACCAGTCCACAATACAGTCACCCCCTTTTTTAATAGATTCCACTGCAGTACCATCCAAACCTGCTGCCTTGCTCCCTTTCCACATCCAGGCCCCACAAAACTTTCCATGGTTTACCCCAGATGCTTCATATGCCCTGGTTCAATCCACTGACTGCACGTCGATCCCGGTATACCACATCGGTCTAATTCACTCTATTCCTTGCACGCCTTTCACCCTCCTACATGTTCAGGCCCTGATCACTTAAAATCTTTTTCACTCCATCTTTCCACCTCCAATTTGGTCTCCCACTTCTCACTCCCTCCACCTCTGACACATATATCCTCTTGGTCAATCTTTCCTCAATCATTCTCTCCATGTGACCAAACCACACTTCCACACATTTTTCAATGCTCCCAGAACTTTCGCCCCCTCCTCCACCCTATGATTCACTTCCACTTCCATTGTTCCATCCACTGCCAAATCCACTCCCAGATATCTATATATATATATATATATATATATATATATATATATATATATATATATATATATATATATATATATATATGTCAGAAAGTCACAGTGACATCACACAGCCCTGCCTCACACCCACGTATACCGAAACTTTCACTCAACTCTCCATCCACTCTTACACATGCATTAGCTTCTTTATAGAAGGCTTTCACACCATCTAACAGCTGGCCCCCTATCTCATGTATCCTTAACACATCCTATAAACCATTCCACTCAACTCTCCTTGACATCCCATACACCATTTCACTCAACTCTGTCATGTGCTTTCTACATTTCCATAAAAGCTGTATAGTGCTTCTTAACTTTTGCTAGATATTTTTCCACAGTCATTCCCACTGCAAAAATCCTCACTTATTCTTCATTCAGTCACTTCCGTCACTCTATCAATCAACACTCTTGCTTGCTCATTTCCTGGTGTACTTAACAGACTTATTCCCCTATAATTTCTACATACATCCTTAGCATCTTTTTCTCTGAATACAGGAACAATAATGTTACAACCTCCTGTTTCCATGCTAAATTACATATCATATGCATCCACCCTACCACACTTTCTCCTCCATACTTCAACATTTCAGCCATAATCCCATCCACTCCAAGTGCCTTTCCTACCTTCAACCTCATTTTTGCCCCTCTTGCCTACCCTCTCACTAAAGATCCCTGAACTTGTACCCTTTTCCTGCCATACTCCATACCCATACATATAGCAACTGCTGTCTCACCTTTTCCCATATTCATCAGTTCTTCAAAATACTCTTTCTATCTTCCTTTCACTTCCTCCTTTTGATTCAGCTACACCCCTGTCTTACTTCTCAAATTTTCCTTTTTTACCTCTTTCCAGAACAATTTCCTATTTTCCCTACACTTTTGACCCAACTTTCTTCCAAAACCTTCATCTACTCTCTCTTCGATTTCCTATATCAGCTTCTTAACATTCAACTCACACACCTTATATTCTTCCCCCTCCTTTACTGAACTTCCATGGGTACATTCCATTTGAACAATGTACCATATGCTTTTCCATTCTCTTCCCAACATTTCTAATCTCATCCATCCATCATGCATTTCCCTTTCTATTCTTATATCTCATGAACTTATATACAATTACAAATTGTAAACGTTTTAAGTCTCTCTCTAAACATTTCAAACACCTCATTCACACGTCTGCATCCCTACATTTCTGCACTTTCATCGTAACTATTTGTCACCCCTCTTTCATATCCCACCACTTTTTAATTCATTGTCTCACTTGTGAACACTTTTACCTCTCCATTCTTCCTTATACCATTATCTCCATTTCCCCCTGATCCCCACCTCTGCAAGAAATGCAAAATGGTCAGAATCTCCAAAGAATCCTCTCACATCTCCAGCATCCAGTACAACCTTTTTCAAACTTTCATCCACTGACACATAGTCAATCAAATCCTTTTGTTCCTCTCTTCCATCAGTTCTTATTCAGATATGTCTGTGGACAAAGGTGTTTGCAAGCAATAAATACCTCCAAGCAAAGACATCCACAATATAACTTCCTTTCTCATTTACTCCAGGCCTATTTACCAATTATCTCATCAATTTCATCACATCCAACATTCACATTCATATCACTCACTACAAACACCTTTCTCTCCTTCTCAGAACTATTCAAACAGTCATTCAAATTTCTCCAGAAATGCTTCATTTCATCATTACCTTACACAGTCAACATGTTCACAAGTGCATAAACACATACCCATGCATACTGTACAATTCCAATCTTTCCTTTCAGTGACACTATTCTTGATCCATTCCATCCATACTCTGGAACACCCTTCCATACTTTTGGTGATAGCACAACTACACATCTGTCCTTCTCTTTTCCCAAAAAATTTTCATTCATTCACATCTCTCTACACTCCTAAACTAATAACCATGCTCTTATTCATGTTACTCTCAATTTTCTCCTTTCACAAACTCTATGAAACTCAGACACCAGTTTCTGCAGTTTCTCACTAGAATCTGTCACCAGTACTGTGTCATTAGCAAACAGCAACCAACTCATCCTCCAAGAACCCCCATCCCCACCAGATTGTATCCCTGCTCCTCTCTCCTTACCATCCCAACCATAGGAAAATTAATTAGTCATGGTGACATCACACACCCTTGCTGTAGACCCATCTTTACCTGGAACCACTCACCCTCTTCTCTATCTACTCACACACATACCTTACTCTTTTGATAAAAACTCCTCACTGGTTTTCACAGGTTTCCTGCCACACCATATATTCACAACACTTTCACAAAGCATCTCTATCACCACTATCATTTACTTTCTCCAGATTCATAAATCCCAAAATTAAGTCCTTCTGTTTCTTCACATATTCTTCAAAGAGAAAAGAGTTAGCGAAAGCTATGCAGAAGATGAAATCCTGCAAGATGGCAGGTTTGGACGGTACTGCAGTTGAATTTATCAAGAAAGGGGTGACTGTGGTTTTGATTGGTTGATAAGGATATTCAGTGTATGTATGGTTCATGGTGAAGTGCCTGAGGATTGAAAGAGTGCATGCATAGTGCCAGTGTACAATGGTAAGAAGGATAAAAGTGAGTGTTTCAAATTACAGAGGCATATGTTTGCTGAGTATTCCTGGAAAATTGCATGGAAGGGTATTGATTGAGAGGGTGAAGGAAAGTACAGAGCATCAGATTGGAGAGGAGCAGTGTGGTTTCAAAAATGGTAGAGGATCAGGTGTTTGCTTTGAAGAATGTGTGAAAAATACTTAAAAAATGGATTTGGATGTAGTATTTATGGATCTGGAGAGGGAATATGATAGGGTTGATAGAGATGATCTGTGGAAGGTCTTAAGAGTATATGGTATGGATGGTAAGCTGCTAGAAGCAGAGAAGTTTTTATCAAGGATGTAAGGCATGTGTACGAGTAGGAAGAGAGGAGAGAAAAATTGGTTCTCAGTGAAGGTCAGTCTGTGGCAGGGGTGTGTGATGTCTCCACGGTTATTAATTTGTTTATGGATGGGGTGGTTAGGGAGGTAAATGCAAGAGTTTTGGAGAGAGGGGCGAGTATGCAGTCTACTGGGGATGAGAGGGCCAGGGTAGTGAGTAAGTTGTAGTTTGCTGATGACACAGCGCTGGTGGCTGATTCAAGTGAAAAACTACAGAAGTTGGTGACTGAGTCTGGAAAACTGTGTGAAAGAAGAAAGTTGAGAGTAAATGTGAGTAAGAGCAAGGTTATAAAGTTCATTAGGGTTAAGGGACAAGTTAGTTGGGATGTAAGTTTGGATGGAGAAAAACTGGAGGAAGTGAAGTGGTTTAAATATCAGGGAGTGGACTTAGTGGTGAATAGAACCATGGAAGTGGAAGTGAGTCACCGAGTGGGGGAGGGGGCAAAAAAAGCAATGATGAATGTGTGGAAGGCAAGAAAGTTACCTTGAAGAGAAAAATGGCTATGTATGAAGGAACAGTAGTTCCAACAATACCATACGATTGTGAGGCATGAGCTATAGATAGAGTTGTACAGAGGAGGGTGGATATGTTGGAAATTAAACATTTGAGGACAACATGTGGTAAGAGGTGGTTTGATTAAGTAATGAAAGGGTAAGAGAGATGTGTGGGAATAAAAAGTCTTGCTTAGAGAGCAGAAGGTGTGTTGAAATGGTTTGGACAAGTGGAAAGAGTGAGTGAGGAAAGGTTGACAAAGAGCACATATGTGTCAGAGGTGGATGGAACAAAGAGAAGTGGGAGACCAAATTGGAGGTGGAAGGATGGAGTGAAAAAGATTTTGAGCGATTGGGGCCTGAACATACAGGAGGGTGAGAGGCATGCAAGGAATAGAATGAACTGGAATGATATGGTATATCGAAGTTGATGACCGGTCAAAATATTGAACCAAGGCATGTGGAACATCTGAGGTAAACCATGGAAAGGTCTGTGGGGTTTGGGTAAGGATAGGAAGCTGTGGTTTTGGTGCATTACACATGACAGCTAGATACTGAGTATGAACAAATGTGGCCTTTTTTGTCTGTTTTCCTGGCACTACCTCACTGAAGCAGTGGGTGGCGATGCTATTTCCTCTGGGTTGAAGCAATGCCCCATGTAATGTCCTCCAACAGCAGGACCTTTTGTGTGGTAGTTGGGAATGATAATCACTCAGCTATGATCACCTCTAATACGGAAATGACTCATCAATTATTAGTAATAGAATACCCTTCTTCTCACATCCATGAGCAATGGGGTTTACACCGCTCAAATCCCATCATGCTCACATTACCAATAGTTAGCAATTTTACAGAACTTGCAGTCAAACATGGAGGTATATGAACATGGATATAATGCATATGAATGTGCACTCTTCCATAGAACACATAATGCCCTCCAACAGCAAGGATTCATACCAGGACCTTTTGTGTGGTAGTTGGAAACACTAACGACTCAACTATGATTGCCCCTAATAGTGGTTATTTCGCATATACATTCTTCAAAGTAAACACCTGATCCACATATCCTCTACCACTTCTAAAACCACACTGCTCCTTTCCAATCTGATGCTCTATACCTGTCTTCACCCTCTCAATCAATACGTTCTCATACGATTTCCCATGAATACTCAACAAAGTTATGCCTCAGTAGGTTGAACACTCACCTTTATCCATTTTGCCTTTGTACAATGGCACTATACATGCATTCCGTCAATCCTCAGATACTTCACCATGATCCATACATACAATGAATAACATTACCACCCAATCAGCAACACATTCACCCACTTGATTAATTCGACTGCAATACCATCCAATCCTGCTGCCTTGAAGGATTTCACTTTCCACAAGGCTTTCACCACCTCTTTTATTCTCACTAAACCACTCTCCCTGACCCCTCTCACTTTGCATACCACCCTGATCCAAACACCCTACATCTGCCACTCTATCATCAAACACATTTAACAATCCTTCAAAACACTCACTCCACCTCCTCATTCCATCAGTACCTGTATCACTTCCCCTTTGGCTCCCTTCACTGATGTCCCCCTTTGTCCTCTTGTCTTTCAGACATTATCTACATCCTTCCATATATAAACATATTCATCATATGATACGGTTCATAGAGATGCTTTGTGGAAGGTCTCAAGAGTGTATGGTTTGGGAGGTAAGTTGCTAGAAGCTGTGAAAAATTTCTATCAAGGATGTAAGGGATGTGTATGAGTAGGAATAGATGAGTGTGATTGGTTCCCAGTGAAAGTCAGTCTGCAGCAGGGGTGTGTGATGAAACCAAGGTTGTCTACTTTGTTTATGGATGGGGTGGTTAGGGAGTTAAATGCATGAGTTTTGGAGAGAGGGGCAATTATGCAGTATGTTGGTGATGAGAGGGCTTGGGAAGTGAGTTTGTTGTTGTTCACCAATGATACAGCACTAGTGGCTGATTCGAATGAGAAATTGCAGAAGTTGGTGACTGAGTTTGGAAAAGTGTGTGAATGAGAAAGTTGAGAGTAAATGTGAATAAGAGCAAGACTATTAGGTTCAATAGGGTTGGGGGACAAGTCAATTGGGATATAAGTTTGAATGGAGAAAAATTAGAGGAAGTGAAGTGTTTTAAATATCTGAGAGAGGACTTAGCAGTAAGTGGAACCATGGAAGCAGAAGTGAGTCACCTGGGGGGTTCAAAGGTTCTGGGAGCGATGAAGAATGTGTGGAAGGAGAGAATGTTATCTTGGAGAGCAAAAATGGAAATGTTTGAAGGATTAGTAGTTCCAACAATATCATATGGTTGTGAGACATGGGCTATACATAGGGTTGTGGGTGGGTGTGTTGGAAATGAAATGTTTGAGGACAATATGTGGTGTTAGGTGGTTTGATAGAGTAAGTAATGAAAGGGTAAGAGAAATGTGTGGAAACAAAAAGAGTGTAGTTGAAAGAGCAGAAGAGGGTGCGTTGAAATGGTTTCGACATATGGGAAGAATGAGTGAGGAAAGATGGACAAAGAGGATATATGAGTCAGAGGTGGAGGGAACAAAGAGAAGCAGGAGACCAAACTGAAGGTGGAATGATGGAGTGAAAATAATTCTGAGGGTGCAAGAATGTGCAAGGAATAGAGTGAACTGGAATGATGTGGTATACAGGGGTCAACATGCTGTCAATGGATTAAACTAGGGCATTTGAAATGTCTGGGGTTTACCATGGAAAGGTCTGGGGGGCATGGATGTGGTACAGGAGCTGTGGTTTCAGGGCATTACACATGACAACTAGAGACTGAGTGTGAACAAATGTGGTCTTTTTTGTCTGTTTTCCTGGTGCTACCTCGCTGAAGCAGGGGGAAGCAATTCTGTTTCCTGTGGTGTGGGGTTGCGCCAGGAATGGATGAGGGCAAGTAAGTATGAACAAGTAAATGTGTGTATATGTGTATATGGTGATATCTATATGTATATGTGTGTATGGGCATTTATGTATATATGTTTGTATGTGAGTGTATGGGCCATTCTCGTCTGTTTCCTGGCGCTATCTCAATGACGGGAAACGGTGAACAAGCATAATAATAATAATCAAAGTTTGTCATTTCCCTTGTCTAAAAGGTAGCACCAAGAACAAAGAAATGGCTCATTCACTTAAATCCACTTGATTATCCCAATAAACTGAATTTCTACTTGTCTTACCATACATTACTATTCAGCAGTCCCATGCAAAGTTTCTCTGTAGTCTCTTTAAGTGCTTCAACCCACTTCTGAGATCCACTGGTAATAACTGTTTCTACGAGAGTACCCAAAGCACCATAGTCCATACGATAGATGATCGGTACTACAGCAATTACTGTTGCCATTGTGAGACCTGAGAATGCAACAAGAAAGGCTAAAGATTATATGCAAAATAGTATGATACAATTGGTAGTGATCATGATGTGCACTCTAAGAAAGGATTTGGAAGGGGTGTCTGTTGTGTGGTAGTGCAGAAGCATGTAGGTTATCTTTTTACTGTTGATAGCATAGGATTAGAAATCTTTTGTTTTTTCTTTCATACATGTTCATTGTTTCCTGCAAGAGTCAGGCAGCACCAAGAACACATGAATATGCATGCATACCAGAAAAAGTATCCTTGCTGAGCTCCTTCCTCTGTTTTTTCTTTTGGAAGGTAATACAGGGAGGATTTCCAGCCTCCTTATTCTGCCTATCTTAGTCATCTATGACATGCAGGAGATATGCAGGCATAATTCTTTCTTCACTATTCCCAGGATAAGGGTGTAAATGTAAATGAATGAAGGGTAAAACTTACCTTTCAGGAAAAATTGAATGAAAAGCCCACAGGGTCCAAAGCAGTAAAACAGAGATGGCAGTTTAAGACTGGAGTTCACCAGATATAGAGACTCTTTTGCCATGGCCATCCCCTTGAGAAAGTTCCTGAAGGGAACAGGCATCAGAGATATAGACAGATAGAAGGATAGTTCAAGACTGCTTTATTGGAAGATTCCAGGAAGGTGTGCAACACAGCATGTATAAGCTGCAGAAGGAGAGATACAGTATAGTGGCATAAAGAGCTAAGACAGCTGATGGAGAAAAAAAAAGTTTGGATGGAGATCCTGACTCTGCCAGAAAATAGAGATGAATGGAGGGAAAAGAGTATAGAATAAAAAAATAGAGCAGTTAAAAGGATCACACACATCAAGAAAATGAAAGCAAATTAGGGTCTTACGGAAAACATAAATGAAAATTTAAAGAATAATGAACTATACAAAAAATGCAGATAAACATTGAAGAGAAATTGGGAGAATACTAATAACAAAGGATGAAGTTTCTGTAGAAGTGACTGGAGATAATGGTAATGATATGCATCTATTGATACTTCAGAAATACAGGTAAAGGAAGAGAAAAATAAATATGTAGTAAAGGAAGAAAAAAGCAATAAAGCTCCTCAAGAATGGAAAAGCTGGGGGCACAGATGGAATGTGGTGAGTGACATGGTGAAAAGTAACTGGAAACTACATGGAAAAGTGGTCAGCTGCCATACCACTATAAAACGATAGTATCTAACCAATGCATAATGGATGGAACTATGGGAGGCAAGGTGAACCATTGGGAGGGTAAGGGAACAAAGGTCCTGGGTGCATTAAAGAGTGTGTGAAAAGGGAGATCAAAGATGAGAATGGATAATGGGTATGGTACTTCCAACAGGGCTGTATGGATGTGAGCTGTGGGCTTTAAATACAAGGGAACGAAAGAAATCAAATAAATTGGAAGTGAAATGCTTGAGGACCACATGTGATGTGAGGAATGACAGTGTAAGAAAAAGGTGTGGAAATAAGGTGAGTATGACTGGCAGAGCTGACCAAGATATGCTGACATGATTTTGAAACATGAAGAGGATAAGAAGAAACAGATTATTCATTTGTTTATAACTATCCCAGGCCCAATTACTATGAAAGTCATGGTGTTGCTACTGCAGCCCAAGGCTGAATTATTTCCAGCAGCAAGGAAATTTGGACTCCTTTGGAGTGAGAAGTTCTGTGATGAGAGTATTCTCCCTATGATACATCGTCAAAGCAAGTTTTCACATACAAAGCAACCCCGAGCAGTTGGAGTCCAATAATCAATGAAGAGAGACTGACTAACCACCACACCATGGACCGTAAGGGTGTAGCAGTTAGCATTACTGACCATGAGTCAGCATAGGCCACCCTGGAGTCAACCCTATAAGAGTTTAAATCCTGGGTGCAGCAATCAGCCTTCATCCAACCTGGGTGTTCATCATTCACTTGGGGCCAGTCAATAAATAGGTACCTGGTCTGGGCTGAGATGCATGAGTGTGCATTCATTACTCTGGACTATAAACATACTACATATAATCAAAATTAAAAGACAGGGTAACATTGTAGTAAAACTATCTCCCCATAACATACAGATAGTAATTATATGTCTTAGAAATGGATGGAGCAAGGGTGAGGGGCAGAACACAAAAAAAAAAAAAAAATGGAAGGATGGAGTGACAGAGGCTTCAGGTTACTATGGCCTCAACTTGCAAGAGGGTGAAAGCCATGTATGGTGTACAGGTAACTGGAGCAATTTCATATATGGGGACTCACATGATGGCAATGGGCTGAATCAAGGTATATGAAGTGGTCAAAGAAAAGCACAAAAAGGTCAGCAAGGTTTGGCTATGGATAAAGGACTAAAGTTTCAGGGTATTAAATATGAGAATTAAAGAGTGGAAGTGAGCAAATGTAGCCATTCTTCTTCTTCTATAACTGGCACTACCTCACTATTTGGTAAATGGCAAACTAGTCAGAAGAATCAAAATATGGGGAGTAAAAGTAAGAGTAAGGATTATTCAGAAGTAGCCTCATCTCCTTAGCGAAATGCTGTCAATGGGCTGAATCAGCGCCCTGGAAGCTGTCAGGGTTAACCATGGAATGGTTTGTGGGGCTTGGTTGTGGATGGTGAGCCCTGGTTTTGGTGTATTACATATGAGACCCAAGGAAAAGCTGAGTGCAAGTGAGGCAACGGTTGTTTGTTCATGGCACAACCCCATTAATGCAGAAAACAGCAGACAACTACAATGAAAAAGTCTCCTTAGTGATACTTGAAAGGTGTGTAGAAAGACTGATTGATTAAGGTAGAAAGATTGATTGATTAAGTAAAAAGAATTAGTGAAACCCTTGTTGGTAAAGATAAAAGCAGGTTTAGGAAGATAAAAAAAGGCATACATCAAATTTTTTGCACTTCTAGAGGCAGCTGAGAATGTTTTAGTAAAAGGATAGGTATATGCAATATACAAATGAATTTGGCAATGGCCCATGATAGATGAATAGGGAAGCACTTTGGAGAGTTATGAATGCTGTTGGGAGTTTTAATATTAGAGGCACATGTGTAAGAGTAAAAAGTGGTATGAAATTTGTGTGGGAGTGCATCAAGAATGTCTTATGCCAAAATGGTTATATAACGTTTATATGGATGGGATAACATGAACAAGGAGGACTCATGACGTGCACTAAATCACCGTATTCTCAGGTATTACTCCAGGCACCAAACAGATTACAAGCAATGACAACATTTCTGAAACACAACCCATACAATTAAAGCTACACAACCCTAGTTACAACAAAATCAATACCTACATACCACCTCCTTCCACCTGTCTCAGATATTCTCCCCAAGTGCAGAAGCTGACCAATATGCACAGTACCTAGCTATGTGGAGATTTCAGTACCTACCATCCTTCAAAGCTCAACAGTTGCACCCAAGCTCCCTGGGGGGTGAACTGAAGTACTCATATAAATCAACTGCACCCTTTCAACACGCTCAATCCACACAACCCGCCAACCTGTCACCCATTTCACCTCCTCCACCAACCAATCCTACCAGTCATTAGTTTTTGCACACCAGCACTGCATGCAAAGACCAACTGGAGCATACTATACAAATTCTACTCTGACCACATAGCCATTTTGATCACTCCTACACCTAACCTACCCAATCTACACATCCATCAAAAGCAGACTGGCCAGCATTCACAGTAATGGAATCCAAGCTCCAAAACTTCATACTCTTAATGATTTCTACCCCTATATCAATCCATGTAACATTACATCAATATCAACCAAGCCTGCAAAAAAAAAACATACACAGAAATATAACCCAAACTTCTCCCTACATGCTGCAAGCTTTATAACAAAGAAACTATCTAACACAAAACCACTCAACAGTAAAAGGAATCACAGAACAAATCCAAACTCTAAACAAAACCATCACTTAAACAAACGACTGAAACCCAAAACAACTAACTCTGGCCCACAAAACCCACAACAACAAACTCTGGCCCACATAAAAAAAAAAGCCACACCTCCCACGCCAACCCAGACCCCACTCATTACGCATTTCTGACCCAATCCAATCCCTTTTATAAGACACACGAATATACTCATGCAACACTACTTAAAAACTAGCCACAAACCAACCACACCCCTAAATCCATCCAGAAACAACTACTCACCCATCCATCACTTGCACTACATGAAATACACTACCACATGAAATACACTAATCTTAGTTAAAAAACAGAACTCTCCTACAAATGACTACAACATATCAATCCTTCATATAAGATACTTTGGTCCATGTAAAATCTAGGCGCTTACATGTATTCTTTATCACTCCACGCCACAACAGAATCCCAAACATTTGGAAGCTTGCCATCATAGCAAAAATATCATAGCCCTTGAAAACCACCCACTTTCCCCTCTTCTTACTGCCCCATAACACCTGCACAATTCTGTATCCAAACTCTCTCAAATACTGACCCATATCAGAACCATGCCAAATATCCCATTCTCATCTACACAGTAAAACTTTAGAACCAATCTCTTTACTACCACACCACACATAGAGCTCACACCACATCCTATATTATTTCAACAATCCATAAACCCATTCCACACAGTATTAGTGGCAACAGACATTAAAAAGGATTTGACACTGTCCCCAGCACTTCTCACACAAGATATTTGATACCACCCTCCACAAAAATGACAATGACCAACTTCATAGCCAACCACCAAGCAAGAGTCACTAACAAAGGCTCCATCTCAAATATCCTTAAACTTTACAAAAGAATTCCCCATACAGTAGACCTCTTTCCAATCCTCTTCAATCTATCTCTTCCAATATGACCTCCCATTACCTCCACAATACCACAGTATGAAGATTTTCTTATATGCAGATGACCATACAATCTCATCAAGGTACTCTAACATCACAGAAAAAACATGAAACATGCAACACTATATTACACAACTGCAACAGTGGCTCATCCAGAAGAAAATGTCTGCATCTCCACATCAGTCTTCAAGTCATCTTTTCAACTCCAGGCAGACATGAATCTAATGTTCACCCTCCCTTTACCTAGAATGGCCATACTCTCACTCAACAGATCACCAACTAATCTACACATCACATACAACACACAGATGCAATTCATTCCCTAGAACACAAACATCAACATAAAATCAACAAACAAAATGCTCTGGTCATCCACACAGTCACAAGTAAATATAACACATGAGGAATGAGTGGGAAGTATTCTTTCTCACCTATCCCCTGGATATATATATATATATATATATATATCTATATATATATATATATATATATATATATATATATATATATATATATATATTATCCCTGGGGATAGGGGATTAAGAATACTTCCCACGTATTCCCTGCGTGTCGTAGAAGGCGACTAAAAGGGGAGGGAGCGGGGGGCTGGAAATCCTCCCCTCTCGTTTTTTTTTTTTTTTTTTTTTTTTTTTTTTTTCAAAAGAGGGAACGGAGAATTGGGCCAGGTGAGGGTATTCCCTCAAAGGCCCAGTCCTCTGTTCTTAACGCTACCTCGCTAATGCGGGAAATGGCGAATAGTTTGAAAGAAAGAAAATATATATATATATATATATATATATATATATATATATATATATATATATATATATATATATATATATATATATATCCCTGGGGATAGGGAAGAAAGAATACTTCCCACGTATTCCCTGCATGTTGTAGAAGGCGACTAAAAGGGAAGGGAGCAGGGGACTGGAAATCCTCCCCTCTAGTTTTTTTTTTTTTAATTTTGCAAAAGAAGGAACAGAGAAGGGGGCCAGGTTAGGAAATTCCCTCTAAGGCCCAGTCCTCTGTTCTTAACGTTACCTCGCTAATGCGGGAAATGGCAAATAGTATGAAAGAAAGAATATTTATCTATTTTGCTTTGTCGCTGTCTCCCACATTAGCGAGGTAGCGCAAGGAAACAGACAAAAGAATGGCCCAATCCACTCACATACACATGTATAGACATACACGTCCAAACACGCAACTATATATACCTATACATCTCAACGTATACATATATATACACACAAAGACATATACATATATACACATGTACATAATTCATACTGTCTGCCCTTATTCTTTCCATGAAATAACAACCCCCTCCCCCCGCATCTGCTCTCTCAACCACACTCTTTTTATTACCACACATCTCTCTTACCCTATTATTACTTACTTGATCAAACCACTTCACACCACATATTGTCCTCAAACATCTCATTTCCAGCACATCCACCCTCCTCCGCACAACCCTATCTATAGCCCACGCCTCGCATTCATATAACATTGTTGGAACCACTATTCCCTTAAGCATTCCATTTTTGCTTTCCGAGATAATGTTCTTGACTTCCACACATTTTTCAACGCCCCCAGAACTTTCGCCCCCTCCCCCACCCTGTGACTCACTTCTGCTTCCATGGTTCCATCCGCTGCCAAATCCACTCCCAGATATCTAAAACACTTCACTTCCTCCAGTTTTTCTCCATTCAAACTTATCTCCCAATTGACTTGTCCCTCAACCCAACTGTACCTAATAACCTTGCTCTGATTCACATTTACTCTCAGCTTTCTTCTTTAGGTAGCCAATGACCTGGGAGGTATATACCTGTACTATCTGCCTGGATATTGGGTGGGTTACTGATGGCTGCGTAGTGAGCCAGCACTTCAGCGGCTATCAAGCTGCACTCCTTTGACCCAGGTAGCTGTCTTTTCTTTCTACCTCACCTACACCTAGACTGCTGTCACTCTGTCCGCTTTCTGCTAGCACCGTCTTTTGGCGAAATGATAAGTGCAATTGATAGAAGTAATGGGTAGGAACATTAGGGAGAAGTAAGTGGGAGGAGCATTACGTATTTGTAGTAGGATGTAACATTAAGCATGAATATTAGGTAGAAACATAGGCACAAGTAGGAACATTATGTATGAGCCCCTGAAAACACTGCCAGTGGCTTGTTAAGGGTGAGGTTCTATAGGATATGAAGAGGAACTGGCGTTCAACAGTTATGGACACTCTTTTGCCAAAGGGAACAGGTAATCAAAAGTACAGATAGGTAGATAGACAGGCGTGCGAAAGAGAGACTTTTGGATGTTAATGTGCTGAGAGGTGCAACTGGAGGGATGTCTGATCATTATCTTGTGGAGGCTAAGGTGAAGATTAGTATGGGTTTTCAGAAAAGAGGAGTGAATGTTGGGGTGAAGAAGGTGGTGAGAGTAAGTGAGCTTGGGAAGGAGACCTGTGTGGGGAAGTACCAGGAGAGACTGTGTACAGAATGGAAAAAGGTGAGAACAATGGAAGTAAGGGGAGTGGGGGAGGAATGGGATGTATTTAGGGAATCAGTGATGGATTGTGCAAAAGATGCTTGTGGCATGAGAAGAGTGGGAGGTGGGCTGTTTAGAAAGGGTAGTGAGTGGTGGGATGAAGAAGTAAGAGTATTAGTGAAAGAGAAGAGAGAGGCATTTGGACGATTTTTGCAGGGAAAAGATGCAATTGAGTGGGAGAAGTATAAAAGAAAGAGACAGGAGGTCAAGAGAAAGGTGCAAGAGGTGAAAAAAAGGGCAAATGAGAGTTGGGGTGAGAGACTATCAGTAAATTTTAGGGAGAATAAAAAGATGTTCTGGAAGGAGGTAAATAGGGTGCGTAAGACAAGGGAGCAAATGGGAACTTCAGTGAAGGGCGTAAATGGGGAGGTGATAACAAGTAGCGGTGATGTGAGAAGGAGATGGAATGAGTATTTTGAAGGTTTGTTGAATGTGTCTGATGACAGAGTGGCAGATATAGGGTGTTTTGGTCGAGGTGGTGTGCAAAGTGAGAGGGTTAGGGAAAATGATTTGGTAAACAGAGAAGAGGTAGTAAAAGCTTTGCGGAAGATGAAAGCCGGCAAGGCAGCAGGTTTGGATGGTATTGCAGTGGAATTTATTAAGAAAGGGGGTGACTGTATTGTTGACTGGTTGGTAAGGTTATTTAATGTATGTATGACTCATGGTGAGGTGCCTGAGGATTGGCGGAATGCGTGCATAGTGCCATTGTACAAAGGCAAAGGGGATAAGAGTGAGTGCTCAAATTACAGAGGTATAAGTTTGTTGAGTATTCCTGGTAAATTATATGGGAGGGTATTGATTGAGAGGGTGAAGGCATGTACAGAGCATCAGATTGGGGAAGAGCAGTGCGGTTTCAGAAGTGGTAGAGGATGTGTGGATCAGGTGTTTGCTTTGAAGAATGTATGTGAGAAATACTTAGAAAAGCAAATGGATTTGTATGTAGCATTTATGGATCTGGAGAAGGCATATGATAGAGTTGATAGAGATGCTCTGTGGAAGGTATTAAGAATATATGGTGTGGGAGGCAAGTTGTTAGAAGCAGTGAAAAGTTTTTATCGAGGATGTAAGGCATGTGTACGTGTAGGAAGAGAGGAAAGTGATTGGTTCTCAGTGAATGTAGGTTTGCGGCAGGGGTGTGTGATGTCTCCATGGTTGTTTAATTTGTTTATGGATGGGGTTGTAAGGGAGGTAAATGCAAGAGTCCTGGAAAGAGGGGCAAGTATGAAGTCTGTTGGGGATGAGAGAGCTTGGGAAGTGAGTCAGTTGTTGTTCGCTGATGATACAGCGCTGGTGGCTGATTCATGTGAGAAACTGCAGAAGCTGGTGACTGAGTTTGGTAAAGTGTGTGGAAGAAGAAAGTTGAGAGTAAATGTGAATAAGAGCAAGGTTATTAGGTACAGTAGGGGTGAGGGTCAAGTCAATTGGGAGGTGAGTTTGAATGGAGAAAAACTGGAGGAAGTGAAGTGTTTTAGATATCTGGGAGTGGATCTGTCAGCGGATGGAACCATGGAAGCGGAAGTGGATCATAGGGTGGGGGAGGGGGCGAAAATTTTGGGAGCCTTGAAAAATGTGTGGAAGTCGAGAACATTATCTCGGAAAGCAAAAATGGGTATGTTTGAGGGAATAGTGGTTCCAACAATGTTGTATGGTTGCGAGGCGTGGGCTATGGATAGAGATGTGCGCAGGAGGATGGATGTGCTGGAAATGAGATGTTTGAGGACAATGTGTGGTGTGAGGTGGTTTGATCGAGTAAGTAACGTAAGGGTAAGAGAGATGTGTGGAAATAAAAAGAGCGTGGTTGAGAGAGCAGAAGAGGGTGTTTTGAAATGGTTTGGGCACATGGAGAGAATGAGTGAGGAGAGATTGACCAAGAGGATATATGTGTCGGAGGTGGAGGGAACGAGGAGAAGAGGGAGACCAAATTGGAGGTGGAAAGATGGAGTGAAAAAGATTTTGTGTGATCGGGGCCTGAACATGCAGGAGGGTGAAAGGAGGGCAAGAAATAGAGTGAATTGGAGTCATGTGGTATACAGGGGTTGACGTGCTGTCAGTGGATTGAAGCAAGGCGTGTGAAGCGTCTGGGGTAAACCATGGAAAGCTGTGTAGGTATGTATATTTGCGTGTGTGGACGTGTGTATGTACATGTGTATGGGGGGGGGGGGCATTTCTTTCGTCTGTTTCCTTGCGCTACCTCGCAAACGCGGGAGACAGCGACAAAGTATAAAAAAAAAAAAAAAAAAAAAAAAAAAAGGTAGATAGATAGATGGATAGATAGGCAAATATGTAAATGATAACCATAAATGATAAGTACCACTAAGTAAATTTTCATCATATGGCACAACCCCCCCTTGCCTCCCCCTTCCCCCATGTGTAAATTTATGTAAATGTGTATAAATTATGTAAATGTATTTAAAAAGGTGGAAGGTAGGCAGATTAGAAAGGGTAGTGAGAGGTGGGATGAAGAAGTGGGATTGTTAATGAAAGAGAAGAGAGAGGCGTTTGGATGATTTTTGCAGGGAAGTAGTGTGAATGACTGGGAGAAGTATAAAAGAAAGAGGCAGGAGGTCAAGAGAAAGGTGCAAAAGGTGAAAAAGAGGGCAAATGAGAGTTGGGGTGAGAGAGTATCATTAAATTTTAGGGAGAACAAAAAGATGTTTTGGAAGGAGGTAAATAAAGTGCATAAGACAAGACATTGGTGAAGGGGAATAATGGGGAGGTAATAACAAGTAGTGGTAAAGTGAGAAGGAGATGGAGTGAGTATTTTGAAGGTTTGTTGAATGTGTTTGATGATAGAGTGGCAGATATAGGATGTTTTGGCCGAGGTGGTGTGCGAAGTGAAAGGGTCAGGGAGAATATTCTGGTAAACAGAGAAGAGGTAGTGAAAGCTTTGTGGAAGATGAAAGCCGGTGAGACGGCAGGTTTGGTTGGTATTGCAGTGGAATTTATCAAAGAAGGGATGAATGTGTTGTTGACTGGTTGGTAAGGATATTCAATGTATGTATGGCTCATGGTGAAGTGCCTGAGGATTGGCGGAATGCACGCATAGTGCCATGGTACAAAGGCAAAGGGGATAAGGTTGAGCGTTCAAACTACAGAGGTATAAATTTGTTGAGTATTTATTCCTGGGAAATTGTAAGGGAGGGTATTGATTGAGAGGTTAAAGGCATGTACAGAGCATTAGACTGGGGAAGAGCAGTGTGGTTTCAGAAGTGGTATAGGATGTGTGGATCAGGTGTTTGCTTTGGAATGTATGTGAGAAATACTTAGAAAATTAGAGGGACTTGTATGTAACATTTATGGATCTGAAGAAGGCATAGGATAGAGTCGATAGAGATGCTTTGTCGAAGGTATTAAGAGTATATGGTGTGGAAAGTTAGTTGCTAGAAGCAGTGAAAAATTTTTATCAAGAATGTAAGGCATATGTACAAGTGGGAAGAGAGGAAAGTGATTAGTTCCCAGTGAATTGTCGGTTTGTGGCAGGGGTGCGTGATGTCTCCATGGTTGTTCAATTTGTATATGGATGGAGTGGTTAGGGAGGTGAATGCAAGAGTTTTGGAGACAGGAGCAAGTATGCAGTCTGTTCTGGATGAGAGGGCTTGGGAAGTGAGTCAGTTGTTCTTTGCTGATGATACACTGCTGGTGGCCGATTCGAGTGAGAAACTGAAGAAGTTGGTGACTGCATTTGGTAAAGCGTGTGAAAGAAGAAAGCTGAGAGTAAATATGAAGAAGAGCAAGGTTATTAGGTTCAGGAGGGTTGAGGGACAAGTCAATTGGGAGGTAAGTTTGAATGGACAAAAACTGGAGGAAGTGAAGTGCTTTAGATATCTGGGAGTGAAATTAGCAGCGGATGGAATCATGGAAGCGGAAGTGAGTCACAGGATGGGGGAGGGGGTGAAGGTTCTGGGAGCGATGAAGAAAGTGTGGAAGGCAAGAACGTTATCTCGGAAAGCAAAAATAGGTATGTTTGAAGGAATGGTGGTTCCAACAATGCTATATGGTTGCATTGCATGGGCTATAGACAGGGTTGTGTGGAGGAGGGTGGATGTGTTGGAAATGAGATGTTTGAGGACAATATGTGGTGTGAGGCGGTTCGATCGAGTAAGTAATGAAAGGGTAAAAGAGATGTGTGGTAATGAAACGAGTGTGGTTGAGAGAGCAGAAGAGGGTGTTTTGAAATGGTTTGGTCTCTGGAGAGAGCGAGTGAGGAAAGATTGACAAAGAGGATATATGTGTCAAAGATGGAGGGAATGAGAAGTGGAAGACCAGATTGGAGGTGGAAGGATGGAGTGAAAAAGATTTTGAGCAATCAGGGCCTGAACATACAGGAGGGTGAAAGGTGAGCAAGTTATAGAGTGAATTGGAACGACGTGGTATACCGGGGTCAACGTGCTATCAATGGATTGAACCAGGGCATGTAAAACATCTGAGGTAAACCATGGAAAGTTTTGTGGGGCCTGGATGTGGAAAGGGAGCTGTGGTTTCAGTGCATTACACATGACAGCTAGAGACCGAGTGTGACCGAATGTGACCTTTGTTGTCTTCTCCTAGCGCTATCTCTCGTGTGTGTGGGGGGAGGGGGGTGCCATTTCATGCAGGGTGGCGACAGGAATGAATGAAGGCAGCATGTATGAATTATGTACATGTGTATATACGTATATGTCTGTGTATGTATACGTTGAAATGTATAGGTATGTATATGTGCGTGTGTGGGCGTTTATGTATATACATACATGTGTATGTGTATAGGTGGGGCCATTCTTTCATCTGTTTCCTTGTGCTACCTCACTAACGCGGGAGACAGCGACTAAGTATAATAAAAAAAAATAATAGAGTATAAATTTATACTCCATGTAGATCGTAAACATGAACAGGGATTAAGGCTCATCCTTACTACATCCCCTCCTCACCCTTGCATCACCTCAATGGATGAGCTATACATTAAGTACAGTAGTGATGTACCATGACTATACAAGGTACATTAATTCACTTGTTTGTTTGTATTCTTTAGTTTTATATGTATCTCTTTAATTTCTTAATGGGAAACAAAATTTAAAGACCTTGTTTTAAGTCTATTTGGTGAGCAACTTTTAGAGAGTCACTTGGCCTTTAAGGATTAAAGGAATCATGTCAATATAACTAAATGTCACTGAAAACAAACAGTTTAGTTATGCTGACTACATATCTTAAAAATAAACATGAATACTGCTTACTTCATATCTTAAAAATGTGTTTAAAAAGTTCTACAGGAACATCCAATCATTAAAGCAAGCAAAATTGTTGACTCACCAAACTGTAGATAATGAGTGCTATGCTGAAGACTATCCACTTTGGAGATAACAGCAGAAGAGATGTCCAGTACAGACAAGTCCACTTTTTTCACTTCTAATTCTTCCCAAATCTTGCAACTAACTAAAATGAGATGATAAAATACATGTATACAAACATATGATACTATGTTTTATCCTGAAAACAAAACTGAATGTGAATTGATTCTCACCAACACTGAAATATAGATAATTCATTGATATAAGACTGATAATGGGTGACTGCAAAGTATAGCCAAGTCCTGGTGAAAAAACTGAAGCTATCACAGTCAATGCATACAGATGCCAACAGTTTTTGTTGAATCAAGTAAGGAGTTGCATGTGCATTGCATGACTCTTCTGCCAATGAGAGGGAGGGCTCTGGCAGCAGTAGTAACAACTACTTCCATGACCTTTCCCTCTCCCTCTTTTTCTATTAACTATACCAACATTCGTGGGCTCTCTAGTAACCTCCCCTCAGTTGAACACCATCTGTCTAATACCTCTCCTAATATCTTACTACTCTCTGAGACACTGTTGTCTCATGATGTTCTCACTAGTCCCTTTTTCATATCTAACTATAACCTCCACTCACGATTACGATTCAAAGGTGTTGTTTGTGCTTATTCCAACATAAGCACACTTGTTGCATGCCTCAAGGACCTTGAGTCTCCAAACTTTAATGTTATTTGGCTCAAGGTCTGTCTCCCTACTACCACACTTTTCCTCTGTTTTGCCTATTGCTCTCCTAATTCTACAAATCTTATATCCTTCCTTGACAATCTAAACTCTTGCCATAAGACTGTGACATCCTCTCACCTGCAAGCTGAGATCCTCTACCCCAGGGATTTCAACATTTACCATAGGGGATGGGTGAACTCCTCCCATATAGATGGTGGAGGGATCAAAGCCCTAATGTTCTCCATTCTCAATGATTTAGGGCAAAACATCTCCCAACCAACCCATATACCTGTATGCTGTGACCATCCTCCTAATATTCTGGATTTTTTTCCATCTCTAGTCTATCTCACTGTAAATACACAATTGTGCCCAATTGGTTCATCTGATCACATTTTCATAAATGTATCTATTCTAATGGCACCTCCCCCTCCAGCAGCCCCTTTTAGGAATAAATACTGGCACCTGAACAAAGCTGACTGAAATAACTTACATAACTTTTCTCACTTTCCTTGGGTAAATTGCTGTCTCTTATGTAGTGGTGTTTCTGTCTCCATCAAGCACATAGCAGAGGTTATTCTAGTGGGAATGGAAGTAATTGTCCCCTCTTCCTCCAAGAATATTTCTTCAACCAATCCATGGTTCAACCATTCCTGTTCTGAAGCAATGTAGACAAAGGGTCAGGCTTGGAAAAACTCTCCTTCCTCTGGCTCCCATTCAACTTTTATCACTGCTGTAAGCACGATATCCGTGAGGCAAAACGTTCGTTCATTCAAAGGAAGTGTGATAACCTCTCCTTGTCATCCACTGATAGGTCTTTCTGGTCTCAAGCTAAGAGCATCTCTAACAACTCCTGTTGCTCTACCTTTCCTTCACTTTTTCATTCTGATGGTACTATAGCTCTCTCTCTCTCCCATTGACAAAGCAATTCTCTTTGGTTCCCATTTCTCCTCTAACTCCACCTTGGATGACTCAAACATTCCTTCAACCCCTGATGCTCCTTTTACTAATCCCATGTCTCTTCCTGTAATTTTTTTTTGGACTGTCCAAAATGCACTTCTTTCTCTGGATACAAGCAAGGCTTATGGTCCTAATGGCATCCATCCCCATGTACTGAAAAAGCATGCCTCTGAACTTTTACCTGTGCTTGCTCATCTTTTCCGTTTCAGTTCAAAAACCAAAACTTTTCCTTCTTCTTGGAAACATGCTTTGATACATCCCATCTCTAAGAAGGGTGATCGTTCTGACCCCTCCTTAACTCCCACATCCTTAAATACCTTGAAAATCACAGTCTCCTCTCTGATCACCAGCATGGCTTCCATTAGGCAAGACGCACTGGTGATATTCTTTCCTATCTTACTAACATCTGGTCATAATCCCCGATATTTTGGGGAGTCAAATGTGGTTGCCCTTGACATATCTAAGGCTTTTGATAGGGTGTGGCATTGGAGTCTCATCTCTAAGCTCCCTTCTTTTGGCTTCCTTCCCTTACTTTGCTCCATATCTAGCTTCCTCTCCAGCCAATCTATCTCTGTGGTTGTCAATGTATCAGCCTCCCCCCTTTTCTCCATCAACAGCAGTATCCCTCAAGGTTCTGTCCTATCCCTGACACTTTCTCTCCTTTTTTTTTCAATGATTCCCTTCCCTTCACAAATAATTCAATGCACTCATACACTGACGAGTCAACACTGCATTCATCCACATCCTTTAATTCTGCTCCCTCTTCTCTCATCAATCTGCATCTCATTTTAACACATCTTCCTCAATAACTCAGACTTGGACAGGATATCTCAGTGAGGTACACAAAATCTTGTTAAGTTTATTTTCTCCAAGACCCAATTCCTACCCATCTCTATCAAAAACTCCTCACAACTCTTGTTCTCTCCTTTGACGGTTCTGTAATTCCACCTCTTGACTCAATGAACATACTTGGTATTACAGTAACATCCACTCTTCCTTGGAAACTCCACATTACGGGAATAACCAAGTCTGCCTCTAAGAAACTGGGTGTCCTGTTTAGATGTCAAAACTTCTTCTCTTCTGAGTAGCTGCTCCATTTATACAAGGGATCGATTCATCCTTGTATGGAGTACTGCTCTCACTTTTGGGGTGGTTCTAGCTCTGTATCCTTACTACAAAGAGTAGAGTCAAAAGTATTCCAACTTATAAACTGTTCTAGGCTAACTTCCATACCTGACCCTTTTGCCCTATGCCATAATGTTGGTTCACTTTCCCTCTTCTATAGGTATTACTTTGGTTTTTGCTCCTGAGAGCTGGCTGCTTGTGTGCCTCCACCACTAACAAGACCACGCAAAATCAGCAAGCTGGTGCGTCACATGATTATTGTGTGGCCATAGGCAATTCAAGGATGGGCCGTTTTGATACATGCTTCTTTTTCTACATATCAAAGCTTTGGAACTCTCTATCTCCACAATAACTATGACCTGGCACATTTCAAAAGACAGGTCTAAATACTTTCCCTTGACTTTTTTTTTCCATTTGCGCTACCTCGCAAATGCGGGAGACAGCGACAAAGCAAGATAAATAAATAATTTCAATTGAGGCCTGGCCTTGATGTGGGCTTTTGTCAGTGACTGGAGCCTTCAACATGAAAGAATTATGAGTATCTATGACAAAATTTTGCCATAATGGCAAGGCTAGTATGAAGTTTTCACTGCTTGTCTGACCTGATGCAACTCTCATAACTGTCAACCTAAGGTTCATCAGAGATCAATTTGAGCTATTTCTTCAAGTGTTAAGCCATTTCCAGTCTCCTTAAAATGTATTATCATTTTTTATTTTGCTTTGTCGCTGTCTCCCGCATTTGCGAGGTAGCACAAGGAAACAGACGAAAGAAATGGCCCAACCCACCCCCATACACAATGTATACACACACACGTCCACACACGCAAATATACATACCTATACATCTCAATGTACACATATATATACATACACAGACACAAACATATATACTCATGCACACAATTCACACTGTCTGCCCCCATTCACTCCCATCGCCACTCGCCACACATGGAATACCTTCCCCTACCCCCTCGTGTGTGCGAGGTAGCACTAGGAAAAGACAACAAAGGCCCCATTCGTTCACACTCAGTCTCTAGCTGCCACGCAATAATGCCCGAAACCAAAGCTCCCTTTCCACATCCAGGCCCCACACAACTTTCCATGGTTTACCCCAGACGCTTCGCATGCCCTTAAAAATGTATCTTTAGTATTTCCTTGTATGTTTCTTATTTCTCTTGTTTTCTTGTTTTTTTTTGTCGCTGTCTCCTGCATTTGTGAGGTATAATGAATAGATATAGATCCCTGGGGATAGGGGTGAAAGAATACTTCCCACGCATTCCTCGCGTGTCGTAGAAGGCGACTAGAGGGGACGGGTGCGGGGGGGCCAGAAATCCTCCCCTCCTTGTATTTTTTAACTTTCTAAAATGGGAAATTTCTCTTGGTACTTCACTAAATAATCTTTCTAACTTTTTTGGTACGTTCCAAGTTATTTCTCCAGACTTGGTAATTCTGCACATTCACCTCTAATGTGCTCCTAACCCTTAGATTCAAAACTGGAAGGCATACACATCTGACTGTCCTGGAAGTGCTGGGATTTGTAATAGCAGTGTTGATCTTTGTTATCTTTCAACTAATCCATCAATATTATAGTATCTGTATGGCTATAGCGTCTAGGTGTCAACATGCTCACTTCCCATATAAAGGCAGCTGAGTAGCAACACAGTTACACTCCTTTACACTTCCTCTGAAGGAACTATGCATTCATTACAGCTCTATGCTAGGGCGATGTAAGGTGTATTACCTCACACTTTTGTTTACATTTATATCTTTCATTCTACAATGGGAAACAGAAATTATGAGAGTACACCTTCCTCCAACACTCCTCTGGAAATCTATGCACATACTGCAGTACTATATAGCCACAGAAGAAATATTAACTCACTTGTCTGTACAGTTCCTCGACTTTTATATTATTTCTTTCATCTCATAACGGGAAACAGAAATTATGAAGGAGCACATCCTCCTCCACCCTTCCCAACACCCCTCTAAAGGATCTACACATTTCTCTGACCTTGTGAATTATATCAGCTCCCTTTTTCACATATATCCCCTACTTTTACATACATTTCTTTCATTTCGTAACGAAAAAACAAAAAATCTTATGTGTCTGTTTTTTGTCCAAACTGTGAGCATATTTCTGTCACCCAGTATTTAATCCTTTAACTGCTAGAATCATCAAATGACAACACACAGTTTGCAGCTGTTATCATAAAATAATTTTACATTACCAATACCAAACACATTTGAGTTCCCAACTAATGTTTGATTCATCATTTATTCATCAATATCATCAACAGAGAAGGATACAAATACCACAAGCTACAAACAACTAAACAGAGCATCATAAAAGGTGTATATCATGCAAAATCACACTCTGTATGAAAAGTTTTTCCACCAGGAAATGAAAAATTAGTTAGTCTAAGAAAAACTTATACCTCTGCAGTTTGAACATTCGGTACCATATCTATATCTATTCATTATACTTAACGCTGTTTCCTGCGTCAAGGAGGTAGCACAAGGAAACAGATGAAGAATGGCCTAACCACTCATATATACATAAACGCCCATATACATACATATACAACTCAACGTATACAAACATATACATACGCAGACATATACATATATACACAGGTACATATTCATACTTGCAGCCTTCATCTATTCCCGTCGCCACTCCACATATTCATACTTGCGGCCTTCATCTACTCCCGTCGCCACCCCACCACACACTCTCCAAAACTCTTGCATTCACTTCCCTAATAACTCCATCCATAAACAAATTAAACAATCATGGAGATATCACACACCCTTGCCACAAACCAACATTCACTGGAAACCAATCACTTTCCTCTCTTCCTACTCATACACATGCCTTATATTCTTGGTAAAAACCTTTCACTGCTTCTAGCAACTTACCTCCCACACCATACACTCTTTAAAACCTTCCACAAAGCATCTCTATCATCCCTATCATATGTCTTCTCCAGATCCATTAATGTTTCATACAAATCCATCTGTTTTTCTAAGTATTTCTCACATAAATTCTTCAAAGCAAACACCTGATCCACACATCCTCTGACACTTCTGAAACCACACTGCTCTTCCCTAATCTGATGCTCTGTACATGCCTTTATCCTCTCAATCAATACCCTCCCATATAATTTCCCAGGAATACTCAACAAATTTATACCTCTGTAATTTGAACACTCACCTTTATCCCCTATGCCTTTGTACATTGGCACTATGCATGCATTCTACCAATCCTCAGGCACTTCAATATGATCTATACATACAATGAATATTCTTACCAACCAATCAACAACACAGTCATCCCTTTTTTAATAAATTCTCCTGCAATACCATGCAAACCCGCAGCCTTGCCGCCTTTCATCTTCTGCAAAGCTTTTACTACCTTTTCTCTGTTCACCAAATCATTCTCCTTGACCCTCTCACTTCACACACCACCCCAGCCAAAACACCCTATATCTGCCACTCTATCATCAAACACATTCAACAAACCTTCAAAATGCTCACTCTATCTGCCACTCTATCATCAAACACATTCAACAAACCTTCAAAATGCTCACTCCATCTCCTCACTTCATCACTACTTGTTACTAGCTCCCCATTTGCCCCTTCACCAATGTTCCCATTTGTTCTCTTGTCTTACACACATTATCTACCTCCTTCCACAACATCTTTTTATTCTCCCTAAAATTCTCCCTAACTCTCATTAGCCCTCTTTTTCTCTTCTTGCGCCTTTCTCTTGACCTCCTGCCTCGTTCTTTTATACATCTCCCAGTCATTTGCACTACTTCCCAGCAAAAATCTTCCAAGTGCCTCTCTCTTCTCTTTCACTAACAACCTTACTTCATCCCATCGCTCACTACCCTTTCTAATCTGCCTACCTCCCACCTTTCTCATGCCAAATGCATCTTTTGCACTAGCTATTGCTGATTCCCTTAATACATCCCATTCTTTCCCCACTCCCCTCATGTCATTTGCTCTCACCTCTTGCCACTCTCCACTCAATATCTCCTGGTACTTCCTCACACAAGTCTCCTTTCCAAGCTCACTCACTCTCACCACTCTCTTCTCCCCAATATTCTCCCTTCTTTCATGAACACCTCTACAAATCTTCACCTTCACCTCCAAAAGATAGTGATGAGACATCCCTCTGGCTGCCCCTCTCAGAACATTTACATCCAAAAGTCTCTCTTTTACATGCCTATCAATTAACACACAATCTAATAATGCCCTTTGACCATCTCTCCTACTCACATATGTATACTTATGTACATCTCTCTTTTTAAACCAGGTATTCCCAATCACCGCTCCTTTTTCAGCACACAAATCCACAAGGTCTTCACCATTTCCATTTGCAACACTGAACACCCTATGTACACCAATTATACCCTCAACTGCCACATTACTCACCTTTGCATTCAAATCACCCATCACTATAACCCGGTCTCGTGCATCTGAGCTGCTAACACACTCACGCACTTGCTCCCAAAACACTCGCCTCTCATGATCTTTCTTCTCATGTCCACATGCATAGACACTAATAATCACCCCTTTCTCTCCAACCACTTTCAGTTTTACCCATATCAATCTAGAATCTACTTTCTTACACTATCACATACTCCCACAATCCCTGCTTCAGGAGAAGTACTACTCCTTCCTTTGCTCTTGTCCTCTCACCAACCCCTGACTTTACTCCCAAGACTATCCCAAACCACTCTTCCCCTTTACCCTTGAACTTCATTTCACTCAGAGCCAAAACATCCAAGTTCCTTTCCTCAAACATACTACCTATCTCTCCTTTCTTCTCATCTTGGTTACATCCACACACATTCAGACACCTCAATCTGAGCCTTCGAGGAAGATGAGCACTCCCCACTTGACTTGTGTTTCCCCTTTTAGAAATTAAATATACAAGGGGGGTTCCAGCCCCTCGCTCCCGCCCCTTTAGTTGCCTTCTACAACATGCAGGGAATACATGGAAAGTATTCTTTCTCCCCTATATCTGTATATCTATATATCAAAGGGCGGCCATGGCAAAATAGTCTCCACTTATCCCTGTCCTTACATGTCTCCATAAGAGACACCATTCCATGCAGTCTTCCACTATTTCTCTACCCCCAGTATTCCTCCATCCTATTTGCCCATGTCAGTGCAGGTCTTCCACTCACACCAACCCCCATAAACTCTCCTTGTAAACTTCCAGTCTTGCATTCTTTCCACATGCCTAAACCACCTCAAAGTATTACATTTCACCCATTCTGCCACTCCACAATTCATTCTCTTTGCATTCCCTGCCACACTACATCTCTCCCACACCCTTTCATTTCTTTCTTTATTACATTTAATCACATCATGTGCTCTTCTCAAACAGCTCATTTCCACAGGCTGGATTATTGACATCTGTGACTCATTCCATGTCCATGTTCTGGCTGCATAGATGAGGGTTGGGAAAAATATGTTCTCCCTTAATCCTCTCTTCACTTCCATAATTAGATCTCTACCCTTCATTATTCTATTAAGGGTCCCAATGACTCTTCTACCCTGAACTGCTCTCTCCCTTATCTCTCCTTCCACATCACAACACTTAACTAAGACAGCTTCTAGATACTTAAATGCTCTCACTTCTTCCAGTCTTTCTCCACTCATATCCGCAGCACAATTCAGTACACTTTCTTCTCTTACTCTATTTGATTAAAGATAAATTTAGATTATGAAATAAATGACAACAAATTCTTGTTCCTAGATTACAGGCAAGCAAATTTTGAAAACATGAAACACAAAATTCAAAGTACCAATTAGACAACACTCCTTAATATTCACACAATACAGGAAATGTGAATTATTGCTAAAAACTCACTACTCAGGATTGAAAACAAACATATTCCACGAACTACGAGAACTTGCAATATTTCAAAACCATCATGGATGAATAGGAGAACAAAGGACTATTTTGCCAAAAGAAAAAAAACATAAGAAATTCAAATCAACGGTAAATGATGAAAATCGCCAGGAATTAATCAAAATCCATAGAGAGTGTAAGGTCATAAGACATAGTGAATGCAAGGAAGAAAAAAGAATTTCCTTGAAAGTTAAGAATAATCCAAAGGAATTCTTCAAATAATTAAGACAAAGAAATACGGTAAAAAAAAAGGAATTAGACCATTATGAAATGAACATGACTAACTAGTGATGACAAGGAAATGGCTACCAAACTAAATAATTATTTTAACTGCTTATTCATAACAGAAGAAACATCTCGAATACTGCAACCAATGAAAATACCTCAAGAATCTGATGAAGGAGAGTTGGAGGTTTGAGAAATAAAGAGCTCTAAAGTATTCAAATACCTGGACCAATCAAATCATAAATCCAACAGCCCAGATAACTTAGCTCCAAGATTTTGAAGGGAGGTCAGGAGACAGCTGATATACCTTATATCAAAAATATTCAACAAATACCTTTTGGATGGTCAGGTGCTGACGAGAAACAAGCAAATGTTACTCCTGTATATATATCAAAAAGGATATTAATAAAGGGTCTTGAACTCCTGCCCAATTAGTCTTACGTCAGTATTAGGTAAAACGATGGGATAAATAATACGGGATAGAACTGTCATATTTCTAGTAAATCACAAATTATATTAGACAAACAAATTTGCTGGAATTTCTTAATGTTATTTATCAGAATTGGGACAAAAAGTACCTTCTAATGTAGTATACTTAGATTTACAAGATTTTCGATACAGTATCTCACAAGAGACTTTTACTTAAACTCAAAGCACACAGAATCAGCGAAGAACTCTGTACATGGATCAGAGACTGGCTTACCAGAAAAAAGCACAGTAGTATTAAATGGCAAATCCTCAGATTGGCTGAATGTAACGAGTGGTGTGCCACAGGGGTCGGACCTAGGCCCATTTCTTTTCACAACATACATTAATAACCTAGAACTCTGTCTCATATCTAAGATCTCCAAATCTACTGACAATACTAAACCTGGAGGTAGAGCTGTAAACAGGTGGGACTGCGAAATGAATGTGAATGAGAGAGATCTTAACTTATACAGAAGGCAAATGAAGTCTAATTAGACAAGTCAGAAGTTATGCACCTTGGAGACAAGAATACTCGTTATGACTACAAACTATTCAGAAACTCTCTAACTAAAGCAAATGAAGAAAAGGACCTTGAGGCTGTCATCAGCAACAATCTGAAGTACACTAAACAGTGTCAAGCAACATGTAAAAAGGGCAACCAAATGTTAGGTTTCATAGCCAAGAACTTAGATTACAAGACACCAGAAAAAATTCTCACACTTTATTATTCTCTAGTAAGACCACATCTTGAAAATGTAGTCCAGTTTTGGTCTCTAAACTATAAAAGAGATGAGGAAAAGCTAGAGCAAGTACAAAAACACATGAGAAAACTGATCCCATCCCTTGGGAATCTGACATTCAAAGAGAGGCTAAAACGATTGTAATTCCTCTCCCTTAGAATATGTAGACCATGGCAACGTATCCAAATGTTCAAAATTCTGAACAAGTTTGATACCGTAAATCACAAACACCTTTTCAAAATACAAGGAAATGCAGTTACAAGTGTGTGTTGAGCACAAGAATAAGTTACCGTCAAACTTAGTAAATGCTAAGACTACAAATACCTTCAAAAGTTGTTTAGACAAATATTCTATTAATTCAAGTATACTCTGAGAAAAATGCCATAAATAAACTATATAAATGACATTGGTAACAGGGACACTAAAAGGCTAATGTGCTGCAGTGGTGAGTCGATAATAGCTTAAAAGACTGCTGAGCAGAATTAAATTTTCTTGTCAAATTAAAGTTTTTATTTTACCAGAAAACACAGTTGTGGGTCAATCTGGCCTCCTCTTGTCCATCTTTTTCATGCAATCTCATGTAACTCCTCTTCACTCTCAGCAAAACCACTGTATAATCCTCAAACAGGCTTGCCACTAGCCACCATATCACACTGCCACACTCATCTCTGCACCCCTTTTCCCTAGTTATGCTTTCATCTTTCTTATCAGCCAATCCATATATTTATCAAAAAGCCATGGCAACATCAAATATCCCAGCATCACACCTACATATATCCTAAAACTTTCATTCAGTTTTCCATCCACTCTTACATATGCATTTGCTCCTCTTTAGAAGGCTTTCACACCATCCATCAGTTGTCCCCCTACACAAAATAACCTTAACACATCCCATAGAGCATTCCACTCAACTCTGTCATATGCTTTCTCCAGATCCATAAAAGCTATATACTTTTCCACGGCCATCTTTACTGCAAAAATCTAATCTACATATCCCCTACCTTTCCTAAAACCCCCTTGCTCTTCACATATTCTGCATTCAGTCACTTCCATCACTCTATCAATTAACATTCTTTCACATACTTTTCCTAGTACACTTAATAGACTTATTCCCCTATAATTGCTGCATACATCCCTAGCACCTTTCCCTTTGAATAAAGGAATGATAATAGCTTTCATCCAATCCTCAGGTACAACATTCTGTTTCAATGCTAAATTACATATCAGAGGCATCCACCCTATCACACTTTCTCCTTCATAATTCAGCATTTCAGCAGTAATCCCATCCACCCCAGGTGCCTTTCCTACCTTCAGCCTCATTACTGACCTTCTTACCTCCCTTTCTGCTGAAGGCTCTTGCACTTGTATCTTCTTTCTTCCATCCTCCATAACCATGCATGCAACAACTGCTGCCACTCCTTGTCCCACATTCATCAGTCTTCAAAACACTCTTTCCATCTTCCTTTCACTTCATCCTTTTCATTCAGCAACTCTCCTTCCTTACTTTTCACATTAACATTTCCACTCTTACATCCACCCTTTTCTTTTTCATCTCCTTCCAGTATAGTTTCTTATTATCCCAAAACTTTCCACTTAAGTTCCTTACAAAATCTTCATCTACTCTTCCTTTACTTTCCTCTATCAGCTTCTTAACATTCTGCTTACATATTTTGTATTCTTTCCTCCTCCTTTGCTGAACTTCCACTGGTACATTTCTATCGAGAAACCTACCACATGCCTTTTTCTTCTCTTCCACAGCATCTCTAATCTCTTCCGTCCATCATGCATTGCCCTTTTTATCCCAATATCTCACGACCTTGTATCCACCTACTAATTCTACAACCTTAAATAGTACCTCTCTCTAAAGATTTTAAATATCTCATTCACACATGACTGCTTCCCTACATTCACTGCACTTTCATCTAAGCTTTCATACTTCTCCCAGCATTTTTTCTCATTCATCTTCTCACTTGCCAACACTTTTACCTCTCCATTCATCCTTACACCACACCTTCACTTCCCTCATATCATTATCCCCACAAGAACCACAAAATAGTACGTCTCCAAAGAATCCTCTCACAACTCTAGCATCTAGCACAGCCTTTCTAAATCTTTCATCCACCGCCACATAGTCAATCAAAGCATTTTTGCTCTCCTATTCCATCATTTCTCATCCATGCATATCTGTGGATCATCTTGTGCTGAAAAAAGGTGTTTGCAAGGAATAAACCCCTCTCAGCACAAATATCCACAAGATCACTTCCATTCTTATTTACTCTAGGCACTCCCCATTTACCATCTATCAGACCAATTTCATCATATCCCACTGTCACAATCATATTACCCAATATGACCATGTTTCTCTCATTCTCAAAACTGTTTATACAGTCATTCAAATTTCTCCAGAAAAGCTTCATTTCATCCTTACCTTATACAGTCTTCATATTCACAGGCACATAAACACATACCTATGCATACTTCACAATCCCAATCTTTCCTTTCACCCACACTATTCTTGATCCATTCCATCAATGTTCTGTAACATCCTCCTACACTATTGGTGATAGCAGAATTGCACATCCTTCTTTCCCTCTTCCTCAATAATATTCATTTATTCCCATCCATACCATACCTCCTTCCATGCCCTCCCATAACTTGCATTCATCATTTCCATTTTCACTTCACACACCCTGCCCAATCCCAAACACATCCAAGCTACAACTTTTAAAGTGCTCCATAAGCTCCCTCCTTTTACTCTCACCAGTCATCCCATTCACATTCAGCCCCATCACCCTCAATCACTCATCTCTTTTTAATCCTCAGCATAACTGGCAGACTCTAGTGCCACTTATTAGCCTTTGTGCTTCACCACTGACAGGTCAATGACAGAAGGCAACTCCAGCACAGTGTTTCCAGAGACAGTGAGGCTCCAAAATTGTCAAAAACTAAAAACTGACAGCACACCTCAGGTGTTTGTCTAAATGTAAATGGATTGCCCAGATGTAGGAGCTGGGCAACACCTCCCTAAGGGGTGTACTAACAAGGTCACCATGAGAGGGCAGGGTTAGACTAGGATACTATAGTAAAACTAGAGTATCCTCTTGAGGTACTGAAATTTAACAACTTTCTCCAAATTCAAGCTTCTCTTTTACTTTTCACAGTAGCAGCACCTCCTACCTCACTTATGATAATGCCACCGCACATACATATAAATAACATATACGGACTATGTGCATATACATAATCCCTGGGGGTAAGGGAGAAAGAATACTTTCCACGTATTCCCTGCATGTCGTAAAGGGCAACTAAAAGAGGAGGGAGCAGGGGCTGCAAATCCTCCTCTCCAGTTTTTCATTTTTCCAAAAGAAGGAACAGGGAAGGAGGCCAAGTGAGGAATTTCCCTCTTAGGCTCAGTTCCCTGTACTTAACGCTACCTCGCTAATGCGGGAAATGGCAAATGATGGCCATGATGTGTATTACCAAAACCACAGCTCCCTATCCGCAGCAAGGCCCCTTAGACCTTTCCATGGTTTACCCCAGACACTTCACATGCCCTGATTAAGTCTACTGATGGTAAACTGACCCCAGAATACCCTATCGTTCCAAATCGCTCTATTCCATGCATGCCTTTCACTCTCCTGTATGTTCAAGCGCCAACTGCTCAAAATCTTTCACTCTATCCTTCCATCTCTAATTTGGTTTTCCAGTTCTTGTTCTCTCCACCTCTGACAAAAATCCTTCCCTCACCAATTCTCTCCATATGTCCAAACCACTTCAACACACCCTCTTCTGCTCCCTCAACCACACTCTTTTTACTGACTCATCACCCTTATCATTTCATTACTTAATCAAACGACCTTATATCACATATGGTCCTCAAACATTTCATTTCTGACACATCCACCCCCCTCCACACGACCAAATTTATAGCCCATGTCTTGTAACCATAAAATATTGTTGGAATTACTATTCCTTCAAACAAACTGGTTTCCAACCTCCAAGTTAACCTTCTATCTTTCCACACATCCTTCATCACTCCCAGAACCTTGGCCCCCTCCCAAAAATTATGACTCATTTCTGCTTCTATGGTTCCATTCGCTGCCAGGTCCATCCCAAATATCTAAAACACTTCACTTTCTCCTATTTTTCTCCATTCAAACTTTCATCCCAACTAACTTTTCCCTCAACCCTGCTAGACCTAATAATCTTGTTTTATTCATATTTACTCTCAACTTTTTCTTTTCACACTCTCTCCAAAACTCAGTCACCAACTTCTGCAGTTTCTCATCCAAATCAGCCACCAGTGCTGTATCATTGGCAAAGAGCAACTGATTTATTTTCCAAGCCCTCTCATCCCCAATAGACTGCATAAATATACAATTGCCCCTCTCTCTCCAAGACTCTTGCATTTACCTCCCTACCACCCTATCCATAAACAAATTAAACAACCATGGTGACATTGCACACCCATGACGTAGACCAACCTTCACTGGGAACCATTCACTCTCCTCTTTCCCCACTCATCAGTAAACCTTACACCCTTGATAAACACTTCTCACTGCTTCTAGCAGCTTTACTCCCACACCATATATTCTTAAGACATTCCACAAAGCATTTCTATCGACTATATCATATGCCTTCTCCAGATCCCTAATGCTACCATATACAAATCTATCTGTTTTTCTAAGTATTTCTCACACACATTCTTCACAGCAAACACATAATCCATGCATTCTCTACCATTTTGAAAACACAATTCTCCTTCCCAGTCTGAATCTCTGTACATGCCTTCACCCTCTCAATCAAAACCCTCCTAGACAAATGACCCAGTATACTCAACAAACATTCCTCTGTTGTTTGAACACTAATCTTTATCCCCTTTGCCTATATACAATGGCACTATAGATGCATTCTACCAATCCTCAGGCACCTTACCATGATCCACATATACAATGAATATCCTTGCCAACAATCAACAATACAGTCACCCACTTTCTTAATAAATTCAACTGCAATACCGTCCAACCCCGCCACCTTGCCGGATTTCATGTTCCACAAGGCTTTCACCACCTTTCTCTCTTCACGATACCACTCCCCTGACTCTCTCACTTTGCATACCAACCCTACAAAAACACCTTACATCTGCCACTCTAACATCAAACACATTTAACAATCCTTCAAAATACTCTCTCCATCTCCTCCTCACTGCATCACTACCTGTTATCATTTCCCCTTTGCCACATTCAACAATATTCCCACTTGTTCTCTTGTCTTTCACACATTATTTGCTTCCTTCCAAAACATTTCTATTCTTCCTAAAGTTCAAATAATACTCCCTCACCTAAACTCTCATTCATGCCCTCTTTTTCAACTCTTGCACTTTTCTCTTGACTTCCTGCTGCTCTCTCTTATACATATCCTAATCATTTGCACTCCTTCCTCGTAAGGAGGATGGGCATTCCCTACCTGGCTCCCTTCTTTTTCCTCTTTAAGAACATCATATACAAGAGAGGAGGGTTTCCAGCCCCTTGCTCCCACGCCATATAGTTGCCTTCCATGAAACACGGGAAATACAGAGGTAGAATACCACTAAAGGGAGTAAAGGTGGGGGGCCTGGAAATCCTTCATTTTTTGTATTTCAATTTCTAAAAGATGAAAAAGAAGAAGGAACCAGGCAGGGAATGTTCACCCAACTCAAAAGTTCATATTGTGATGTCTGAATATGTGTGGATGTAACCAAGATAAGAAAAGATAGGTAGTATGTTTGAGGAAAGAAACCTGATGTTCTTTAACTTAGGGAAACAAAGGTCAAGGGTAAAGAGGAAGAATGGTTTGGAAAGGTCTAAGAAGTAAAGTCTAGGGTTGCTAAGAGGACAGGAACTAGGAAGGAGTAACACTACTACTGAAACAGGAGATGTGGGAGAGTTAGCAAGGTAATGGCAGAAAACAGAAGAAAAGAGGCATCCACTGACACACACACACACATATATACATTCATTTTATTCATTATACTTAATCTCTGTTTCCCGCATCAGCGAGGTAGCACAAAGAAACATATGAAGAATGGCCCAACCATATGTATATATGTACATATACATTTCAACGTATACATACATATACACAGGCATATACATATATATATATTTCATTCAAACTATTCGCCATTTCCCGCGTTAGTGAGGTAGCGTTTAGAACAGAGGACTGGGCCTTTGAGGGAATATCCTCACCTGGCCCCCTTCTCTGTTCCTTCTTTTGGAAAAAAAAAAAAAAAAACGAGAGGGGAGGATTTCTAGCCCCCCGCTCCCTCCCCTTTTAGTCGCCTTCTACGACACGCAGGGAATACGTGGGAAGTATTCTTTCTCCCCCATCCCCAGGGATTTTTTTTTTTTTTTTTGCTTTGTCGCTGTCTCCCGCGTTTGCGAGGTAGCGCAAGGAAACAGACGAAAGAAATGGCCCAACCCACCCCCATACACATGTATATACATACATCCACACACGCAAATATACATACCTACACAGCTTTCCATGGTTTACCCCAGACGCTTCACATGCCCTGATTCAATCCACTGACAGCACATCAACCCCGGTATACCAAATCGCTCCAATTCACTCTATTCCTTGCCCTCCTTTCACCCTCCTGCATGTTCAGGCCCCGATCACACAAAATCTTTTTCACTCCATCTTTCCACCTCCAATTTGGTCTCCCTCTTCTCCTCGTTCCCTCCACCTCCGACACATATATCCTCTTGGTCAATCTTTCCTCACTCATTCTCTCCATGTGACCAAACCATTTCAAAACACCCTCTTCTGCTCTCTCAACCATGCTCTTTTTATTTCCACACATCTCTCTTACCCTTACGTTACTTACTCCATCAAACCACCTCACACCACACATTGTCCTCAAACATCTCATTTCCAGCACATCCATCCTCCTGCGCACAACTCTATCCATAGCCCACGCCTCGCAACCATACAACATTGTTGGAACCACTATTCCTTCAAACATACTCATTTTTGCTTTCCGAGATAATGTTCTCGACTTCCACACACTCATCAAGGCTCCCAGAATTTTCGCCCCCTCCCCCACCCTATGATCCACTTCTGCTTCCATGGTTCCATCCGCTGCCAGATCCACTCCCAGATATCTAAAACACTTCACTTCCTCCAGTTTTTCTCCATTCAAACTCACCTCCCAATTGACTTGACCCTCAACCCTACTGTACCTAATAACCTTGCTCTTATTCACATTTACTCTTAACTTTCTTCTTTCACACACTTTACCAAACTCAGTCACCAGCTTCTGCAGTTTCTCACATGAATCAGCCACCAGCGCTGTATCATCAGCGAACAACAACTGACTCACTTCCCAAGCTCTCTCATCCCCAACAGACTTCATACTTGCCCCTCTTTCCAAAACTCTTGCATTCACCTCCCTCAACCCTACTGTACCTAATAACCTTGCTCTTATTCACACTTACTCTTAACTTTCTTCTTTCACACACTTTACCAAACTCAGTCACCAGCTTCTGCAGTTTCTCACATGAATCAGCCACCAGCGCTGTATCATCAGCGAACAACAACTGACTCACTTCCCAAGCTCTCTCATCCCCAACAGACTTCATACTTGCCCCTCTTTCCAAAACTCTTGCATTCACCTCCCTAACAACCCCATCCATAAACAAATTAAACAACCATGGAGACATCACACACCCCTGCCGCAAACCTACATTCACTGAGAACCAATCACTTTCCTCTCTTCCTACACGTACACATGCCTTACATCCTCGATAAAAACTTTTCACCGCTTCTAACAACTTGCCTCCCACACCATATATTCTTAATACCTTCCACAGAGCATCTCTATCAACTCTATCATATGCCTTCTCCAGATCCATAAATGCTACATACAAATCCATTTGCTTTTCTAAGTATTTCTCACATACATCCTTCAAAGCAAACACCTGATCCACACATCCTCTACCACTTCTGAAACCACAATGCTCTTCCCCAATCTGATGCTCTGTACATGCCTTCACCCTCTCAATCAATACCCTCCCATATAATTTACCAGGAATACTCAACAAACTTATACCTCTGTAATTTGAGCACTCACTCTTATCCCCTTTGCCTTTGTACAATGGCACTATGCACGCATTCCGCCAATCCTCAGGCACCTCACCGTGAGTCATACATACATTAAATAACCTTACCAACCAGTCAACAATACAGTCACCCCCTTTTTTAATAAATTCCAAGAGTTTTGGAAAGAGGGGCAAGTACAAAGTCTGTTGGGGATGAGAGAGCTTGGGAAGTGAGTCAGTTGTTGTTCGCTGATGATACAGCGCTGGTAGCCGATTCATGTGAGAAACTGCAGAAGCTGGTGACTGAGTTTGGTAAAGTGTGTGAAAGAAGAAAGTTAAGAGTAAATGTGAATAAGAGCAAGGTAATTAGGTACAGTAGGGTTGAGGGTCAAGTCAACTGGGAGGTAAGTTTGAATGGAGAAAAACTGGAGGAAGTAAAGTGTTTTAGATATCTGGGAGTGGATCTGGCAGCGGATGGAACCATGGAAGCAGAAGTAGATCATAGGGTGGGGGAGGGGGCAAAAATCCTGGGAGCCTTGAAGAATGTGTGGAAGTCGAGAACATTATCTCGGAAAGCAAAAATGGCTATGTTTGAAGGAATAGTGGTTCCAACAATGTTGTATGGTTGCGAGGCGTGGGCTATGGATAGAGTTGTGTGCAGGAGGATGGATGTGCTGGAAATGAGATGTTTGAGGACAATGTGTGGTGTGAGGTGGTTTGATCGAGTAAGTAATGTAAGGGTAAGAGAGATGTGTGGAAATAAAAAAAGCGTGGTTGAGAGAGCAGAAGAGGGTGTTTTGAAATGGTTTGGGCACATGGAGAGAATGAGTGAGGAAAGATTGACCAAGAGGATATATGTGTCGGAGGTGGAGGGAACGAGAAGTGGGAGACCAAATTGGAGGTGGAAAGATGGAGTGAAAAAGATTTTGTGTGATCGGGGCCTGAACATGCAGGAGGGTGAAAGGAGGGCAAGGAATAGAGTGAATTGGATCGATGTGGTATACCGGGGTTGACGTGCTGTCAGTGGATTGAATCAGGGCATGTGAAGCGTCTGGGGTAAACCATGGAAAGCTGTGTAGGTATGTATATTTGCATGTGTGGACGTATGTATATACATGTGTATGGGGGTAGGTTGGGCCATTTCTTTCGTCTGTTTCCTTGCGCTACCTCGCAAACGCGGGAGACAGCGACAAAGCAAAAAAAAAAAAAATATATATATATATATATATTATCCCTGGGGATAAGGGATTAAGAATACTTCCCACGTATTCCCTGCGTGTCGTAGAAGGCTGCCTTCATCCATTCCCGATGTCATCTGCCAAATAGGAAATAACCCCCACCGCCCTTCAGCAAGGTAGCACCAGGAAAAGACAAAAAGAAAAAAAAAAAAAAAGCCACATTCATTCACATTCAGTCTCTAGTTGTCATGTGTAATGCACCAAAACCACAGCTCCCTTTCCACATCCAGGCCCCACAGACTTTTCCATGGTTTACCCCAGACACTTCACATGCCCTGGTTCAATCCACTGACAGCACGTCGACCCCAGTATACCACATCATTCCAATTCACTCTATTCCTTGCATGCCTTTCACCCTCTGGTATGTTCAGGCCCCAATCACTCAAAATCTTTTATACTCCATCCTTCAACCTCTAATTTGGTCTCCAGCTTCTCCTTGTTCCCTATACCTCTAACATATATATACTCTTTGTCAATCTTTCCTAACTCATTCTCTCCATATGCCAAAACCATTTCAAAACATCCTCTTCTGCTCTCCCAACCACATTCTTTTTATTACCACACAACTCTCTTACCCTTTCATTACTTACTCAACAAACCACCTCACACCACATTTTGTCCTCAAACATTTCATTTCCAACATATCCACCCTCCTCCATACAATCCTATCTATAGCCCATGCCTCACAACCATATAACATTGTGGGAACTACTATTCCTTCAAGCATACCCATTTTTGCTCTCCAAGATAATGTCTCTCCTTCCACACATTCTTCATCACTCCTAGAACCTTTGCCCCCTCCCCCACCCTGTGACTCACTTCTGCTTCTATGGTTTCATCCATTGCTAAGTCCACTCCCAGATATCTAAAACACTTCACTTCCACCGGTTATTCTCCATTAAGTTTAATAAACTTACATCTCAATTAACTTGTCCCTCAACCTGACTGAGCTTAATTACCTTGCTCTTATTCACATCTAATTTCAACTGTTTCGTTTCACACACTTTTCCAAACTCAATCACCAACTTCCGCAGTTTCTCACCCAAATTAGCTACCAGAGCTGTATCATCAACAAACAACAACTGACTCACTTTCTAGGCCCTCTCACCCAGAGCAGACTGCATACTCACCCCTCTCTCCAAAACTCTTGCATTTACCTCCTTAACCACTCCATCCATAAACAAATCAAACAACCATGGGGACATCACACACCCCTGCCAGTAACCGACATTCAATGGGAACCAATCACTTTCCTCTCTTCCTACTTGTACACATGCCTTACATCCTTGGTAAAAACTTTTCACTGCTTCTAGCAACTTACCTCCCACACCATATATTCTTAAAACCTTCCACTCACTCGATCAAACCACCTCACACCACATATTGTCCTCAAACATTTCATTTCCAGCACATCCACCCTCCTCTGCACAACTCTATCTATAGCCCATGCCTTGCAACCATAGAACATTGTTGGAACCAATATTTCTTCAAACATACCCATTTTTGCTTTCCGAGATAATGTTCTCACCTTCCACACATTTTTCAATGCTCTTAGAACTTTCACCCCCTCCCCCACCCTGTGACTCACTTCCGCTTCCATGGTTCCATCCACTGCCAAATCCACTCCCAGATATCTAAAACACTTCACTTCCTCTAGATTTTCTCCATTCAAACTTACCTCCCAACTGACTTGTCCCTCAACCCTACTGTACCTAATAACCTTGCTCTTATTCACATTTGCTCTCAGCTTTCTTCTTTCAAACACTTTACCAAACTCAGTCACCAGCTTTTGCAAATTCTTACCTGAATCAGCCACCAGTGCTGTATCATCAGCGAACAACAACTGACTCACTTCCCAAGCCCTTTCATCCATAACAGACAGCATACTTGCCCCTCTCTACAAAACTCTTGCATTCATCTCCCTAATAACCCCATCCATAAGCAAATTAAACAACCATGGTGTCTAAGTAGAACCTGATACATCTAGCATTAAACAAAAATTATTTGATTACTGCTGACTACTACTCATCATTCTTTGAATTTAATTCACTGGAGAACCTTCAGGCTTCAAGTGTTGTGTATGTGCTCAAGAGTCATTTTTGTGGGTATGGTATCTCAGATGTTGTAATGTCTGATTCAGGAAGTCAGTTCTCATCCAATGATTTTAAAATATTTGCCAGGAACTGGTCACTCAGATATGCAATGTTTTCTCCATATCATCATTCAAATGGTAACGCAGAAAATTCTTTGAAAATTGCAAAACCAAAGAGGATGGAAAGGATGCACTGTTGGCCTTGTTAGAGTGGAGGAACACATCCACAGAAGAATCTGACTACTCTCATGTACAATGCTACTACAACCACAACTTTGCAGTGGTGTTCTGGAGGTACAAGAAAGAAAGTTACAAAAACAAGCTAAATATTACAACCCATCAAGTAAAGATTTGCAGCCTCTACAACAATGTGATGTTGTCAGTGCAGCCAGTCCCAGGGAAGGCAGTACAAAAGAAAGGAAAAATTGTAGAGAGGTGCCACCAAGGTCTTACAAAGAGAATATAAATGGCACACTACACAAGAAACCGAAAACATCTAAGAACAATTGAAACTGCTTCCTCCAGTGAAGATAACAGTATTAGTGAACTGAGTAGTACAGAGAAGGAAGATATAGGACCATAGCCATTGGAACCAGGGGGCCTACAGCAAACATCCTAGGACTGATGTTGAAGAAGCCAAGATACGTGAATGACTATGTTTTGTAAAGCTAACTTAGGTAGCTTAAGCAAGGTAAAGATGTTTTTCCTGACTTATCAGTTGGGATTTGTATAATTTCTGATTATTCTTTTTATATGTATCATGTTCTAAAGGAGGTACACTTTGTTATTATGTGGGGCAAATGTCTGTAAACTTCAAAGAAAGAAAGATGTAAAAATATTTAGAGAATATTGTTTAAGCTTTATATAAATTGGGCATGTTATTATTTGTGTTAATGGAAATTACTTTTATGGTAACAAAATACATTAGGTGAATGAGCAAACCGATTATGTCAATGCTATTTTGTTTCATAAACTCTTTGGAGACATTGGACAAAAACAATGATAACAGAGACAACAGGGCACCCAAAGTTAACAAGGAAAGAGACTGTGACTCCCAGAAGTTGGATAGACAACTTTGAGTGAAGCTCCACCACTTTCTCAAATATACAATGGAAAGCCCAGTACTGTGTTTTACTAAGGTCAACCCCTGAAACATTCAGACCAATAAATCATGCCCTTTAACTTAAACAACATGAGAAAAAGCAATCCATACAAGTAGGGCTAGAATCCCCACAGGTGCTAAATAGTTAACTCCAAACATGACTTTTTCTCGGTGCTAATTACAACATCTCTACATACCTATACAAAACGCCTTCACACTTAAGGGGAGAATGGAAGAGGTAACCAATCAATCAATTATTGCTTGTGTCTCCACATCATAAATATACAAGTACTGCTGGGATCCTTTAGGGGTTAAAAATGACAGTTTGATATCTAGGCAATTATTTTGAGATTTAAGAAATTTGAAAATTAGGTTTAGCACCAAACCAGCAAAAAAATGGCATCTGTCTGCCCTGTTAGATATTAGATTACAAATATATACAAAGAAAGAAGAGAGATCCATCATGTGAGGTAACATGACAGGAAACAGAATCGAAGAATGAACACAATATGTTAAATAGGTAGGAAAACACTATTAAGCCATGGTTTACCCTTAAAATTATTATTGGAAATTTCTATCATATTAAGTTTGAGTAAAATGCATACTAATATCAAGACTAGTAACAAAACAATGTATGATAAATATTCACTTCACCTTTAACAGACACATTAGGTGGAGAAGTTATGATTGCTGCTGGAGATCCTTGTATGTTCCAATCTAGAGCTTCTGAGCAGAGAAAAGTCTGGTCAGACTCTTCATTATCATCCCAGCCTCCCTCACTCTCACTGCTGTAGCTTAGGTCATCACTATTAGTTGTTATCCCCATCCACTCAAATTCTGAGTGCTGGGATAGCAGAAATACTCTTTTTAAATAAAATTCAGCAACAATTCTTATTTCATAAATTCTTGTATTAGTTCTTGATGATTTATATGCCATGTATTCTTTTCAGTAAATAATAACAAAAGGACACACTTGCATAGATATTAAGGAAACCTTTTAAACATGCTTTACCATAACTTTTTATTTGATGGAGGCTCCAGTCACAGACAAAAATCTACATCAAGACCAGGCCTTCATTGAAATGAATTGAGGTAAAGGAAAGAGAAAAAGATGATACAAGGGAATGTATCTATAATATTCTGAGCCTTTCTTTCACTTCTAATCCATTCTGCTGTAACTAAACAATCTCATCACCAGTTGGTTCATCCGACTACACTCTCATAAATGTACCTATTTTAAGTCACCTTCCCCTCCAGCAGCTCCTTCTAAGTGTAAATACTGGCACCTCAAAAAAGCTGACTAGAATAACTTGACCTTCTTGACCTACACCACAATACCAGTTTGCTTTCCCTCTTCTATAGGTATTACTTTGGTATTTTACTCCTGAGAGCTAGCTGCCTGTATGTCCCCACCTATAGTTAGTCCTTGTTGTTTGGTACAACTCAGAAACATTACAACTCAGAAAGCATGGACCTTATGCTCTAGGATAGCCCACCAGTGGTGAGGGACCTAAGCATTGGGCCTATGGAGTTGGGCTTATCCCACCCAGTCCCAATGAGAGCCAGGCTCCCTCTGTAGCTAGACCATGCAATACTCGACAAGCTGCTGTTGGTAACTCAAGGGTAGGCCATTTTGATAATAGTTTCTTACCCTGCACCTAGAAGCCTTGGAACTCTCCATCCTTTCATGTCTTTCCCAATAACTATGACCAGGCACATTTTAAAAGACAGGTTTTTATTTTTCCCCTCCAAAAATTTGTAAATATCTATCTTGTTCCTTCTTTTTCCCTTTCATCAACCTCTATGTATTTCAATTAAGGCCCAGGCACAATGTGGACTTTTGTCCATTACTGGAGTCTCCAATTAAAAAACAATTGGTTTCTTTAATTTCAATGCTACTACCTATCTTCAGACACTGTAAATGTTAAAAAACTTTATCAAAGATTCTCAGATAAAGACAACAGGATTATATATAATCAACTTGAAAGAGCAAAGAACAGGGCACTACAAGAGAGAATCATTTACACAATAACTGACAAAACAAGTCAAATACATTCTATAATCACACCACCAATAACAGGCTTATATCATTAATCCTTTGCTCTGAAAGTTCCTAGGGAGAGCTGGTTAGCATACAATGTCAAAACACCCACTTTACACTAAGTAACTAGGTAACTGCCTATGGAAAACTTGTAAGTATTTCAGGGTCACAAAAGGCTGGTTTGACAAGAAGGATACAAAAATATATTAAGGTTGGTTTGATAAGAAGGATGCAAAAATATATCTAAGTCCAGTGTTTTTACCAGTTCCTAGCCAGCCTTTGTATGCTAGATACTTTGAGCAAGATGTGGAGTTCAAAAAGTACATTCCTGTGAATTATGTAATCAGCAATGAACCCCACACAGACATGAAAGTGAATGTTTCTATCATATCAACATGCTGAAACCATACTGAGAGAGGGTGTCACATACTGTAGCTGTTGCTCAAGCACACAGAGTTGTCCAGGGAGAAGACAATTCAACACCATGTAACCAAAAAGATTTTCTCTCAGTATAGGAATACTGAGCATGGTCAGAGTGACTGAGCATCACCATAATTGTTAAATACATATCTCAATAAAACTTTTTGACTCTGAATACCTCAAGTTGAATCATATGACTACAACTAATTACTATCCATTGCCTAGGACAGAGAATCTTACTCTTTGTTGGTGTACATGCCAGTACGTAACCAAGACTGAAAGATGTTAAGGTTACCAACTAAACTTTTAGCAAAATAGTGTTCTGCCTTTATTACACTTGATGGTTTTTGTTAATATAATATATTCTCATGCCTTTTGGGCTTAAAAATGATCCTGATATATTCCAACATAGGATTCACAAACTTTCTAATGATATTAAAGGTATGTTGGCATATCCTGACAATGTTATAGTTCACAGTCAAAGATGGGCATGATGAACTTCACATGCTCTCTGGTAATGTGCCAAGCTAATCTAATAGTAAACCTCAACAAATCTGATTTGTAAGGCTCATACAACATTCATTGGGTATGTAGTAAATCAGGGAAGTTAATTTTAATTAAGACCAAGGATGAGGCCATTCAAGTTTACCCTTCCTAAAAAGAAGAATGTGATGAAAATTCTTGAGATAGCCCATTTTTATCAACATCTTTGTAAAAATTTCATTGCTGCTCCCTTACAAACCTTTAGAAAAGAAAACCCAAATTTCACTAGTTAGAGGTTAAAGAAAAAGTGTTTTTTTCATACTTGATTGCCATCTCCTGTGTTAACAATCCAGCCCCAGGAACAGACAAAAAGGCCACATCCACTCATCCATTTCCTAGCTTTCATGTGTAATGCACCAAAATCACTGCTCTATTTCTATCAACCCTATCATATGCTTTCTTCAGATCAATAAATGCCAGACTCAGATCAATCTGTTTTTCTAGGTATTTTTCAAACAAACTCTTTAAAGCAACCTTGTGATCCACATGTTAATTACAACTTCAGGTCCTCCCCAGTCTGATACTCTGTACATGCCTCCATCCTCTCAATCAATACCCTCTCATGCAACTTAGCAGGTACACTCAACAAACATCTGCCTCTGTAGTTTGAACATGCATCTTTATACCCTCTTGCCTTAATACAATGGACCTATACATGCATTCCACCAATCCTCAGGCACCTCATCATGATCCATAAAAACAATGAAAATCCTTAACAACTAATCAACAACAGTTACCCAATTTCTTAATAAACATAACTGCAATAAAATCCACTCCAGCCGCCTTGCTACTTTTCACCTCAAGCAAGGCTTTCAGTACTTTCTCTTTCTTCATCAAACCACATTCCATGACCTTCTCGCTTCACATACCATCCCAACACAAACATCCTACATACACCACTCTATCATCAAACACATTCAACAGTCCTAAATACTCACTCCATCTCTGCCTTACTTCCTGTTTTCACTTCCCCTTTGCCCCCCTCACCAATGTTCCTATTTGTTCTCTTGTTTTTTGCACATCATTCACTCCCTTCCAAAACATCTTTTTATTCTCCCTAAAGTTTACTAATACTCATTCATTCCTAATGCTCATCTGCCCTCTTTTTCAACCCCTGCACCTTCCTCTTGACCTCCTGCCACTTTATCTTACACATACCCCAATCATCTGCATTCCTTCCCTGTAAGTACTTCCCAGACACCTCTCTTCTCTCTTTCACAAGCAACTTTACTTCTTCATCCCACCACTCAATACCCTTTCTACTATGTCAACTCCTAACTTTCTCATGCCACATTCATCTCAAGCATATGCTTCCACTGCTTCCTTAAATACCTTCCATTCTTGACCCACTCCCCTTGCTTCATTAACTCTCACACTTCTGCCATTCTACACTCAATCTCTCCTGATATTTCTGCTCAAGCTCACTTGCTCTCACCACTCTCTTCTCATGAAAATTGTTTCTCTTTTCCTGAAACCTCAACAAATCTTTACCCTCGTCTCCATGAGACAGTGATCAGACATCCCACCAACTGCCCCGCTCTGCACATTTATATCCAAAAGTCTCTCTTTTAAATGTCTATCAGTTAATATGTACTCAATAATGTCCACTAAGCATCTTTCCTATTTACAAATATATACATGTGTAAGTCCCTCTTTTTAAACCAGGTATTCCCAATCACCAATCCTTTCTCAGCACACTACTCCGCAAGCTGTTCGCTATTTCTGTTAATAACACTTGAATACACCATTCCCCTCACATACATCCTCCACTGCCATATCCCTCGCCTTTGCACTGAAATCACCCATCACTAATAGCCAGTCTCTTACATTTAATCTACTGACAAACTCATTCAGATGCTCCAAAAAATTTGCCTATCATGATCTTTCCTCTTATGGCCAGGGGAATAAGCCCTGATAATCACCCATCTCTCACCATCCACTTTCACTTTTACCCAGTCAATCTAGAATTTATTTCCTTACATGCCACCACACACTCCTACAATCCCTGTTTCACGAGTAGTGCTGCTCCTTCCTCAGCTCTTGTCCTCTCACCAACCCCTGACTATAAGCTAAATACATTTCCAAACCATTCTTCCCATGCTGCTCCTTCCTCAGCTTTTATCCTCTCACCAACCCCTGACTGCATAACTACGACATTTCCAAACCATTCTTTCCTTTTACATTTCAGCTTTGTTTCACTCACAGCCAGAACATCCAAGTTTCTTTCCTCAAATATACTACTTATCTCTCCTCAATTCTCATCTTGGTTGCAACCACACACATTTAGACACCCAAGCCTGAGGTTTCAAGGAAGATAAGCACTCCCAGCTCGGTTCCTTCTTCTGTTCCTTCTTTTAGAAATTGAAATACACGAAGGAAGGTTTCCAGCCCCCAACTCCTGTCCCCTCTAGTCACCTTCTGTGAGATGCAGGGAATATAGAGGTAGAATTCTTTCTTCCCTACCCGTGGAAGACACATGGCAGATTATATATTCGAAGTTATATTTTATGGGTTTTTGCACATACGAGCAACTGCCTAAGGTGCAGAAGCAATGATAATCATTCAGAGAAGTCACTAAATTTCTACAAAGCACTGTTAATGTAGACAATTGGATAAAGGAAAAGGGAACAGTTCTTCTATATCATGCTTCATGACTGTAGCACCTCTTTCCAACAGCAAATTTTGTAACTTACAACAAAGTTGTAAACAACTGTTTTTAAAAGACAATTTCAGGGGACGTGCAACACCAGGAAAAGCTTAACTTTTTTGACTCAAAAGTATAAACTGCCAAACTCTGTATAGTAATACATTTGTTATCTGAAATGCTTGAGGAACCAGCTACTGCAGATGACAATGTCTTGTTGATTTTCTTCTTATATACTAAATAATTCAGATTTTGTAATTGTAAAATATTTGTAAATATCTTATGTTTTGGAAATATTAATACCTGAAAGCAAGTTAGTACTACTAAATGTCTCAATCTTCTGGTGCTTAGTGATGTCATGCCAACTTTGAAGTCCTTCATATGTGCTACCTTGAACTTGCCCTTAACCAGCCTTTTACACAACTCCACCTTCTTTTCAAGGCTTTAAACTTCATATATTTCAAAAAGCCATTGTACAAAGGCAAAGGGGATAAGAGTGAGTGCTCAAATTACAGAGGTATAAGTTTGTTGAGTATTCCTGGTAAATTATATGGGAGGGTATTGATTGAGAGGGTGAAGGCATGTACAGAGCATCAGATTGGGGAAGAGCAGTGCGGTTTCAGAAGTGGTAGAGGATGTGTGGATCAGGTGTTTGCTTTGAAGAATGTATGTGAGAAATACTTAGAAAAGCAAATGGATTTGTATGTAGCATTTATGGATCTGGAGAAGGCATATGATAGAGTTGATAGAGATGCTCTGTGGAAGGTATTAAGAATATATGGTGTGGGAGGCAAGTTGTTAGAAGCAGTGAAAAGTTTTTATCGAGGATGTAAGGCATGTGTACGTGTAGGAAGAGAGGAAAGTGATTGGTTCTCAGTGAATGTAGGTTTGCGGCAGGGGTGTGTGATGTCTCCATGGTTGTTTAATTTGTTTATGGATGGGGTTGTAAGGGAGGTAAATGCAAGAGTCCTGGAAAGAGGGGCAAGTATGAAGTCTGTTGGGGATGAGAGAGCTTGGGAAGTGAGTCACTTGTTGTTCGCTGATGATACAGCGCTGGTGGCTGATTCATGTGAGAAACTGCAGAAGCTGGTGACTGAGTTTGGTAAAGTGTGTGGAAGAAGAAAGTTGAGAGTAAATGTGAATAAGAGCAAGGTTATTAGGTACAGTAGGGGTGAGGGTCAAGTCAATTGGGAGGTGAGTTTGAATGGAGAAAAACTGGAGGAAGTGAAGTGTTTTAGATATCTGGGAGTGGATCTGTCAGCGGATGGAACCATGGAAGCGGAAGTGGATCATAGGGTGGGGGAGGGGGCGAAAATTTTGGGAGCCTTGAAAAATGTGTGGAAGTCGAGAACACTATCTCGGAAAGCAAAAATGGGTATGTTTGAGGGAATAGTGGTTCCAACAATGTTGTATGGTTGCGAGGCGTGGGCTATGGATAGAGATGTGCGCAGGAGGATGGATGTGCTGGAAATGAGATGTTTGAGGACAATGTGTGGTGTGAGGTGGTTTGATCGAGTAAGTAACGTAAGGGTAAGAGAGATGTGTGGAAATAAAAAGAGCGTGGTTGAGAGAGCAGAAGAGGGTGTTTTGAAATGGTTTGGGCACATGGAGAGAATGAGTGAGGAGAGATTGACCAAGAGGATATATGTGTCGGAGGTGGAGGGAACGAGGAGAAGAGGGAGACCAAATTGGAGGTGGAAAGATGGAGTGAAAAAGATTTTGTGTGATCGGGGCCTGAACATGCAGGAGGGTGAAAGGAGGGCAAGAAATAGAGTGAATTGGAGTCATGTGGTATACAGGGGTTGACGTGCTGTCAGTGGATTGAAGCAAGGCATGTGAAGCGTCTGGGGTAAACCATGGAAAGCTGTGTAGGTATGTATATTTGCGTGTGTGGACGTGTGTATGTACATGTGTATGGGGGGGGGGGGTTGGGCCATTTCTTTCGTCTGTTTCCTTGCGCTACCTCGCAAACGCGGGAGACAGCGACAAAGTATAAAAAAAAAAAAAAAAAAAAAAAAAAATTTCAAAAAGCTGTCAGGAAATTGCTGACAATGCCTGAAAGGGGCTACTGTACACATTAGCAATTGAGGGTGCACAAAAAATACACAAATGTCCAAGACCAGAGATGCCACAAAACACCAGGTGTTGAGTACAGTAATCAGTGTAGCAAGGCGATCCCAATCTGAAATATGTTTATGCATCTTTCCTAATTTTTCAAATAACCAAGTGTTACCCAAAGAAACCCCAAAACACATGTTGTTTTGAACATTCTGTTGTCTCAAATAATGGATAACGGGGGTTTTACAGTTCTAGGGCAACCAATGGAAAAGAATCCAAGATTCAAAACATCTTAACCATTAAAAAGCCGACAGAATATAAAACTGCCAGCTTAGGGAATACTGGGTGTCATCATACCAAACCAATTAGTAGGTAGTTGGTAAGCAGCTAACGACCAGGTAGGTATGTTACCAGTACTAACTGCCCGGGTATAGGGAGGGTTAGTGATGGTTGCATAGTCAGCCAACACTTTAATGGTTGTCTAGCTGCTCCCAACTGACATAGGTAGCTATCATTTCTTTCTGCCTCACCCGTATGTGGGCTATTGGCATTCTGTCCACAAACATAAAATCTCTTCTCATCATACATAACATTTGACAACACTTAACTCACATAGCTCATCCTCCTTAACTCTAGATTTTCCTGTGGTGAGCACTATATGCTAGCTGCCTTTTGGCAAAATGAAGAGGGCAATAGATAGAAGCAGCAGTTAAGAACATTTAGGTATGAGCATTAGGTAAAAACATTAGATAGATGTAACAGGTAGGAACATTAGGCAGAAGCATTAGATAGTAGTAGTCTGTAAGAACATTAGGTAGGAGCCTCTGCAAACACTTCACTGAAGTTGCCCTCTGCTAGTGGCCTGTTACAAGCAAGGCACGAAAGGCAAAGAAGCAACACTGGAGTTCTCTAGTTATGGAGACTATACTGCCATATACAGTCCCTTGAGGGAATTCCAGGTGGGAACAGGTGTTAAAGATTTCTTTTCTTTTCTTTCAAACTATTCGCCATTTCCTGCGTTAGCAAGGTAGAGAAAGAATACTTCCCATGCATTCCACACGTGTCGTAGAAGGCGACTAAAGGGGATGGGAGCGGGGCCAGAAACCCTCCCCTCCTTGGATTTTAACTTTCTAAAAGAGGAAACAGAAGAAGGAGTCACGTGGGGAGTGCTCATCCTCCTCGAAGGCTCAGATTGGGGTGTCTAAATGTGTGTGGATGTAACCAAGATGAGAAAAAAGGAGAGATAGGTAGTATGTTTGAGGAAAGGAACCTGGATGTTTTGGCTCTGAGTGAAACGAAGCTCAAGGGTAAAGGGGAAGAGTGGTTTGGAAATGTTTGGGGAGTAAAGTCAGGGGCTAGTAAGAGGACAAGAGCAAGGGAAGGAGTAGCACTACTCATGAATCAGGAGTTGTGGGAATATGTGATAGAGTGTAAGAAAGTAAACTCAAGATTGATATGGGTAAAACTGAAAGTTGATGGAGAGAGATGGGTGATTATTGGTGCATATGCACCTGGGCATGAGAAGAAAGATCATGAGAGGCAAGTGATTTGGGAGCAGCTGAATGAGTGTGTTAGTGGTTTTCATGCACAAGACCGGGTTAGAGTGATGGGTGATTTGAATGCAAAGGTGAGTAATGTGGCAGTTGAGGGAATAATTGGTATACATTGGGTGTTCAGTGTTGTAAACGGAAATGGTGAAGAGCTTGTAGATTTATGTGCTGGAAAAGGACTGGTGATTGGAAATACCTGGTTTAAAAAGAGACATATACATATAGAGGGGACGGGAGCAGGGGGCCAGAAATCCTCCCCTCCTTGTATTTTTTAACTTTCTAAAATGGGAAACAGAAGAAGGAGTCACGCGGGGAGTGCTCATCCTCCTCGAAGGCTCAGATTGGGGTGCCTAAATGTGTGTGGATGTAACCAAGATGTGAAAAAAGAAGAGATAGGTAGTATGTTTGAGGAAAGGAACCTGGATGTTTTGGCTCTGAGTGAAACGAAGCTCAAGGGTAAAGGGGAAGAGTGGTTTGGGAATGTCTTGGGAGTAAAGTCAGGGGTTAGTGAGAGGACAAGAGCAAGGGAAGGAGTAGCACTACTCCTGAAACAGGAGTTGTGGAAGTATGTGATAGAATGTAAGAAAGTAAATTCTCGATTAATATGGGTAAAACTGAAAGTTGATGGAGAGAGATGGGTGATTATTGGTGCATATGCACCTGGGCATGAGAAGAAAGATCATGAGAGGCAAGTGTTTTGGGAGCAGCTGAATGAGTGTGTTAGTGGTTTTGATGCACGAGACCGGGTTATAGTGTTGGGTGATTTGAATGCAAAGGTGAGTAATGTGGCAGTTGAGGGAATAATTGGTATACATGGGGTGTTCAGTGTTGTAAATGGAAATGGTGAAGAGCTTGTAGATTTATGTGCTGAAAAAGGACTGATGATTGGGAATACATGGTTTAAAAAGCAAGATATACATAAGTATACTTATGTAAGTAGGAGAGATGGCCAGAGAGCGTTATTGGATTATGTGTTAATTGACAGGCGCGCGAAAGAGAGACTTTTGGATGTTAATGTGCTGAGAGGTGCAACTGGAGGGATGTCTGATCATTATCTTGTGGAGGCTAAGGTGAAGATTTGTATGGGTTTCCAGAAAAGAAGAGTGAATGTTGGGGTAAAGAGGGTGGTGAGAGTAAGTGAGCTTGGGAAGGAGACTTGTGTGAGGAAGTACCAGGAGAGACTGAGTACAGAATGGAAAAAGGTGAGAATAATGGAAGTAAGGGGAGTGGGGGAGGAATGGGATGTATTTAGGGAATCAGTGATGGATTGCGCAAAAGATGATTGTGGCATGAGAAGCGTGGGAGGTGGGTTGATTAGAAAGGGTAGTGAGTGGTGGGATGAAGAAGTAAGAGTATTAGTGAAACAGAAGAGAGAGGCATTTGGACGATTTTTGCAGGGAAAAAATGAAATTGAGTGGGAGACGTATAAAAGAAAGAGACAGGAAGTCAAGAGAAAGGTGCAAGAGGTGAAAAAAAAGGGCAAATGAGAGTTGGGGTGAGAGAGTATCATTAAATTTTAGGGAGAATAAAAAGATGTTTTGGAAGGAGGTAAATAAAGTGCGTAAGACAAGGGAGCAAATGGGAACTTCAGTGAAGGGCGCAAATGGGGAGGTGATAACAAGTAGTGGTGATGTGAGAAGGAGATGGAGTGAGTATTTTAAAGGTTTGTTGAATGTGTTTGATGATAGAGTGGCAGATATAGGGTGTTTTGGTCGAGGTGGTGTGCAAAGTGCGAGGGTTAGGGAAATGATTTGCTAAACAGAGAAGAGGTAGTAAAAGCTTTGCGGAAGATGAAAGCCGGCAAGGCAGCAGGTTTGGATGGTATTGCAGTGGAATTTATTAAAAAAGGGGGTGACTGTATTGTTGACTGGTTGGTAAGGTTATTTAATGTATGTATGACTCATGGTGAGGTGCCTGAGGATTGGCGGAATGCGTGCATAGTGCCATTGTACAAAGGCAAAGGGGATAAGAGTGAGTGCTCAAATTACAGAGGTATAAGTTTGTTGAGTATTCCTGGCAAATTGTATGGGAGGGTATTGATTGAGAGGGTGAAGGCATGTACAGAGCATCAGATTGGGGAAGAGCAGTGTGGTTTCAGAAGTGGTAGAGGATGTGTGGATCAGGTGTTTGCTTTGAAGAATGTATGTGAGAAATACTTAGAAAAGCAAATGGATTTGTATGTAGCATTTATGGATCTGGAGAAGGCATATGATAGAGTTGATAGAGATGCTCTGTGGAAGGTATTAAGAATATATGGTGTGGGAGGCAAGTTGTTAGAAGCAGTGAAAAGTTTTTATCGAGGATGTAAGGCATGTGTACGTATAGGAAGAGAGGAAAGTGATTGGTTCTCAGTGAATGTAGGTTTGCGGCAGGGGTGTGTGATGTCTCCATGGTTGTTTAATTTGATTATGGATGGGGTTGTTAGGGTGGTGAATGCAAGAGTTTTGGAAAGAGGGGCAAGGATGAAGTCTGTTGGGGATGAGAGAGCTTGGGAAGTGAGTCAGTTGTTGTTCGCTGATGATACAGCGCTGGTGGCTGATTCATGTGAGAAACTGCAGAAGCTGGTGACTGAGTTTGGTAAAGTGTGTGAAAGAAGAAAGTTAAGAGTAAATGTGAATAAGAGCAAGGTTATTAGGTACAGTCGGGTTGAGGGTCAAGTCAATTGGGAGGTGAGTTTGAATGGAGAAAAACTGGAGGAAGTGAAGTGTTTTAGATATCTGGGAGTGGATCTGTCAGCGGATGGAACCATGGAAGCGGAAGTGGATCATAGGGTGGGGGAGGGGGCGAAAATTCTGGGAGCCTTGAAGAATGTGTGGAAGTCGAGAACATTATCTCGGAAAGCAAAAATGGGTATGTTTGAAGGAATAGTGGTTCCAACAATGTTGTATGGTTGCGAGGCGTGGGCTATGGATAGAGTTGTGCGCAGGAGGATGGATGTGCTGGAAATGAGATGTTTGAGGACAATGTGTGGTGTGAGGTGGTTTGATCGAGTAAGTAACGTAAGGGTAAGAGAGATGTGTGGAAATAAAAAGAGCGTGGTTGAGAGAGCAGAAGAGGGTGTTTTGAAATGGTTTGGTCACATGGAGAGAATGAGTGAGGAAAGATTGACCAAGAGGATATATGTGTCGGAGGTGGAGGGATCGAGGAGAAGAGGGAGACCAAATTGGAGGTGGAAAGATGGAGTGAAAAAGATTTTGTGTGATCGGGGCCTGAACATGCAGGAGGGTGAAAGGAGGGCAAGGAATAGAGTGAATTGGAGCGATGTGGTATACCGGGGTTGACGTGCTGTCAGTGGATTGAATCAAGGCATGTGAAGCGTCTGGGGTAATCCATGGAAAGCTGAGTATGTATGTATATTTGCGTGTGTGGACGTATGTATATACATGTGTATGGGGGTGGGTTGGGCCATTTCTTTCGTCTGTTTCCTTGCGCTACCTCGCAAACGCGGGAGACAAAAAAAAAAAAAAAAAAAAAAAAACATATGTAAGTAGGAGAGATGGCCAGAGAGCGCTATTGGATGATGTGTTAATTGATAGGTGTGCGAAAGAGAGACTTTTGGATGTTAATGTGCTGAGAGGTGCAACTGGAAGGATGTCTGATCATTATCTTGTGGAGGCGAAGGTGAAGATTTATAGGGGTTTTCTGAAAAGAAGAGAGAATGTTGGGGTGAAGAGAGTGGTGAGAGTAAGTGAGTTTGGGAAGGAGACTTGTGTGAGGAAGTACCAGGAGAGACTGAGTACAGAATGGAAAAAGGTGAGAACAAAGGACGTAAGGGGAGTGGGGGAGGAATGGGATGTATTCAGGGAAGCAAGGATGGCTTGCGAAAAAGATGCTTGTGGCATGAGAAGCGTGGGAGGTGGGGTGATTAGAAAGGGTAGTGAGTGGTGGGATGAAGAAGTAAGATTATTAGTGAAAGAGAAGAGAGAGGCATTTGGACGATTTTTGCAGGGAAAAAATGCAAATGAGTGGGAGAGGTATAAAAGAAAGAGGCAGGAGGTCAAGAGAAAGGTGCAAGAGGTGAAAAAGGGGGCAAATGAGAGTTGGGGTGAGAGAGTATCATTAAATTTTAGGAAGAATAAAAACATGTTTTGGAAGGAGGTAAATAAAGTGCGTAAGACAAGGGAGCAAATGGGAACTTCAGTGAAGGGAGCTAATGGGGAGATGATAACAAGTAGTGGTGATGTGAGAAGGAGATGGAGTGAGTATTTTGAAGGTTTATTGAATGTGTTTGATGATAGAGTGGCAGATATAGGGTGTTTTGGTCAAGGTGGTGTGCAAAGTGAGAGGCTTAGGGAAAATGATTTAGTAAACAGAGAAGAGGTAGTAAAAGCTTTGCGGAAGATGAAAGCCGAAAGGCAGCAGGTTTGGATGGTATTGCAGTGGAAGTTATTAAAAAAGGGGGTGACTGTATTGTTGACTGGTTGGTAAGGTTATTTAATGTATGTATGATTCATGGTGAGGTGCCTGAGGACTGGCAGAATGCTTGCATAGTGCCATTCTACAAAGGCAAAGGGAATAAGAATGAGTGCTCAAATTACAGAGGTATAAGTTTGTTGAGTATTCCTGGTTAATTATAGGGGAGGGTATTGATTGAGAGGGTGAAGGCATGTACAGAGCATCAGACTGGGGAAGAGCAGTGTGGTTTCAGAAGTGGTAGAGGATGTGTGGATCAGGTGTTTGCTTTGAAGAATGTATGTGAGAAATACTTAGAAAAGCAAATGGATTTGTATGTAGCATTTATGGATCTGGAGAAGGCATATGAGAGAGTTGATAGAGATGCTCTGTGGAAGGTATTAAGAATATATGGTGTGGGAGGCAAGTTGTTAGAAGCAGTGAAAAGTTTTTATCGAGGATGTAAGGCATGTGTACGTGTAGGAAGAGAGGAAAGTGATTGGTTCTCAGTGAATGTAGGTTTGCGGCAGGGGTGTGTGATGTCTCCATGGTTGTTTAAGTGTTTATGGATGGGGTTGTTAGGGAGGTGAATGCAAGAGTTTTTGGAAAGAGGGGCAAGTATGCAGTCTGTTGTGGATGAGAGAACTTAGGAAGTGAGTCAGTTGTTGTTCGCTGATGATACAGCGCTGGTGGCTGATTCATGTGAGAAACTGCAGAAGCTGGTGACTGAGTTTGGTAAAGTGTGTGAAAGAAGAAAGTTAAGAGTAAAGGTTATTAGGTACGGTAGGGTTGAGGGTCAAGTCAACTGGCAGGTAAGTTTGATTGGAGAAAAACTGGGGGGAAGTAAAGTGTTTTAGATATCTGGGAGTGGATCTGGCAGCGGATGGAACCATGGAAGCGGAAGTGAATCATAAGTTGGGGGAGGTGGTGAAAATTCTGGGAGCCTTGAAGAATGTTTGGAAGTCGAGAACATTATCTTGGAAAGCAAAAATGGGCATGTTTGAAGGAATAGTGGTTCCAACAATGTTCTGTGGTTGTGAGGCATGGGCTATGGATAGAGTTGTGCGCAGGAGGGTGGATGTGCTGGAAATGAGATGTTTGAGGACAATATGTGGTGTGAGGTGGTTTGATTGAGTAAGTAATGGAAGGGTAAGAGAGATGTGTGGAAAAAAAAAAAAGAGTGTGGTTGAGAGAGCAGAAAAGGGTGTTTTGAAATGGTTTGGTCATATGGAGAGAATGAGTGAGGAAAGATTGACCAAGACGGTCTATGTGTCAGAGGTGGAGGGAACGAGGAGAAGTGGGAGACCAAATTGGAGGTGGAAAGATGGAGTGAAAAAGATTTTGTGTGATCAGGGCCTGAACATGCAGGAGGGTGAAAGGAGGGCAAGAAATAGAGTGAATTGGATCGATGTAGTATACCGGGGTTGACGTGCTGTCAGTGGATTGAATCAGGGCATGTGAAGCGTCTTGGGTAATCCATGGAAAGCTGTGTAGGTATGTATATTTGCGTGTGTGGACGTATGTATATACATGTGTATGGGGGTGGGTTGGGCCATTTCTTTCGTCTGTTTCCTTGCGCTACCTCGCAAACGCGGGAGACAGCAACAAAGCAAAAAAAAAAAAATATATATATATATATATATATATATATATTTGTATGTAGCATTTATGGATCTGGAGAAGGCATATGATAGAGTTGATAGAGATGCTCTGTGGAAGGTATTAAGAATATATGGTGTGGGAGGCAAGTTGTTAGAAGCAGTGAAAAGTTTTTATCGAGGATGTAAGGCATGTGTACGTGTAGGAAGAGAGGAAAGTGATTGGTTCTCAGTGAATGTAGGTTTGCGGCAGGGGTGTGTGATGTCTCCATGGTTGTTTAATTTGTTTATGGATGGGGTTGTTAGGGAGGTAAATGCAAGAGTCCTGGAAAGAGGGGCAAGTATGAAGTCTGTTGGGGATGAGAGAGCTTGGGAAGTGAGTCAGTTGTTGTTCGCTGATGATACAGCGCTGGTGGCTGATTCATGTGAGAAACTGCAGAAGCTGGTGACTGAGTTTGGTAAAGTGTGTGGAAGAAGAAAGTTAAGAGTAAATGTGAATAAGAGCAAGGTTATTAGGTACAGTAGGGTTGAGGGTCAAGTCAATTGGGAGGTGAGTTTGAATGGAGAAAAACTGGAGGAAGTGAAGTGTTTTAGATATCTGGGAGTGGATCTGTCAGCGGATGGAACCATGGAAGCGGAAGTGGATCATAGGGTGGGGGAGGGGGCGAAAATTTTGGGAGCCTTGAAAAATGTGTGGAAGTCGAGAACATTATCTCGGAAAGCAAAAATGGGTATGTTTGAAGGAATAGTGGTTCCAACAATGTTGTATGGTTGCGAGGCGTGGGCTATGGATAGAGTTGTGAGCAGGAGGATGGATGTGCTGGAAATGAGATGTTTGAGGACAATGTGTGGTGTGAGGTGGTTTGATCGAGTAAGTAACGTAAGGGTAAGAGAGATGTGTGGAAATAAAAAGAGCGTGGTTGAGAGAGCAGAAGAGGGTGTTTTGAAATGGTTTGGGCACATGGAGAGAATGAGTGAGGAAAGATTGACCAAGAGGATATATGTGTCGGAGGTGGAGGGAACGAGGAGAAGAGGGAGACCAAATTGGAGGTGGAAAGATGGAGTGAAAAAGATTTTGTGTGATCGGGGCCTGAACATGCAGGAGGGTGAAAGGAGGGCAAGGAATAGAGTGAATTGGAGCGATGTGGTATACAGGGTTTGACGTGCTGTCAGTGGACTGAATCAAGGCATGTGAAGCGTCTGGGGTAAACCATGGAAAGCTGTGTAGGTATGTATATTTGCGTGTGTGGACGTGTGTATGTACATGTGTATGGGGGGGGGTTGGGCCATTTCTTTCGTCTGTTTCCTTGCGCTACCTCGCAAACGCGGGAGACAGCGACAAAGTATAAAAAAAAAAAAAAAAAAATATATATATATATATATATTTTTTTTTTTTTTTTTTTTTTTTATACTTTTTTTTATACCTCATCCATAAACAAATTAAACAACCATGGAGACAACACACACCCCTCCCGCAAACCTACATTCACTGAGAACCAATCACTTTCCTCTCTTCCTACACATACACATGCCATACATCCTCGATAAAAACTTTTCACTGCTTCTAACAACTTGCCTCCCACACCATATATTCTTAATACCTTCCATAGAGCATCTCTATCAACTCTATCATATGCCTTCTCCAGATCCATAAATGCTACATACTAATCCATTTGCTTTTCTAAGCATTTCTCACATACATTCTTCAAAGCAAACACCTGATCCACACATCCTCTACCACTTCTGAAACCACACTGCTCTTCATCAATCTGATGCTCTGTACATGCCTTCACCCTCTCAATCAATACCCTCCCATATAATTTACCAGGAATACTCAACACTTTTTTTTTTTTTTTTTTTTTTTGCTTTGTCGCTGTCTCCTGCGTTTGCGAGGTAGCGCAAGGAAACAGACGAAAGAAATGGCCCAACCCACCCCCATACACATGTATATACATACGTCCACACACGCAAATATACATACCTACACAGCTTTCCATGGTTTACCCCAGACGCTTCACATGCCTTGATTCAATCCACTGACAGCACGTCAACCCCGGTATACCACATCGCTCCAATTCACTCTATTCCTTGCCCTCCTTTCACCCTCCTGCATGTTCAGGCCCCGATCACACAAAATCTTTTTCACTCCATCTTTGCACCTCCAATTTGGTCTCCCTCTTCTCCTCGTTCCCTCCACCTCCGACACATTTATCCTCTTGGTCAATCTTTCCTCACTCATTCTCTCCATGTGCCCAAACCATTTCAAAACACCCTCTTCTGCTCTCTCAACCACGCTCTTTTTATTTCCACACATCTCTCTTACCCTTACGTTACTTACTCGATCAAACCACCACACACCACACATTGTCCTCAAACATCTCATTTCCAGCACATCCATCCTCCTGCGCACAACTCTATTCATAGCCCACGCCTCACAACCATACAACATTGTTGGAACCACTATTCCTTCAAACATACCCATCTTTGCTTTCCGAGATAATGTTCTCGACTTCCACACATTCATCAAGGCTCCCAGAATTTTTGCCCCCTCCCCCACCCTATGATCCACTTCCACTTCCATGGTTCCATCCGCTGCCAGATCCACTCCCAGATATCTAAAACACTTCACTTCCTCCAGTTTTTCTCCAATCAAATTCACCTCCTAATTGACTTGACTCTCAGCCCTACTGTACCTAATAACCTTGCTCTTATTCACATTTACTCTTAACTTTCTTCTTTCACACACTTTACCAAACTCAGTCACCAGCTTCTGCAGTTTCTTACATGAATCAGCCACCAGCGCTGTATCATCAGCAAACAACAACTGACTCACTTCCCAAGCTCTCTCATCTACAACAGACTTCATACTTGCCCCTCTTTCCTAAACTCTTGCATTCACCTCCCTAACAACCCCATCCATAAACAAATCAAACAACCATGGAGACATCACACACCCCTGCCGCAAACCTACATTCACTGAGAACCAATCACTTTCCTCTCTTCCTACACGTACACATGCCTTACATCCCCGATAAAAACTTTTCACTGCTTCTAACAACTTGCCTCCCACACCATATATTCTTAATACCTTCCACAGAGCATCTCTATCAACTCTATCATGTGCCTTCTCCAGATCCATAAATGCTACATACAAATCCATTTGCTTTTCTAAGTATTTCTCACATACATTCTTCAAAGCAAACACCTGATCCACACATCCTCTACCACTTCTGAAACCACACTGCTCTTCCCCAATCTGATGCTCTGTACATGCTTTCACCCTCTCAATCAATACCCTCCCATATAATTTACCAGGAATACTCAACACAAATAAATAACCTTACCAACCAGTACAATAATACAGTCACCCCCTTTTTTTTATTTTTAAAGATTTTAAAAAAATTCCTCCACGCAATACCATCCAAACTTGCTGCCTTGCCGGCTTTCATCTTCGGCAAAGCTTTTACTACCCTCTTCTCTGTTTATCGAATCATTTTCCCTAACCCTCTCTCCTGCACACACACCACCCCACCTCGACAAACACCCTATATCGGCCACTCAATGCATCAAACACATTATCAACAAACTGCAAAATACTCACAACCATCTTCCTCTCACATCCCACTACTGTTATCTACAGCTCCCCAATTTGCAGCACCCTTCACTGAAGTCCCTTTGCTTGCTCCCTTGTCCTTCAACGCACTTTTTTACCTCCTTCCAGAAACATCTTTTATGCCTTCCTAAAATTTAATGATACTCTCCACCCCACTCTTCATTTGCCCTCTTTTTCACCTCTTGCACCTTTCTCTGCCCTCCTGTCTCGTCTTTTATACTCTCCAACTCAAATGCATTTTTCCACAGCAAAAAAATCCCAAATGCCTCTCTCTTCTCTTTCACTAATAATCTTACTTCTTCATCCCACACCTACTCACTACCCTTTCTAATCACCCCACCCTCCCATCTCTTCGCAAAAGCACAAGCATCTTTTGGTGCAATCCATCACTGATTCCCTAAATCCATCCCATTCCCTTCCTCCCCCACTCCCCTTACTTCCATTGTTCTCACCATTTTCCCATTCTTTACTCAGTCCTCTCCAGTATTTTTTTTCTATTTCCCTATCCCTCACACAAGTCTCCTTCCCAAGCTCCACTTACTCACACCACTCTCTTATTTCCCACCCCAACAATTCACTCTTCTTTTCTAGAAAACCCAACAAATCTTCCACCTTAGAGCCTCGCACAAGATAAGATCAGAGACTTCCGTCCAGTTGCACCTCCTCTGCACATTAACATCCAAAAGTCCTCTTTCGCGCCAGCCTGCCAATAAACACATCAGCCAATAACGCTCTTCGGGCTTATCACCTCCCTACGTACATATGGTATACCTTAGGTATATCTCGCTTTTTAAACCAGGTATTCCATTCACCAGTCCTTTTTCCAGCACAATACATCTACAAGCTCTCACCATTTTCAAATTAACAACACTGAACCCCCATGTATACCAATATTCCCATCAACTGCCACATTACTCACCTTTACATTCAAATCACCCATCACTTATAATCCGGCTCGTGCATCAAAACCACTAACACACTCATTCAACTTCTCCCAAAACATTTGCCTCTCATGATCTTTCTCTCATGCCCAGGTGCATATCACCAATAAAGACCATCCTCTCCATCAACGTTCAGTTTGTAGCCCATATTAATCGAAAATTTTACTTTCTTACATTCTATCACATACTCCCCACAACTCCTGTTTCAGGATAGTGCTACTCCTTCCCTTGCTCTTGTCCCTCATATCACTAACTCCTGACTTTACCCCAAATCTTCCCAAACCACTCTTCCCCTTTACCACTTGAGCTTCGTTCACTCAAGCCAAAACATCCAGGTCCTCTCCTCAAGACAATGCTACCGATCTCACCCTCAGTTTCACAATCTTGGGTACATCACACACAATTTAGACAAACCCTAGTCCTAAGCCTTCGAGGAGGCTGACACTCCCCCGCGTGACTCCGTCATTCTGTTTTCCCATTTTAGAAGAGTTAAAAAATACAAGGAGGGAGGATTTTCTGGCCCCCCGCTCCCGTCCCCTCTAGTCGCCTTTACGACCCCCCCACGCGAGACGCGTGGGAAGTATTCTTTCACCCCTATCCCTAGGAATAATATATATATATATATACATATATATATACATACACACACACACACACACATATACACACACACACACATAACATATATCGAATCATATGAAAAAATGTTAAGAAACCATATATACAGATATATATATATATATATATAATAGATATATATATATATATATATTTTTTTTTTTTTTTTTTTTTCTTTGTCCCTGTCTCCTGCGTTTGCGAGGTAGCGCAAGGAGACAGACGAAAGAAATGGCCCAACCCACCCCCATACACATGTATATACATACGTCCACACACGCAAATATACATACCTACACAGCTTTCCATGGTTTACCCCAGACGCTTCACATGCCTTGATTCAATCCACTGACAGCACGTCAACCCCGGTATACCACATCGCTCCAATTCACTCTATTCCTTGCCCTCCTTTCACCCTCCTGCATGTTCAGGCCCCGATCACACAAAATCTTTTTCACTCCATCTTTCCACCTCCAATTTCGTCTCCCACTTCTCCTCGTTCCCTCCACCTCCGACACATTTATCCTCTTGGTCAATCTTTCCTCACTCATTCTCTCCATGTGCCCAAACCATTTCAAAACACCCTCTTCTGCTCTCTCAACCACGCTCTTTTTATTTCCACACATCTCTCTTACCCTTACGTTACTTACTCGATCAAACCACCTCACACCACACATTGTCCTCAAACATCTCATTTCCAGCACATCCATCCTCCTGCGCACAACTCTATTCATAGCCCACGCCTCACAACCATACAACATTGTTGGAACCACTATTCCTTCAAACATACCCATCTTTGCTTTCCGAGATAATGTTCTCGACTTCCACACATTCATCAAGGCTCCCAGAATTTTCGCCCCCTCCCCCACCCTGTGATCCACTTCCGCTTCCATGGTTCCATCCGCTGCCAAATCCACTCCCAGATATCTAAAACACTTCACTTCCTCCAGTTTTTCTCCAATCAAACTCACCTCCTAATTGACTTGACCCTCAGCCCTACTGTACCTAATAACCTTGCTCTTATTCACATTTACTCTTACCTTTCTTCTTTCACACACTTTACCAAACTCAGTCACCAGCTTCTGCAGTTTCTTACATGAATCAGCCACCAGCGCTGTATCATCAGCGAACAACAACTGACTCACTTCCCAAGCTCTCTCATCCACAACAGACTTCATACTTGCCCCTCTTTCCTAAACTCTTGCATTCACCTCCCTAACAACCCCATCCATAAACAAATTAAACAACCATGGAGACATCACACACCCCTGCCGCAAACCTACATTCACTGAGAACCAATCACTTTCCTCTCTTCCTACACGTACACATGCCTTACATCCTCGATAAAAACTTTTCACTGCTTCTAACAACTTGCCTCCCACACCATATATTCTTAATACCTTCCACAGAGCATCTCTATCAACTCTATCATGTGCCTTCTCCATATCCATAAATGCTACATACAAATCCATTTGCTTTTCTAAGTATTTCTCACATACATTCTTCAAAGCAAACACCTGATCCACACATCCTCTACCACTTCTGAAACCACACTGCTCTTCCCCAATCTGATGCTCTGTACATGCCTTCACCCTCTCAATCAATATCCTCCCATATAATTTACCAGGAATACTCAACAAACTTATACCTCTGTAATTTGAGCACTCACTCTTATCCCCTTTGCCTTTGTACAATGGCACTATGCACGCATTCCGCCAATCCTCAGGCACCTCACCATGAGTCATACATACATTAAATAACCTTACCAACCAGTCAACAATACAGTCACCCCCTTTTTTTAATAAATTCCACTGCAATACCATCCAAACCTGCTGCCTTGCCAGCTTTCATCTTCCGCAAAGCTTTTACTACCTCTTCTCTGTTTACCAAATCATTTTCCCTAACCCTCTCACTTTGCACACCACCTCGACCAAAACACCCTATATCTGCCACTCTATCATCAAACACATTCAACAAACCTTCAAAATACTCACTCCATCTCCTTCTCACATCACCACTACTTGTTATCACCTCCCCATTTGCACCCTTCACTGAAGTTCCCATTTGCTCCCTTGTCTTACGCACTTTATTTACCTCCTTCCAGAACATCTTTTTATTCTCCCCAAAATTTAATGATACTCTCTCACCCCAACTCTCATTTGCCCTTTTTTTCACCTCTTGCACCTTTCTCTTGACCTCCTGTCTCTTTCTTTTATACATCTCCCACTCAATTGCATTTTTTCCCTGCAAAAATCGTCCAAATGCCTCTATCTTCTCTTTCACTAATACTCTTACTTCTTCATCCCACCAGTCACTACCCTTTCTAATCAACCCACCTCCCACTCTTCTCATGCCACAAGCATCTTTTGCGCAATACATCACTGATTCCCTAAATACATCCCATTCCTCCCCCACTCCCCTTACTTATACCTCTGTAATTTGAGCACTCACTCTTATCCCCTTTGCCTTTGTACAATGGCACTATGCATGCATTCTGCCAATCCTCAGGCACCTCACCATGAGTCATACATACATTAAATAACCTTACCAACCAGTCAATAATACAGTCACCCCCTTTTTTAGTAAATTCCACTGCAATACCATCCAAACTTGCTGCCTTGCCGGCTTTCATCTTCGGCAAAGCTTTTACTACCTCTTCTCTGTTTATCGAATCATTTTCCCTAACCCTCTCTCTCTGCACACCACCTCGACCAAGACACCCTATATCTGCCACTCTATCATCAAACACATTCAACAAACCTTCAAAATACTCACTCCATCTCCTTCTCACATCCCCACTACTTGTTATCAGCTCCCCATTTGCACCCTTCACTGAAGTTCCCATTTGCTCCCTTGTCTTACGCACTTTATTTACCTCCTTCCAGAACATCTTTTTATTCTTCCTAAAATTTAATGATACTCTCTCACCCCAACTCTCATTTGCCCTCTTTTTCACCTCTTGCACCTTTCTCTTGACCTCCTGTCTCTTTCTTTTATACATCTCCAACTCAAATGCATTTTTTCCCAGCAAAAATAATCCAAATGCCTCTCTCTTCTCTTTCACTAATAATCTTACTTCTTCATCCCACCACTCACTACCCTTTCTAATCACCCCACCTCCCACTCTTCTCATGCCACAAGCATCTTTTGTGCAATCCATCACTGATTCCCTAAATACATCCCATTCCTCCCCCACTCCCCTTACTTCCATTGTTCTCACCTTTTTCCATTCTTTACTCAGTCTCTCCTGGTACTTCCTCACACAAGTCTCCTTCCCAAGCTCACTTACTCTCACCACTCTCTTCACCCCAACATTCACTCTTCTTTTCTGAAAACCCATACAAATCTTCACCTTAGCCTCCACAAGATAATGATCAGACATCCTTCCAGTTGCACCTCTCTGCACATTAACATCCAAAAGTCTCTCTTTCGCGCGCCTGCCAATTAACACATCATCCAATAACGCTCTCTGGCTATCTCTCCTACTTACATATGTATACTTATGTATATCTCGCTTTTTAAACCAGGTATTCCCATTCACCAGTCCTTTTTCAGCACATAAATCTACAAGCTCTTCACCATTTCCAATTACAACACTGAACACCCCATGTATACCAATTATTCCCTCAACTGCCACATTACTCACCTTTACATTCAAATCACCCATCACTATAACCCGGTCTCGTGCATCAAAACCACTAACACACTCATTCAGCTGCTCCCAAAACACTTGCCTCTCATGATCTTTCTTCTCATGCCCAGGTGCATATGCACCAATAAATACCCATCTCTCTCCATCAACTTTCAGTTTTACCCATATTAATCGAGAATTTACTTTCTTACATTCTATCACATACTCCCACAACTCCTGTTTCAGGAGTAGTGCTACTCCTTCCCTTGCTCTTGTCCTCTCACTAACTCCTGACTTTACTCCCAAGATATTCCCAAACCACTCTTCCCCTTTACCCTTGAGCTTCATTTCACTCAGAGCCAAAACATCCAGGTTCCTTTCCTCAAACATGCTACCTATCTCTCCTCTTTTCACATCTTGGTTACATCCACACACATTTAGACACCCTAGTCTAAGCCTTCGAGGAGGATGAGCACTCCCCGCGTGACTCCTTCTTCTGTTTCCCATTTTAGAAAGTTAAAAAATACAAGGAGGGGAGGATTTCTGGCCCCCCGCTCCCGTCCCCTCTAGTCGCCTTCTACGACACGCGAGGAATGCGTGGGAAGTATTCTTTCACCCCTATCCCTAGGAATAATATATATATATATATATACATATATATATACATACACACACACACACACACATATACACACACACACACATATACATATATAAACATATGAAAAATGTAAGAAACATATATACATATATATATATATATATATATATATATATATATATATATATATATATTTTCTTTTTTTTTTTTTTTTTTGCTTTGTCGCTGTCTCCCACATTTGCGAGGTAGCGCAAGGAAACAGACGAAAGAAATGGCCCAACCCACCCCCATACACATGTACATACATACGTCCACACACGCAAATATACATACCTACACAGCGTTCCATGGTATACCCCAGACGCTTCACATGCCTTGATTCAATCCACTGACAGCACGTCAACCCCGGTATACCACATCGCTCCAATTCACTCTATTCCTTGCCCTCCTTTCACCCTCATGCATGTTCAGGCCCCGATCACACAAAATCTTTTTCACTCCATCTTTCCAACTCCAATTTGGGTTCCCTCTTCTCCTCGTTCCCTCCACCTCCGACACATATATTCTCTTGGTCAATCTTTCCTCACTCATTCTCTCCATGTGCCCGAACCATTTCAAAACACCCTCTTCTGCTCTCTCAACCACGCTCTTTTTATTTCCACACATCTCTCTTACCCTTACGTTACTTACTCGATGAAACCACCTCACACCACACATTGTCCTCAAACATCTCATTTCCAGCACATCCATCCTCCTGAGCACAACTCTATCCATAGCCCACGCCTCGCAACCATACAACATTGTTGGAACCACTATTCCTTCAAACATACCCATTTTTGCTTTCCGAGATAATGTTCTCGACTTCCACACATTCTTCAAGGCTCCCAGAATTTTCGCCCCCTCCCCCACCCTATGATCCACTTCCGCTTCCATGGTTCCATCCGCTGCCAAATCCACTCCCAGATATCTAAAACACTTCACTTCCTCCAGTTTTTCTCCATTCAAACTTACCTCCCAAATGACTTGACCCTCAACCCTGCTGTACTTAATAACCTTGCTCTTATTCACATTTACTCTTAGCTTTCTTCTTTCACACACTTTACCAAACTCAGTCACCAGTTTCTGCAGTTTCTCACATGAATCAGCCACCAGCGCTGTATCATCAGCGAACAACAACTGACCCACTTCCCAAGCTCTCTCATCCACAACAGACTGCATACTTACCCCTCTTTCCAAAACTCTTGCATTCACCTCCCTAACAATCCCACCCGTAAACATATTAAACAACCATGGAGACATCACACACCTCTGCCGCAAACCCACATTCACCGAGAGCCAATCACCCTCCTCTCCTCCTACACGTACACGCGCCTTACATCCTCGATAAAAACCTTTCACCGCCTCCAACAACTTGCCTCCCACACCATATATATATAGATATATATATATATATATATATATATATATATATATATATATATATATATAGATAGATAGATAGATAGATAGACAGATTGAGGGTCAAGTCATTGGGAGGTAAGTTTGAATGGAGAAAAACTGGAGGAAGTAAAGTGTTTTAGATATCTGGGAGTGGATCTGGCAGCGGATGGAACCATGGAAGCGGAAGTGAATCATAGGGTGGGGGAGGGGGCGAAAATCCTGGGAGCCTTGAAGAATGTGTGGAAGTCGAGAACATTATCTCGGAAAGCAAAAATGGCTATGTTTGAAGGAATAGTGGTTCCAACAATGTTGTATGGTTGCGAGGCGTGGGCTATGGATAGAGTTGTGCGCAGGAGGGTGGATGTGCTGGAAATGAGATGTTTGAGGACAATGTGTGGTGTGAGGTGGTTTGATCGAGTAAGTAATGTAAGGGTAAGAGAGATGTGTGGAAATAAAAAGAGCGTGGTTGAGAGAGCAGAAGAGGGTGTTTTAAAATGGATTGGGTACATGGAGAGAATGAGTGAGGAAAGATTGACCAAGAGGATATATGTGTCGGAGGTGGAGGGAACGAGGAGAAGTGGGAGACCAAATTGGAGGTGGAAAGATGGAGTGAAAAAGATTTTGTGTGATCGGGGCCTGAACATGCAGGAGGGTGAAAGGCGGGCAAGGAATAGAGTGAATTGGATTGATGTGGTATACCGGGGTTGACGTGCTGTCAGTGGACTGAATCAGGGTATGTGAAGTGTCTGGGGCAAACCATAGAAAGTTGTGTGGGGCCTGGATGTGGAAAGGGAGCTGTGGTTTTCGGGCATTATTGCATGACAGCTAGAGACTGAGTGTGAATGAATGGGGCCTTTGTTGTTTTTTCCTAGTGCTTCCTCGCACACATGAGGGGGGAGGGGGATGGTATTCCATGTGTGGCGAGGTGGCGATGGGAATGAATAAAGGTAGACAGTGTGAATTGTGTGCATGGGTATATATGTATGTGTCTGTGTGTGTATATATATGTGTACATTGAGATGTATAGGTATGTATATTTGCGTGTGTGGACGTGTATGTATATACATTGTGTATGGGGATGGGTTGGGCCATTTCTTTCATCTGTTTCCTTGCGCTACCTCGCAAACGCGGGAGACAGCGACAAAGCAAAAAAAAAAAAAAAAAGATATATAATATCAATTGCTCCTTTCCACTAGACAGCTTCACATTAGCATTAATATTCAAGAGCTTATTTTGAACTGCTTGCCGATATCATGACTTTTGTATGGCTACTAGGTGTTGTATGGCAACTTAGTGATGCCTCAGCTATGATAATAGCTGACGCACTCCCTCCTCCACTCCTTCGGGAGATCTGAGAGTGTAATTCAGCACTATACCAAGGCCATACAAGCTGTGTCATCTCTATTGTTTGTACATATCTTTTACTTTTGCATGTATTTCTTTCATTTTATACAGAAAAACATAATATCTGAATGATGCACACCCTCCTCCACCACCCTTATTGGGATCTATGTGTATACTTCAGTGCCATACTATACTGTGGCAATTCATGTTAAGTGACATGTTTGTACATATCCTTTACTTTTACATGCATTTCTTTCACTTTATAATAGGAAACAACATTCAAATAAGCACATTCTCCTCCACTAACCCATTTGGGAATCTATGCACATACTTTAGTGCTTTTTTGTATGTACCTTTTTACTTTAACAGATATTTCTTTCATTTTATAATGTGAAAGAGAAAACTGAAGATGATTTTATTTTTCAATTCATGTTTAGCTTTGCACAAGTTACTTTTAAGGTTTCGAACAGAGTAAATAACCCAACCAACTGTTCCTATAACACAAAAAGAATATCTAAAATGTTGAGGAAAAGGTCAGTAACACTTGTAGACTGAGAAAAAGAGGTGCAAAACATATACAAATCAATGCACAGCAAGAAATGAATGGTTCAGCCATATTTCCAAAATCCAGGTTTGATTGTAAAATAAAGCTTTGTTCCTTGAAAGATCATAGTGAAAGCAGTGGTTCGTGCAAAGTGATCTAGTCCTTAGGAACAATTGGTGGGATTACTTACATATCATTTTTGGAATCTAGCCTATCACTTCCATTTTGAGTAGAGTATTCAAATTCCTATTGCTTACTGGCTGACTTTTATTTAGAAAATGGATATTTTCCATTACAAAACCTTTAGTTAATACAAGATAATGATTCCATAACAATCTCAGCATGATGAATTATTAATTATGGAGGGAATTATTCATATGAAACAAATTTATTTTCATTTTAAACTGAAATAAAAAAACTTAAATCTATATTAGAGTGAAAAATAGGGTACCCCTTATCACATAAATTCACCAAAATACAAGCAAAACATAAACTACTTAAGATTAAAGCAAACATATGATAAACTAAGCTGAGAGGCAGGATGATACATCTCTAAAATGCAACACTGCCACTGTGACACTACCTTAAATGCATCCAAGCCCTAAAAATGCAAGCAATCATACACTTTAGAAGGGAGGAGTATTAGTAGGTTACCTTAGCTTTAGAATACTGAGGGGATGGGCACTGCTCAGCATCACTTTCACAGGAAGAGTTGCATGAGCTTCTCTCAACAGCCATAGGAGGTAGTTTGTGGGGGGAGCAGCAGCTGGGGTGGGTTACACTGGTATCAGACAGCTGTTGGTAGAGGTGTAGGCTCTTGTATTAATGTTCAAAGAGTGGAACTTTTCAAATACAGATATATACATAAAAATCAAACCAAATACCAATGCATACACTACAATGAATGGAGTAACAATAACAAAGTTGCCGACTTCTAGAAGAAGCATACTGTATACCCACCCATCAATCTTTAATGAATTCTACTGTACATGAATGGTGCTTCACACTTAAGCTCTATCAGTATGGGCATTTTCCTAAGCCATCTTCAAAACTAACAAGAAATTTATGGACATACAAATAACAATGATGTTATCTAAGAATTCTTCTGCATCAAGGAAAACACAAAATTCAGTGCGTTATGAATTTACTGGAAGAAACCAAGACACTATGAATGACAGAATATGAAATATGGACAGCTAGCCTGCAAAATTTGCATTTAAATCCAGATATATTAATATAAATATGGTGGAAATAATTTCACAGCCACTGAACATGGTTTTCTATAATAACAGAAGTGCTTGAGAGAATATGCAAACAGGAACTCCAGTGCTCTCTGCATATAATTTCCAAAATATCTATAAATAAAATATTTGGAATTTTACATCAGTGCAAAATGATTAATGTAGTAATCATGGTCTTTTATGGCATTAACACTTTTGGTGCTATGGGCATCAACTGATGCTTTCAGTAGCAAGGTTCTACTGGAGTCTTTTATGGCATTAACACTTTTGGTGCTATGGGCATCAACTGATGCTTTCAGTAGCAAGGTTCTACTGGAGTCAATCAACAAGTTCTTTCCCAACACAACCTGAATTCTGTTTGAACTATTCTGATGGCAATGCACACAAAAGATGAGTCACTGGAACTCCCCAGAGGCCTCAGCAACCCACTATTGACCAAGGTGTTCTCCTTCTCTTGGGACTAACCATATCTTAGGTTCCCACCTTAATGCACACCACTGCCCCCACCACCAATACTTAGGATTCAGTAAATATTTTTTTCCTAAACTAAGAATCCTTAGCTCTTAATGCATATGAAAATTAATGGTTTCCATACGTTTTAGACACCTAATCATATAAATAAAAAATATGATTTTTTTTGCATACTTAAAACAGTCTACCAAATAATGTGTTTTCCTAAAGTGGGAATATTTGAATCTTAATTCATGAGAAAAAAAAAATGTTTTTATTGACTTTAGAGAACATAACTTATTCTGAGTAGTGAGGGAATCCAAACACATCAGTTGAACAATGAAAGAGTTTACAAAGAATTGTGTCTTAAACTTAATTAAGATTATCTTACCTTGTTTATTTATAGAAATTCTCTGTTAATAAAAGTATCAAAAATATCCAGCAGGATTTCATGCTCGTCACTGATGCCAATATTCAAAGGGTAAAAATGTTCTTGACAGACATATACATAAGTGGATGTAACCAAGATGAGAAAAAAGGAGAGATAGGTAGTATGTTTGAGGAAAGGAACTTGATGTTTTGGCTCTGAGTGAAACAAAGCTCAAGGGTAAAGGGGAAGAGTGGTTTGGGAATGTCTTGGGAGTAAAGTCAGGGGTTAGTGAGAGGACAAGAGCAAGGGAAGGAGTAGCACTACTCATGAATCAGGAGTTGTGGGAGTATGTGATAGAGTGTAAGAAAGTAAATTCTAGATTGATATGGGTAAAACTGAAAGTTGATGGAGAGAGATGGGTGATTATTGGTGCATATGCACCTGGGCATGAGAAGAAAGATCATGACAGGCAAGTGTTTTGGGAACAGCTGAATGAGTGTGTTAGTGGTTTTCATGCACAAGACCGGGTTATAGTGATGGGTGATTTGAATGCAAAGGTGAGTAATGTGGCAGTTGAGGGAATAATTGGTATGATGGGGTGTTCAGTGTTGTAAATGGAAATGGTGAAGAGCTTGTAGATTTATGTGCTGAAAAAGGACTGATGATTGGGAATACCTGGTTTAAAAAGCGAGATATACATAAGTATACTTATGTAAGTAGGAGAGATGGCCAGAGAGCGTTATTGGATTGCGTGTTAATTGACAGGCGTGCGAAAGAGAGACTTTTGGATGTCAATGTGCTGAGAGGTGCAACTGGAGGGATGTCTGATCATTATCTTGTGGAGGCTAAGGTGAAGATTAGTATGGGTTTTCAGAAAAGAAGAGTGAATGTTGGGGTGAAGAAGGTGGTGAGAGTAAGTGAGCTTGGGAAGGAGACCTGTGTGAAGAAGTATCAGGAGAGACTGTGTACAGAATGGAAAAAGGTGAGAACAATGGAAGTAAGGGGAGTGGGGGAGGAATGGGATGTATTTAGGGAATCAGTGATGGATTGCGCAAAAGATGCTTGTGGCATGAGAAGAGTGGGAGGTGGGCTGTTTAGAAAGGGTAGTGAGTGGTGGGATGAAGAAGTAAGAGTATTAGTGAAAGAGAAGAGAGAGGCATTTGGACGATTTTTGCAGGGAAAAAATGCAATTGAGTGGGAGAAGTATAAAAGAAAGAGACAGGAGGTCAAGAGAAAGGTGCAAGAGGTGAAAAAAAGGGCAAATGAGAGTTGGGGTGAGAGACTATCAGTAAATTTTAGGGAGAATAAAAAGATGTTCTGGAAGGAGGTAAATAGGGTGCATAAGACAAGGGAGCAAATGGGAACTTCAGTGAAGGGCGTAAATGGGGAGGTGATAACAAGTAGTGGTGATGTGAGAAGGAGATGGAATGAGTATTTTGAAGGTTTGTTGAATGTGTCTGATGACAGAGTGGCAGATATAGGGTGTTTGGGTCGAGGTGGTGTGCAAAGTGAGAGGGTTAGGGAAAATGATTTGGTAAACAGAGAAGAGGTAGTAAAAGCTTTGCGGAAGATGAAAGCCGGCAAGGCAGCAGGTTTGGATGGTATTGCAGTGGAATTTATTAAAAAAGGGGGTGACTGTATTGTTGACTGGTTGGTAAGGTTATTTAATGTATGTATGACTCATGGTGAGGTGCCTGAGGATTGGCGGAATGCGTGCATAGTGCCATTGTACAAAGGCAAAGGGGATAAGAGTGAGTGCTCAAATTACAGAGGTATAAGTTTGTTGAGTATTCCTGGTAAATTATATGGGAGGGTATTGATTGAGAGGGTGAAGGCATGTACAGAGCATCAGATTGGGGAAGAGCAGTGTGGTTTCAGAAGTGGTAGAGGATGTGTGGATCAGGTGTTTGCTTTGAAGAATGTATGTGAGAAATACTTAGAAAAGCAAATGGATTTGTATGTAGCATTTATGGATCTGGAGAAGGCATATGATAGAGTTGATAGAGATGCTCTGTGGAAGGTATTAAGAATATATGGTGTGGGAGGCAAGTTGTTAGAAGCAGTGAAAAGTTTTTATCGAGGATGTAAGGCATGTGTACGTGTAGGAAGAGAGGAAAGTGATTGGTTCTCAGTAAATGTAGGTTTGCGGCAGGGGTGTGTGATGTCTCCATGGTTGTTTAATTTGTTTATGGATGGGGTTGTTAGGGAGGTAAATGCAAGAGTCTTGGAAAGAGGGGCAAGTATGAAGTCTGTTGGGGATGAGAGAGCTTGGGAAGTGAGTCAGTTGTTGTTCGCTGATGATACAGCGCTGGTGGCGGATTCATGTGAGAAACTGCAGAAGGCAGTGACTGAGTTTGGTAAAGTGTGTGGAAGAAGAAAGTTAAGAGTAAATGTGAATAAGAGCAAGGTTATTAGGTAGAGTAGGGTTGAGGGTCAAGTCAATTGGGAGGTGAGTTTGAATGGTGAAAAACTGGAGGAAGTGAAGTGTTTTAGATATCTGGGAGTGGATCTGTCAGCGGATGGAACCATGGAAGCGGAAGTGGATCATAGGGTGGGGGAGGGGGCGAAAATTTTGGGAGCCTTGAAAAATGTGTGGAAGTCGAGAACATTATCCCGGAAAGCAAAAATGGGTATGTTTGAAGGAATAGTAGTTCCAACAATGTTGTATGGTTGCGAGGCGTGGGCTATGGATAGAGTTGTGCGCAGGAGGATGGATGTGCTGGAAATGAGATGTTTGAGGACAATGTGTGGTGTGAGGTGGTTTGATCGAGTAAGTAACGTAAGGGTAAGAGAGATGTGTGGAAATAAAAAGAGCGTGGTTGAGAGAGCAGAAGAGGGTGTTTTGAAATGGTTTGGGCACATGGAGAGAATGAGTGAGGAAAGATTGACCAAGAGGATATATGTGTCGGAGGTGGAGGGAACGAGGAGAAGAGGGAGACCAAATTGGAGGTGGAAAGATGGAGTGAAAAGGATTTTGTGTGATCGGGGCCTGAACATGCAGGAGGGTGAAAGGAGGGCAAGGAATAGAATGAATTGGAGCGATGTGGTATACAGGGGTTGACGTGCTGTCAGTGGATTGAATCAAGGCATGTGAAGCGTCCGGGGTAAACCATGGAAAGCTGTGTAGGTATGTACATTTCCGTGTGTGGACGTGTGTATGTACATGTGTATGGGGGGGGTTGGGCCATTTCTTTCGTCTGTTTCCTTGCGCTACCTCACAAACGCGGGAGACAGCGACAAAGTATAAAAAAAAAAAAAAAAAAAAAAATGATTCATGGTGAGGTGCCTGAGGATTGGCGGAATGCTTGCATAGTGCCATTGTACAAAGGCAAAGGGGATAACAGTGAGTGCTCAAATTACAGAGGTATAAGTTTGTTGAGTATTCCTGGTAAATTATATGGGAGGGTATTGATTGAGAGGGTGAAGGCATGTACAGAGCATCGGATTGGGGAAGAGCAGTGTGGTTTCAGAAGTGGTAAAGGATGTGTGGATCAGGTGTTTGCTTTGAAGAACGTATGTGAGAAATACTTAGAAAAGCAAATGGATTTGTATGTAGCATTCATGGATCTGGAGAAGGCATATGATAGAGTTGATAGAGATGCTCTGTGGAAGGTTTTAAGAATATATGGTGTGGGAGGCAGGCATATGATAAGAGTTGATAGAGATGCTCTGTGGAAGGTTTTAAGAATATATGGTGTGGGAGGCAAGTTGTTAGAAGCAGTGAAAAGTTTTTATCAAGGATGTTAGGCATGTGTACGTGTAGGAAGAGAGGAAAGTGATTGGTTCTCAGTGAATGTAGGTTTGCGGCAGGGGTGTGTGATGTCTCCATGGTTGTTTAATTTGTTTATGGATGGGGTTGTTAGGGAGGTAAATGCAAGGGTTTTGGAAAGAGGGGCAAGTATGCAGTCTGTTGTGGATAAGAGAGCTTGGGAAGTGAGTCAGTTGTTGTTCGCTGATGATACAGCACTGGTGGTTGATTCATGCAAGAAACTGCAGAAGCTGGTGACTGAGTTTGGTAAAGTGTGTGAAAGAAGAAAGGTAAGAGTAAATGTGAATAAGAGCAAGGTTATTAGGTACAGTAGGGTTGAGGGTCAAGTCAATTGGGAGTTAAGTTTGAATGGAGAAAAACTGGAGAAAGTAAAGTGTTTTAGATATCTGGGAGTGGATCTGGCAGCGGATGGAACCATGGAAGCGGAAGTGAATCATAGGGTGGGGGAGGGGGCGAAAATCCTGGGAGCCTTGAAGAATGTTTGGAAGTCGAGAACATTATCTCAGAAAGCAAAAATGGCTATGTTTGAAGGAATAGTGGTTCCAACAATGTTGTATGGTTGTGAGGCGTGAGCTATGGATAGAGTTGTGCGGAGGAGGGTGGATGTGCTGGAAATGAGATGTTTGAGGACAATGTGTGGTGTGAGGTGGTTTGATCGAGTATGTAATGTAAGGGTAAGAGAGATGTGTGGAAATAAAAAGTGTGTGGTTGAGAGAGCAGAAGAGGGTGTTTTGAAATGGTTTGGGCACATGGAGAGAATGAGTGAGGAAAGACTGACCAAGAGGATATATGTGTCAGAGGTGGAGGGAATGAGGAGAAGTGGGAGACCATTTTGGAGGTGGAAAGATAGAGTGAAAAAGATTTTGAGTGATCGGGGCCTGAACATGCAGGAGGGTGAAAGGCGTGCAAGGAATAGAGTGAATTGGAACCATGTGGTATACCGGGGTCGACGTGTTGTCAATGGATTGAACCAGGGCATGTGAAGCGTCTGGGGTAAACCATGGAAAGTTGTGTCGGGCCTGCATGTGGAAAGGGAGCTGTGGTTTCGGTGCATTATTACATGACAGCTTGAGACTGAGTGTGAACGAATGGGGCTTTTGGTGTCTTTTCCTACCTCTACCTCGCGCACATGAGGGAGGAGGGGGTTGTTATTCCATGTGTGGCGAGGTGGCGATGGGAACAAATAAAGGCAGACAGTATGAATTATGTACATGTGTATATATGTATATGTCTGTGTGTGTATATATATGTGTACATTGAGATGTATAGGTATGTATATTTGCGTGTGTGGACGTGTATGTATATACATGTGTATGTGGGCGGGTTGGGCCATTCTTTTGTCTGTTTCCTTGCGCTACCTCGCTAACGCGGGAGACAGCGACAAAGCAAAATGAAATAAATATATACATAATAATAATAATAATAATAATAATAATAATAATAATGATAATAATAATAATAATAATAATAATGGAAAAAGGTGAGAGCAAAGGACATAAAGGGAGTGGGGGAAGAATGGGATGTATTTAGGGAAGCAGTGATAGCCTGCGCAAAAGATGCTTGTGGCATAAGAAGCGTGGGAGATGGACAGATTAGAAAGGGTAGTGAGTGGTGGCATGAAGAAGTAAGATTATTAGTGAAAGAGAAGAGAGATGCTCTTGGATGAGTTTTGAAGGGAAATAGAGCAAATGACTGGGAAATGTATAAAAGAAAGAGGCAAGAGGTCAAGAGAAAGGTGCAAGAGGTGTAAAAGAGGGCAAATGAGAGTTGGGGTGAGTATCATTAAATTTTAGGGAAAATAAAAAGATGTTTTAGAAGTAGGTAAATAAAAAGCATAAGACAAGAGAACAAATGGGAATATCGGTAAGGGGGCCAATGGGGAGGTGATAACAAGAAGCGGTGATGTGAGGAGGAGATGGAGTGAGTATTATCAAGGTTTGTTGAATGTGTTAGATGGCAGAGTGGCAGATATAGGGTGTTTTGGATGAGGTGGGGTGCAAAGTGAGAGGGTTTGGGAGAATGATTTGGTAAACAGAGAAGAGATAATATAAGCTTTGCAGAAGATGAGAGCCAGCAAGGCAGCAGGTTTGGATGGCATTGCAGTGGAATTTGTTAAAAAAGGGGGTGACTGTGTTGTTGACTGGTTGTTAAGGATATTTAATATATGTTGGGATGAAGAGGATGGTGAGAGTAAGTGAGCTTGGTGAAGGAAACTTGTGTGAGGAAGTACCAGGAGAGACTGAGTACAGAATGGAAAAAGGTGAGAACAAAGGACGTAAGGGGAGTGGGGGAGGAATGGGATGTATTTAGGGAAGCAGTGATGGCTTGCGCAAAAGATGCTTGTGGCATGAGAAGCGTGGGAGGTGGGCAGATTACAAAGGGTAGAGAGTGGTGGGATGAAGAAGTAAGATTATTAGTGAAAGAGAAGAGAGAGGCATTTGGACAATTTTTGCAGGGAAATAATGCAAATGACTAGAAGATGTATAAAAGAAACAGACAGGAGGTCAAGAGAAAGGTGCAAGAGGTGAAAAAGAGGGCAAATGAGAGTTGGGGTGAGAGAGTATCATTAAATTTTAGAGAGAATAAAAAGATGTTTTGGATGGAGGTAAATAAAGTGCGTAAGACAAAGGAACAAATGAGAACTTAAGAGAACGGGGATAATGGGAAGGAGATAACATGTAATGGTGATGTGAGAAGGAGATGGAGTGAGTATTTTGAAGGTTTGTTGAATGTGTTTGATATAGGGTGGCAGATATAGGGTGTTTTGGTCGAGGTGGTGTGTAAAGTGAGAGGGTTTGGTAGAATGATTTGGTAAACAGAGAAGAGGTAGTAAAAGTTTTGCGCAAGATGAAAGCCAGCAAGACAGCGGGTTTGGATGGTATTGCAGTGGAATTTATTAAAAAAGGGGGTGACTGTATTGCTGACTGGTTGGTAAGATAATTTAATGTATGTATTACTCATGGTGAGGTGCCTGAGAATTGGTGGAATGCTTGCATAGTGCCATTGTACAAAGGCAAAGGGGATAAGAGTGAGTGCTCAAATTACAGAGGTATAAGTTTGTTGAGTATTCCTGGTAAATTATATGGGAGGGTATTGATTGAGAGGGTGAAGGCATGTACATAGCATCAGATTGGGGAAGAGCAGTGTGGTTTCAGAGGTGGTACAGGACGTGTGGATAAGGTGTTTGCTTTGAAGAATGTATGTGAGAAATACTTAGAAAAGCAAATGGATTTCTATGTAGCATTTATGGATCTGGAAAAGGCATATGATAGAGTTGATAGAGATGCTCTGTGGAAGGTATTAAGAGGATATGGTGTGTAAGGCAAGTTGTTAGAAGCAGTGAAAAGTTTTTATCGAGGATGTAAGACATGTGTACATGTAGGAAGAGAGGAAAGTGATTGGTTCTCAGTGAATGTTGGTTTGTGGCAGGGGTGTGTGATGTCTCCATGGTTGTTTAATTTGTTTATGGATGGGGTTGTTAGGGAGGTGAATGCAAGAGTTTTGGAGAGAGGGACAAGTATGCAGTCTGTTGTGGATAAGAGAGCTTGGGAAGTGAGCCAGTTTTTGTTCGTTTATGATACAGCCCTGGTGGCTGATTCCGGTGAGAAACTGCAGAAGCTGGTGACTGAGTTTGGCAAAGTGTGTGAAAGAAGAAAGCTGAGAGCAAATGTGAAAAAGAGGAAGTTTATTAGGTACAGTAGGGTTGAGGGACACATCAATTGGGAGGTAAGTTTGAATGGAGAAAAACTGGAGGAAGTGAAGTGTTTTAGATATCTGGGAGTGGATTTGGCAGCGGATGGAACCATGGAAGTGGAAGTGAGTCACAGGGTGGGGGAGCATTGAAAAATGTGTGGAAGGCAAGAACATTATCTCAGAAAGCAAAAATGGGTATGTTTGATGGAATACTGGTTCCAACATTGTTATATAGTTGCGAGGTGTGGGCTATAGATAGAGTTGTGCAGAGGAGGGTGGATTTGTTGGAAATGAGATGTCTGAGGACAATATGTGGTGTGAGGTGGTTTGATCGAGTAAGTAATGAAAGGGTAAGAGAGATGTGTGGTAATAAAAAGAGTATGGTTGAGAGAGCAGAGGAGGGTGTTTTGAAATGGTTTGGTCACATGGAGAGAATGAGTGAGGAAAGACTGACAAAGGGAATTTATGTGTCAGAGGTGGAGGGAACAAGGAGAAGTGGGAGACCAAATTGGAGGTGGAAAGATGGAGTGAAAAAGATTTTGAGCAATCGGGGCCTGAACATGCACGAGGGTGAAAGGCGTGCAAGGAATAGAGTGAATTGGAACCATGTGGTATACCGGGGTCGACACACTGTCAATGGATTGAACCAGGGCATGTGAAGCATCTGGGGTAAACCATGGAAAGTTTTGTGGGGCCTGGTTGTGGAAAGGGAGCTATGGTTTTGGTGCATTATACATGACAGCTAGAGACTGAGTGTGAATGAGTGTGGCCTTTGTTGTCTTCTCCTAGTGATATCTCATGCACCGCCAGCGGGAGGGGGTAGTCATTTCATGTGTCGCGGGGTGGTGACGGGAATGAATAACGGTAGCAAGTATAAATTATGTACATGTGTGTATATGTATATGTCTGTGTATGTATATATATGTATATGTAGAAATGTATTGGTATGTATATGTGTGTGTGTGGACGTGTAAGTATATACATGTGTATGTGGGTGGGTTGGGCCATTCTTTCGTCTGCTTCCATGCGCTACCTCGCTGACGCATGAGACAGTGACAAAGTATCATAAATAGAAATGAAATAAATAATAATAATAATAATAATAATAAAAATAATGACAATAATAATAATAATAATAATAATAATAATAATAATAATAATAATAATAATTATAATAATAATAATAATAATATTTAATAATACAAGCTCTTCACCATTTCCATTTACAACACTGAACACCCCATGTATACCAATTATTCCCTCAACTGCCACATTACTCACCTTTGCATTCAAATCACCCAATCACTATGACCCGGTCTCGTGCATCAAAACCACTAACACACTCATTCAGCTGCTCCCAAAACACTTGCCTCTCTTGATCTTTCTTCTCATGCCCAGGTGCATATGCACCAATAATCACCCACCTCTCTCCATCAACTTTCAGTTTTACCCATATTAATCGAGAATTTACTTTCTTACACTCTATCACATACTCCCACAACTCCTGTTTCAGGAGTATTGCTACTCCTTCCCTTGCTCTTGTCCTCTCACTAACCCCTGACTTTACTCCCCAGACATTCCCAAACCACTCTTCCCCTTTACCCTTGAGCTTCGTTTCACTCAGAGCCAAAACATCCAGGTTCCTTTCCTCAAACATACTACCTATCTCTCCTTTTTTCACATCTTGGTTACATACACACACATTTAGGCACCCCACTCTGAGCCTTCGAGGAGGATGAGCACTCCCCGCATGACTCCTTCTTCTGTTTCCCATTTTAGAAAGTTAATACAAGGAGGGGAGGATTTCTGGCCCCCCGCTCCCGTCCCCTCTAGTCGCTTTCTACGACACGCGAGGAATACGTGGGAAGTATTCTTTCACCCCTATCCCCAGGGATAATATACATATATATATACATATACACATACACACACATACACATACATACGCACATATACACACACACACACATACATATATATACATATGAGAAATGTAAGAAACAATTTAAAAAACTGAAACTTCTAGCTTGAAATGAATGAAAAAAAAGAATGTCACATATGGTTCAACCTCTGGCTATGGAAAAAAGGAAATGTATAATTTATTATACTTAGAAAAGCAAATGGATTTGTATGTAGCATTTATGGATCTGGAGAAGGCATATGATAGAGTTGATAGAGATGCTCTGTGGAAGGTATTAAGAATATATGGTGTGGGAGGAAAGTTGTTAGAAGCAGTGAAAAGTTTTTATCGAGGATGTAAGGCATGTGTACGTGTAGGAAGAGAGGAAAGTGATTGGTTCTCAGTGAATGTAGGTTTGCGGCAGGGGTGTGTGATGTCTCCATGGTTGTTTAATTTGTTTATGGATGGGGTTGTTAGGGAGGTAAATGCAAGAGTTTTGGAAAGAGGGGCAAGTATGAAGTCTGTTGGGGATGAGAGAGCTTGGGAAGTGAGTCAGTTGTTGTTCGCTGATGATACAGCGCTGGTGGCTGATTCATGTGAGAAACTGCAGAAGCTGGTGACTGAGTTTGGAAAAGTGTGTGGAAGAAGAAAGTTAAGAGTAAATGTGAATAAGAGCAAGGTTATTAGGTACAGTAGGGTTGAGGGTCAAGTCAATTGGGAGGTGAGTTTGAATGGAGAAAAACTGGAGGAAGTGAAGTGTTTTAGATATCTGGGAGTGGATCTGGCAGTGGATGGAACCATGGAAGCGGAAGTGGATCATAGGGTGGGGGAGGGGGCGAAAATCCTGGGGGCCTTGAAGAATGTGTGGAAGTCGAGAACATTATCTCGGAAAGCAAAAATGGGTATGTTTGAAGGAATAGTGGTTCCAACAATGTTGTATGGTTGCGAGGCGTGGGCTATGGATAGAGTTGTGCGCAGGAGGATGGATGTGCTGGAAATGAGATGTTTGAGGACAATGTGTGGTGTGAGGTGGTTTGATCGAGTGAGTAACGTAAGGGTAAGAGAGATGTGTGGAAATAAAAAGAGCGTGGTTGAGAGAGCAGAAGAGTGTGTTTTGAAGTGGTTTGGGCACATGGAGAGGATGAGTGAGGAAAGATTGACCAAGAGGATATATGTGTCGGAGGTGGAGGGAACAAGGAGAAGAGGGAGACCAAATTGGAGGTGGAAAGATGGAGTGAAAAAGATTTTGTGTGATCGGGGCCTGAACATGCAGGAGGGTGAAAGGAGGGCAAGGAATAGAGTGAATTGGAGCGATGTGGTATACCGGGGTTGACGTGCTGTCAGTGGATTGAAGCAGGGCATGTGAAGCGTCTGGGGTAAACCATGGAAAGCTGTGTAGGTATGTATATTTGCGTGTGTGGACGTATGTATATACATGTGTATGGGGGGTGGGGGGTTGGGCCATTTCTTTCATCTGTTTCCTTGCGCTACCTCGCAAACGCGGGAGACAGCGACAAAGTATAATAAAAAAAAAATATATTTAATAATAATTTTCCCTAACCCTCTCACTTTGCACACCACCTCGACCAAAACACCCTATATCTGCCACTCTATCATCAAACACATTCAACAAACCTTCAAAATACTTACTCCATCTCCTTCTCACATCACCACTACTTGTTATCACCTCCCCATTAGCCCCCTTTACTGAAGTTCCCATTTGCTCCCTTGTCTTACGCACTTTATTTACATCCTTCCAAAACATCTTTTCATTCCCCCTAAAATATAATGATACTCTCTCACCCCAACTCTCATTCGCCCTCTTTTTCACCTCTTCAACCTTTCTCTTGACCTCCTGCCTCTTTCTTTTATACCTCTCCCACTCATTTGCATTTTTTCCCTGCAAAAATTGTCCAAATGCCTCTCTCTTCTCTTTCACTAATAATCTTACTTCTTCATCCCACCAGTCACTACCCTTTCTAATCAACCCACCTCCCACGCTTCTCATGCGACAAGCATCTTTTGCGCAAGCCATAGCTGCTTCCCTAAATACATCCCATTCCTCCCCCACTCCCCTTACGTCTTTGTTCTCACCTTTTTCCATTCTGTACTCAGTCTCTCCTGGTACTTCCTCACACAAGTCTCCTTCCCAAGCTCACTTACTCTCACCACTCTCTTCACCCCAACATTCTCTCTTCTTTTCTGAAAACCCCTACAAATCTTCACCTTCGCCTCCACAAGATAATGATCAGACATCCCTCCAGTTGCACCTCTCAGCACATTAACATCCAAAAGTCTCTCTTTCGTGCACCTATCAATTAACACATCATCCAATAATGCTCTCTGGCCATCTCTCCTACTCACATACGTATACTTATGTATATCTCGCTTTTTAAACCAGGTATTCCCAATCACCAGTCCTTTCTCAGCACACAAATCCGCAAGCTCTTCACCATTTCCATTTACAACACTGACCACCCCATGTATACCAATTATTCCCTCAACTGCCACATTACTCGCCTTTGCATTCAAATCACCAATCACTATAACCCGGTCTTGTACATCAAAACCACTAACTCACTCATTCAACTGCTCCCAAAACACTTGCCTCTCATGATCTTTCTTCTCATACCCAGGTAAACAGAGAAGAGGTAGTAAAAGCCTTGCAGAAGATGAATGCCGGCAAGCCAGCAGGTTTGGATGGTATTGCAGTGGAATTTATTAAAAAAGGGGGTGACTGTATTGTTCACTGGTTGTTAAGGTTATTCAATGTATGTATGATTCATGGTGAGGTGCCTGAGAATTGGCGGAATGCTTGCATAGTGCCATTGTACAAAGGCAAAGGGGATAAGAGTGAGTGCTCAAATTACAGAGGTATAAGTTTGTTGAGTATTCCTGGTAAATTATATGGGAGGGTATTGATTGAGAGGGTGAAGGCATTTCCAGAGCATCAGATTGGGAAAGAGCAGTGTGTTTTCAGAAGTGGTAGAGGATGTGTGGATCAGGTGTTTGCTTTGAAGAATGTGTGTGAGAAATACTTAGAAAAGCAAATGGATTTGTATGTAGCATTTATGGATCTGGAGAAGGCACATGATAGAGTTGATAGAGATGCTCTGTGGAAGGTATTAAGAATATATGGTGTGGGAGGCAAGTTGTTAGAAGCAGTGAAAAGTTTTTATCAAGGATGTAAGGCATGTGTACGTGTAGGAAGAGAGGAAAGTGACTGGTTCTCAGTGAATGTAAGTTTGCGGCAGGGGTGTGTGATTTCTCCATGGTTGTTTAATGTTTTATATGGATGGGGTTGTTAGGGAGGTGAATGCAAGAGTTTTTGGAAAGAGGGGCAAGTATGCAGTCTGTTGTGGATGAGAGAGCTTGGGAAGTGAGTCAGTTGTTGTTCGCTGATGATACAGCGCTGGTGGCTGATTCATGTGAGAAACTGCAGAAGCTGGTGTCTGAGTTTGGTAAAGTGTGTGAAAGAAGAGAGTTAAGAGTAAATGTGAATAAGAGCAAGGTTATTAGTTACAGTAGGGTTGAGGGTCAAGTCAATTGGGAGGTAAGTTTAAATGGAGAAAAACTGGAGGAAGTGAAGTGTTTTAGATATCTGGGAGTGGATCTGGCAGCAGATGGAACCATGGAAGCGGAAGTGAATCATAAGGCAGGGGAGGTGGCGAAAGTTCTGGGAGCCTTGAAGAATGTTTGGAAGTCGAGAACATTATCTTGGAAAGAAAAAATGGGTATGTTTGAAGGAATAGTGGTTCCAACAATGTTGTATGGTTGCGAGGCATGGGCTATGGATAAAGTTGTGCGCAGGAAGGTGATTGTGCTGGAAATGAGATGTTTGAGGACGATATGTGGTGTGAGGTGGTTTGATCGAGTAAGTAATGTAAGGGTAAGAGAGATGTGTGGAAATAAAAAGAGTATGGTTGAGAGAGCAGAAGAGGGTGTTTTGAAATGGTTTGGTCATATGGAGAGAATGAGTGGGGGAGAGATTGACCAAGAGGATATATGTGTCAGTGGTGGAGGGAACGAGGAGAAGTGGGAGACCAAATTGGAGGTGGAAAGATATAGTGAAAAAGATTTTGAGTGATCGGGGCCTGAACATGCAGGAGGGGGAAAGGCGTGCAAGGAATAGAGTGAATTGTAACCATGTGGTATACCGGGGTCGACGTGCTGTCAATGGATTAAATCAGGGCATGTGAAGCGTCTGGGGTAAACCATGGAAAGTTCTGTGGGGCCTGGATGTGGAAAGGGAGCTGTGGTTTCGGTGCATTATTACGTGACAGCTAGAGACTGAGTGTGAACGAATGGGGCCTTTGTTGTCTTTCCTAGCGCTACCTCGCACACATGAGGGGGGAGGGGGTTGATATTCCATGTGTGGTGAGGTGGCGATGGGAATAAATAAAGGCAGACAGTATGAATTATGTACATGTGTATATATGTATATTTCTGTGTGTGTATATATATGTGTACATTGAGATGTATAGGTATGTATATTTGCATGTGTGGACGTGTATGTATATATATGTGTATGTGGGTGGGTTGGGCCATTTCTTTCATCTGTTTCCTTGCGCTACCTCACTAACACGGGAGACAGCGACAAAGCATTTTATATACATAAATATAAATAATAATAATAATAATAATAATAATAATAATAATAATAATAATATTATATTATTTATTTTGCTTTGTCGCTGTCTCCCGTGTTAGCGAGGTAGCACAAGGAAACATATGAGAGAATGGCCCAACACACCCACATACACATGTATATACATACACGTCCACACATGCAAATATACATACCTATACATCTCAATGTACACATATATATACACACACAGAAATATACATATATACAAATGTACATAATTCATAGTTTGCTTTATTTATTCCCATCGCCACCTCGCCACACATGGAATAACAACCCCCTTCCCCATCATGTGTGCGAGGTAGCACTAGGAAAAGACAACAAAGGCCCCATTCGTTCACACTCAGTCTCTAGCTGTCACGTAATAATGCACCGAAACCACAGCTCCCTTTCCACATCCAGGCCCCACAGAACTTTCCATGGTTTACCCCAGACGCTTCACATGCCCTGATTTAATCCATTGACAGCACGTCGACCCCGGTATACCACATGGTTCCAATACACTCTATTCCTTGCACGCCTTTCCCCCTCCTGCATGTTCAGGCCCCGATCACTCAAAATCTTTTTCACTCTATCTTTCACCTCCAATTTGGTCTCCCACTTCTCCTCGTTCCCTCCACCACTGACACATATATCCTCTTGGTCAATCTCTCCCCCACTCATTCTCTCCATATGACCAAACCATTTCAAAACACCCTCTTCTGCTCTCTCAACCACACTCTTTTTATTTCCACACATCTCTCTTACCCTTACATTACTTACTCGATCAAACCACCTCACACCACATATCGTCCTCAAACATCTCGTTTCCAGCACATCCACCCTCCTCCACACAACTCTATCCATCGCCCACGCCCCACAACCATACAACATTGTTGGAACCACTATTCCTTCAAACATACCCATTTTTTCTTTCCAAGATAATGTTCTCGACTTCCAAACATTTTTCAAGGCTCCCAGAACTTTTGCTCCCTCCCCCACCCTATGATTCACTTCCGCTTCCATGGTTCCATCCGCTGCCAGATCCACTCCCAGATATCTAAAACACTTCACTTCCTCCAGTTTTTATCCATTTAAACTTACCTCCCAATTGACTTGACCCTCAACCCTACTGTACCTAATAACCTTGCTCTTATTCACATTTACTCTTACCTTTCTTCTTTCACACACTTTACCAAACTCAGTCACCAGCTTCTGCAGTTTCTCACAAGAATCAACCACCAGAGCTGTATCATCAGTGAACAACAACTGACTCACTTCCCAAGCTCTCTCATCCACAACAGACTGCATACTTGCCCCTCTTTCCAAAAGCTCTTGCATTCACCTCCCTAACAACCCCATCCATAAACAATTAAACAACCATGGAGACATCACACACCCCTGCCGCAAACCTACATTCACTGAGAACCAATCACTTTCCTCTCTTCCTACACGTACACATGCCTTACATCCTCGATAAAAACTTTTCACTGCTTCTAACAGCTTGCCTCCCACACCATATATTCTTAATACCTTCCACAGAGCATCTCTATCAACTCTATCATATGCCTTCTTCAGATCCATAAATGCTACATACAAATCCATTTGCTTTTCTAAGTATTTCTCACACATTCTTCAAAGCAAACACCTGATCCACACATCCTCTACCACTTCTGAAACCACACTGCTCTTCCCCAATCTGATGCTCTGTACATGCCTTCACCCTCTCAATCAATACCCTCCCATATAATTTACCAGGAATACTCAATTAACTTATACCTATGTAATTTGAGCACTCACTCTTATCCCCTTTGCCTTTGTACAATGGCACTATGCAAGCATTCCGCCAATCCTCAGGCACCTCACCATGAGTCATACATACATTAAATAACCTTACCAACCAGTCAACAATACAGTCACCCCCTTTTTTCATACATTCCACTGCAATAGCATCCAAACTTGCTGCCTTGCCGGCTTTCATCTTCCGTAAAGCTTTTACTACCTCTTCTCTGTTTACCAAATCATTTTCCCTAACCCTTTCACTTTGCACACCACCTTGACTAAAACACCCTATATCTGCCACTCTATCATCAAACACATTCAACAAACCTTCAAAATACGCACTCCATCTCCTCACATCACCACTACTTGTTATCACCTTTCCATTAGCCCCCTTCACTGAAGTTTCCATTTGTTCCCTCATCTTACGCACTTTATTTACCTCCTTCCAAAACATCTTTTTATTCTCCCTAAAATTTAATGATACTCTTTCATCCCAACTCTCATTTGCCCTCTTTTTCACCTCTTGCACCTTTCTCTTGACGTCCTGCCTCTTTCTTTTATACAAAAATAATAATAATAATAATAATAATAATAATAATAATAATAATAATAATAATAATAATAATAATAATAATATCAATAATAAGAAGAGTGGGAGGTGAGTTGATTAGAAAGGGTAGTGAGTGGTGGGATGAAGAAGTAAGATTATTAGTGAAAGAGAAGAGAGAGGCATTTGGACGATTTTTGCAGGGAAAAAATGAAATTGAGTGGGAGATGTGTAAAAGAAAGAGACAGGAGGTCAAGAGAAAGGTGCAAGAGGTGAAAAAGAGGGCAAATGAGAATTGGGGTGAGAGAGTATCATTAAATTTTAGGGAGAATAAAAAGATGTTCTGGAAGGAGGTAAATAAAGTGCGTAAGACAAGGGAGCAAATGGGAACTTCAGTGAAGGGCGCAAATGGGGAGGTGATAACAAGTAGTGGTGATGTGAGAAGGAGATGGAGTGAGTATTTTGAAGGTTTGTTGAATGTGTTTGATGATAGAGTGGCAGATATAGGGTGTTTTGGTCGAGGTGGTGTGAAAAGTGAGAGGGTTAGGGAAAATGATTTGGTAAACAGAGAAGCGGTAGTAAAAGCTTTGCGGAAGATGAAAGCCAGAAAGGCAGCAGGTTTGGATGGTATTGCAGTGGAATTTATTAAAAAAGGGGGTGACTGTATTACTGACTGGTTGGTAAGGTTATTTAATGTATGTATGACTCATGGTGAGGTGCCTGAGGATTGGCGGAATGCGTGCATAGTGCCATTGTACAAAGGCAAAGGGGATAAGAGTGAGTGCTCAAATTACAGAGGTATAAGTTTGTTGAGTATTCCTGGTAAATTATATGGGAGGGTATTGATTGAGAGGGTGAAGGCATGTACAGAGCACTAGATTGGGGAAGAGCAGTGTGGTTTCAGAAGTGGTAGAGGATGTGTGGATCAGGTGTTTGCTTTGAAGAATGTATGTGAGAAATACTTAGAAAAGCAAATGGATTTGTATGTAGCATTTATGGATCTGGAGAAGGCATATGATAGAGTTGATAGAGATGCTCTGTGGAAGGTATTAAGAATATATGGTGTGGGAGGCAAGTTGTTAGAAGCAGTGAAAAGTTTTTATCGAGGATGTAAGGCATGTGTACGTGTAGGAAGAGAGGAAAGTGATTGGTTCTCAGTGAATGTAGGTTTGCGGCAGGGGTGTGTGATGTCTCCATGGTTGTTTAATTTGTTTATGGATGGGGTTGTTAGGGAGGTGAATGCAAGAGTTTTGGAAAGAGGGGCAAGTATGAAGTCTGCTGGGGTTGAGAGAGCTTGGGAAGTGAGTCAGTTGTTGTTCGCTGATGATACAGCGCTGGTGGCTGATTCATGTGAGAAACTGCAGAAGCCGGTGACTGAGTTTGGTAAAGTGTGTGAAAGAAGAAAGTTAAGAGTAAATGTGAATAAGAGCAAGGTAATTAGGTACAGTAGGGTTGAGGGTCAAGTCAATTGGGAGGTAAGTTTGAATGGAGAAAAACTGGAGGAAGTAAAGTGTTTTAGATATCTGGGAGTGGATCTGGCAGCGGATGGAACGATGGAAGCGGAAGTGGATCATAGGGTGGGGGAGGGGGCGAAAATCCTGGGAGCCTTGAAGAATGTGTGGAAGTCGAGAACATTATCTCGGAAAGCAAAAATGGGTATGTTTGAAGGAATAGTGGTTCCAACAATGTTGTATGGTTGCGAGGCGTGGGCTATGGATAGAGTTGTGCGCAGGAGGATGGATATGCTGGAAATGAGATGTTTGAGGACAATGTGTGGTGTGAGGTGGTTTGATCGAGTAAGTAACGTAAGGGTAAGAGAGATGTGTGGAAATAAAAAGAGCGTGGTTGAGAGAGCAGAAGAGGGTGTTTTGAAATGGTTTGGGCACATGGAGAGAATGAGTGAGGAAAGATTGACCAAGAGGATATATGTGTCGGAGGTGGAGGGAACGAGAAGTGGGAGACCAAATTGGAGGTTGAAAGATGGAGTGAAAAAGATTTTGTGTGATCGGGGCCTGAACATGCAGGAGGGTGAAAGGAGGGCAAGGGATAGAGTGAATTGGATCGATGTGGTATACCAGGGTTGACGTGCTGTCAGTGGATTGAATCAGGGCATGTGAAGCGTCTGGGGTAAACCATGGAAAGCTGTGTAGGTATGTATATTTGCGTGTGTGGACGTATGTATATACATGTGTATGGGGGTGGGTTGGGCCATTTCTTTCATCTGTTTCTTTGCGCTACCTCGCAAATGCGGGAGACAGCGACAAAGCAAAAAGAAAAAAAAAATTAATAATAATGATAATAATAATAATAATATCCCTGGGGATAGGGGAGAAAGAATACTTCCCATGTATTCCCTGCGTGTCGTAGAAGGCGACTAAAAGGGGAGGGAGCGGGGGGCTGGAAATCGTCCCCTCTCGTTTTTTTTTAATTTTCCAAAAGAAGGAACAGAGAACGAGGCCAGGTGAGGATATTCCCTCAGAGGCCCAGTCCTCTGTTCTTAACGCTACCTTGCTAACGCGGGAAATGGCGAATACTATGAAAGAAAGAAAAGAATAATAAAAATGATGACAATAATAATAATAGTAATAATAATAATAATAATAAATAATAAAAATAATAATAATAATAATAATAATAATGAGCAGGTTGCTGGAAATACTCCCTTCTTGTATTACTTTCAAAAAGGAAGAACAGAGCAAGTAGCCAAGGGAGGACTTTTCCTCACAAGTTATGTTATCCCACTCTGAGACAGTGTCCTGATACCTGACTACACTGGTGACTAGAAAGGAAATTAGCGATGAATGCAAGTAGCGAAGGACAGCAAAGATTAGCAGACTCAAACTGTTGGAATAATGATCTCTCTACAAACTAAAGTTATACATATTGTACATAAACACATCATACTTTGTTGAATGTCACAGATTAAATTAAAAATAAACAAATATTTAACCTTTTATCTGTGAAAATATTCAATTTATAGTTATCTTTGACTTTTTCTTGTTTATTATTTACAGAATTTGGAGCCCATCATGACTGTCAAAAAAAGAGGGTATAGGGTAAAGTGATTCAGATATTCATTTTGGATTCACATCCATCATCATCAATGGAGAATATAATCCTCTGCATAATTTGTAGCAAAGCTTTGCTTAATGATTCTAAGAAACCAACAAAGCTAAAGCAACATCTGCAGAATGTTCATCCTCAAAACAAGGACAAAAGCTTTTTTGAAAGTCGTGGGAATGCTCTCAAAAAGATGAAGCTGGATTCAACAGAGGCATTCCAAGAAATGAACCAAAAGGTTACTGAAGCTTCTTATGTCATAGCACTGGAGACAGCAAAGCAAAAAATCCACATACAATTGGTGAAACTTTGATCAAACCTTGCACTCAAAATGGAGCTAATTGTGTTGGGAAATGGATTGGGGAAAACTTGCAGTAGTTCTACTATCAAACAGCACTGTTCACATGAGGAGCAGCATCATGTTCCCAGTTGCTGTTGTTTGCAAGATATGTTCACTCAGGTTCACTTAAAGAGGAGTTTCTCTTTTGTTCTCCTCTTGAAACAACTACTAAGGTCTCGGATATTTTGGAAAAATATTTCTTTGAATCAGAAAATGCTTTGTGGGATAATGTCTGTGGGTGCTGTACAGATGGAGCACCAGCTATTTTGGGAACAAAATCTACATTTCAAGTTTGTGTGAAAAAGTGAGCTCCAAAAGTGACTCATTTATTGTATGATCTACTGTCAGGCACTGGCACTTCCAGCTCCATTTGGGAAGGTTTTGGATCAGACAATTCAAATTGCGCTTTTTTGTCAAAGGAGGAGCTCTCAACTCACGCTTTTCAAGCAGTTATGTACTGACACATATGTTCGATGGTTTTCAAGAGGGAATGTAAAGGAGCAAGTAATTGAGTTTAGAAATGAGCTCAAATTATTTTTTGAAGTTCAGGGTAAGATGGAATTTTTTGCCTAGCTGGATAATAAGGAATTAATCATGTGCCTTGCCTATCTGGTTGATATTTTTGAGCAGCTGAATAAACTGAATCTTCAGATGTAAGGAAGGAATACAAACATCACAAAATTCATGGATTCCTTGAAAGCTTTCATAAGCAAGCTGGAAAATTGGAAGAGAAAGATCATGATAAAAAATGATGCAATGTTTGAGAAACTGTCATCAATTCTTGTTATTGGTGGTGAAGACCAAGTGTTTCCAAATTTGCAAAAAATGAAATTCAACAGTTTTACAGCACTGTAAAATGAATTCCTGAACTCATTGATGATGAGTTGGATTTAGTGTGAAATCCATTCAAATTCACTGGAAAAAGTTCCTGATGATTGCTAACATAAATTTCTGGAGCTGGAGATTGATTTGGGAGCAAGAGAAATGTTCGATGGAAAAGCAGTCACAGAATTTTGGTCTTTGATGTGCGATTCCTACCCAAAAGTGGCAAAAAGAGCTATACATGCATTGCTTCCAACTGTGTTGATATATCTCTGTGTCAGGCTTTTCAACTCTGTTGCAAGTAAAAACGAAGCAACGAAGTAGCTTGTAGTTTGAAAATTACCTGCATTGTGCCCTTTCAAGCACTCCTCCGCATATCCAAGAACTGGCAAAGAAAAAACAGTCACAGGTTTCTCACTGATTGTAATCTTCATCAGAATAACATGAATTACAATACCTTGGCATTCAATTGAACTTTTGTTTACCGAAGTATTCTTCAGTTTAGTCTGTTAAGTAATCAGTTATGAATATAAAAAAATACTGTACTTAAATTTATTCATTCTAACATCCATCAACATTTTCTATTGCTATCAAATCTGTAAAACTCCACTATGAAAATAATCCATGTAAATGTATTTTTTTCTTTTTATTATATTTTGTCGCTGTCTCCCACGTTAGCAAGGTAGCGCAAGGAAACAGATGAAAGAATGGCCCAACCCACCCACATACACATGTACATACATACATGTCCACACACGCACATATACATACCTATACATCTCAACGTATACATATATATATACACACAGACATATACACATGTACATAATTCATATTGTCTGCCCGTATTCATTCCCGTCACCACCCCACAACACACGAAATGAAAACCCCCTCCCCCCACATGTGCGCGAGGTAGCACTAGGAAAAGACAACAAAGGCCACTTTTGTTCACACTCAGTCTCTAGCTGTCATGCATAATGCACCAAAACCATAGCTCCCTTTCGACATCCAGGCCCCACAAAACTTTCCATGGTTTACCCCAGATGCTTCACATGCCCTTGTTCAATCCATTGACAGCACGTCAACCCTGGTATACCACATCGTTCCAATTCACTCTATTCCTTACACGCCTTTCACCCTCCTGCATGTTCAGGCCCTGATCACTCAAAATCTTTTTCACTCTATCTTTCCACCTCCAATTTGGTCTCCCACTTCTCATTCCCTCCACCTCTGACACATATATCCTCTTTGTCAATCTTTCCTCACTCATTCTCTCCATGTGACCAAACCATTTCAAAACACCCTCTTCTGCTCTCTCAACCACACTCTTTTTATTAACACACATCTCTCTTACCCTTTCATTACTTACTCGATTAAACCACCTCACACCACATATTATCCTCAAACATTTCATTTCCAGCATATCGACCCTCCTCTGCACAACTCTATCTATAGCCCATGCCTCGCAACCATACAACATTGTTGGAACCACTATTCCTCAAACATACCCATTTTCGCTTTCCAAGATAACGTTCTCGACTTCCACACATTTTTCAACGATCCCAGAACTTTCGCCCCCTCCCCCACCCTATGATTCACTTCTGCTTCCATGGTTCCATCTGCTGCCAAATCCACTCCCAGATATCTAAAACATTTCACTTCCTCCAGTTTTTCTCCATTCAAACTTACCTCTCAAATGACTTGTCCCTCAACCCTACTGTACCTAATAACCTTGCTCTTATTCACAATTACTCTCAGCTTTCTTCTTTTACACACTTTATCAAACTCAGTCACCAGCTTCTGCAGTTTCTCAAATGAATCAACCACCAGTGCTGTATCATCAGCGAACAACAACTGACTCACTTCCCAAGCTCTCTCATCCAAAACAGACTGCATGCTTCCCCTCTTTCTGAAACTCTTGCATTCACCTCCCTAACAACCCCATCCATAAACAAATTAAACAACCATGGAGACATAATGCACCCCTGCCATAAACCAACATTCACTAAGAACCAATCACTTTCCTCTCTTCCTACACGTACACATGCCTTACATCCTTGATAAAAACTTTTCACTGCTTCTAACAACTTGCCTCCCACACCATATATTCTTCATACCTTCCACAGAGCATCTCTATCAACTCTATCATATGCCTTCTCCAGATCCATAAATGTATATGTACTAATATAGAAAAAATAAGACTTTTGATAATAAATGCATATCGTTTGGAATACATCTTTTCAGTTGGACAATCTTGGATGGGGGAATGACATTCTGATATGGTGAAAAGGGTGCATGGAGCAAAAAGGTTGAGAATCACTGATTTAGACATATCAACACAATGACGGTTGACAGAGACAACATATGTGTATGAAGTGGAGGGAACAAGGAGAACTAGGAGGCCAAATTGGATATGAAAGGATGGAGTGAAAAAGATTTTGTGTGACTGGGGCCTGTACATGTAGGACAGTGAAAGGCATGCACAGAAGAGTGAACTGGAATGATGTGGTATAATGGTGTCAATGTGCCATCAATGGACTAAACCAGGTCAAGTGAAATGTCCGGAGTAAGCCATGGAATGGTCCGTGGACCTGGACAGGGTAGGGTAGGGAGCTGTGGTTTCGGTGCATCACACATGACAGATGGAGAATGAGAGTGATCAGATGTGTCCTTTCTTTGTCTGTGAAGATTTGTAAAGGTTTACAGAAAAGAAACAATGTTGGGGAGAAGATAGTGGTGCAAGTAAGTGAGCTTGGAAAGGAGAGTTGTGTGAAAAAATACCAGCAGAGACTGTGCGTAGATTGGCAAAAAGTGAGAGTGAATATAGCAAGGGGAGTGGGTGAGGCATGGAACATATTTAGGGAAGCAGTGATGGCATGTGAAAAAGATGCATATGGCATGCAAAATGTGGCATGGAGAATATGGTGTTTTGAAAAGAGGTAATTCATCTACAAAAACAAGGGAACAAATAAGAACACTGATGAAGGGGGATAAAATGTTAAGTGACAACAGGTGGTGATGAAGAGAGGAGCAGATGGAGTGAGTCTTTTGAAGAACAGCTGAATGTGTTTGATGAGAGAGTGGCAGATGGAGGATGTCTCAGTCAGGGTGCTATGCAATGTGAAGGACTCACCAAAAGTGGTGTGGTGAAGAGGTGGTGAAAGCCTTGTGGAGGATTTTCAATGCAGGCATGGATCATGGTGAGGTGCTTGACGACTGGCAGAATGCATGTATACTGCCACTGTATAAAGACAAGAGGGATAAAAGTGAATGTTCAAACTATATAGGAATAAGTCTGTCAAGTATACCTGGTAACTTGTATGGGACAGCAATGACTAAGGGGGTGAAGGCATGTACAGAGCATCAAATTGGGGAGTAGTGTGGTTTCAGAAGTGGCAGAGGATGTGTGGATCAGGTGTTTGCTTTAAAGAATGCACTAGAAATACTTAGAAAATCAAATGGATTTGTATGTGACATTTATGAATCTGGAGAAGGATAAGACAGGGATGATAGAGATAACCTGCGGAAGGTCTTAACAATATAAGAAGTGGGAGATAGGCTGTTAGAAGCAGGGTGTATGGCATGTGTATGAGTAGGAAGAGAGGAGAGGAATGGTTCCAAGTGAAGGATGGTCTGTGGCAGGGGTGTGTGATGTCACCAATGCTGTTCAATCAGTTTATGGATGGGGCAGTGAGAGAGGTAAATGCAAGAGTAAATGCAAGAGAATGTACTCTGTAGTGGATGAGAAGGCCTGGGAAGTGAGTCACATGTTTGCTGATGATACAGCACTTGTGGCAGATTTGAGTGAAAAACTGCAGAAGATTGTGATCAAGTTTGGACGTGTGTGAATGGGGAAAATTGTAAGTAAATCTAAATATGTAAGCTTATGTGTGCGCTACCTCGCACACATGAGGGGGGAGGGGGTTGTTATTCCATGTGTGGCGAGGTGGCGATGGGAACAAATAAAGGCAGACAGTATGAATTATGTACATGTGTATATATGTATATGTCTGTGTGTGTATATATATGTATACATTGAGATGTATAGGTATGTATATTGTGAGTGTGTGGACATGTATGTATATTGTGGACATGTATGTATGTATATACATGTGTATGTGGGCGGGTGGGCCATTCTTTCGTCTGTTTCCTTGCGCTACCTCGCTAACGCGGGAGACATAACGCACCCCTGCCATAAACCAACATTCACTGAGAACCAATCACTTTCCTCTCTTCCTACACGTACACATGCCTTACATCCTTGATAAAAACTTTTCACTGCTTCTAACAACTTGCCTCCCACACCATATATTCTTAATACCTTCCACAGAGCATCTCTATCAACTCTATTATATGCCTTCTCCAGATCCATAAATGTATATGTACTAATATAGAAAAAATAAGACATTTGATAATAAATGCATATAGTTTGGAATACAAAATAAATATATTAGGTTTAGCATGGTTGAGGGACAAGTGAGTTTGGATGTGATTTAAAATGGAGAAAAATTAGAGGAAGTGAAGTATCTCAGATACCTGGTAGTGGACTTCGCAGCAAATGGAAACATGGAAGCAAAAGCGAGTCACTGGGTAGGGAAGGGGGGAAAGGTTCTGGAAGTACTGACAAATGTGTGGGAAGAGAGATTGTTTTCTGTGAGGACAAAAATGGGTATGTTTGAAGGAACAGTAGTCCCAACAATATTTTATGGATGTGAAGCATGGGATATAGATATGGCTGTGCAAAAGGGAATGGATGGGCTGGAAATGAAATGTTCAAGGACAATATGTGATATGAGGTGTGTGGAAATAAAAAGTGTGTGGTTGAGACAGCTGAAGAAAGTGTGGTGAAATGGATTGGATATATGGAGAGAATGAGTAAGGAAAGGTTGAAAAAGAGGATTCATATATATGTCAGAAGTCGAGGCAACAAGAACAGGGAGACCAAACTAGAAATGAAAGAAAGGAGGGAAAACAATTTTGAGAAATTGGGGCCTGAACATGGAAAAGGGTGAAAGGCATGCATGGGATAGAGTGAATTGGAATGATGTGGTATATGGGGTCAACATGTTGTTAATGGACTGAACCAGGGCATGTGAAGCATCAGGGGTAAACTTAGAAAAGATCTGTGGAACCTGGTTGTGGATAGGGAGCTCTGGTTTCAATGCATTGTGCATGACAGCTACAGAATGGACATGAGCAGAAGCAGCCTACATTTGGTCATCTGTTGTTGATGCTACCTTGCTGATGAGGGAAATGGTAATCATTTATGAAAAACTTATATAAATATTATTTATCATTATCATTATACTTAATAACTGTTTCCCACATCAGCGAGGTAGTGCCAGGAAACAGATGAAGAATGGCCTATCCATTCATATACACATATATATACATAGATGCCCATACATGCATATATGCATACATATACTTATCAATATATACATACATTATCCCTGGGGATAGGGGAGAAAGAATAATTCCCACGTATTCTCTGCGTGTCATAGAAGGCGGCTTAAAGGGGAGGGAGCGGGTGGCTGGAAATTAATTTTCCAAAAAAAGGAACAGAAAAGGCCCAGTCTTCTGTTCTTAACGCTACATTGCTAACACGGGAAATGGTGAATAGTATGAAAGAAAGAAAGATATACATACATATACATACACAGATTGGGGAAGAGCAGTAGAGGATGTATGGATTAGGTGTTTACTTTGAAGAATGTATGTGAGAAATACTTAGAAAAACAGATGGATTTGTATGTAGCATTTATGGATCTAGAGAGGGCATATCATAGGGTTGATAGAGATGCCTTGTGGAAGGTTTAAAGAGTATATGGTGTGGAAGGTAAGTTGCTAGAAACAGTGAACAGTTTTTACTAAGAAGTAAGGCATGTGTACAAGTAAGAAGTGAGGAAAGTGATTGGTTCCCAGTGAATGTCGGTTTGCAGCAAGGGTGCATGATGTCTCCATGGCTGTTTAATTTGTTTATGGATGGGGTGGTTAGGGAGGTGAATGTAAGAGTTTTGGAAAGAGGGGCAAGTATGCAGTCTGCTGTGGATCTGGAGAAGGCATATGATAGAGTTGATAGAGATGCTCTGTGGAAGGTATTAAGAATATATGGTGTGGGAGGCAAGTTGTTAGAAGCAGTGAAAAGTTTTTATCGAGGATGTAAGGCATGTGTACGTGTAGGAAGAGAGGAAAGTGACTGGTTCTCAGTGAATGTAAGTTTGCGGCAGGGGTGTGTGATGTCTCCATGGTTGTTTAATGTTTTTTATGGATGGGGTTGTTAGGGAGGTGAATGCAAGAGTTTTTGGAAAGAGGGGCAAGTATGCAGTCTGTTGTGGATGAGAGAGCTTGGGAAGTGAGTCAGTTGTTGTTCGCTGATGATACAGTGCTGGTGGCCGATTTGGGTGAGAAACTGCAGAAGCTGATGACTGAGTTTGGTAAAGCATGTGAAAGAAGAAAGTTGAGGGTAAATGTGAATAGGAGCAAGGTTATTAGGTTCCGTAGGGTTGAGGGACAAGTTAACTGGGAGGTAAGTTTGAATGGAGAAAAACTGGAAGAAGTGAAGTGCTTTAGATATCTGGGAGTGGACTTAGCAGCAGATGGAACCATGGAAGCGGAAGTGAATCACAGGGTGGGGAAGGGAGCTAAGGTTCTGGGAGTTGAAAAATGTGTGGAAGGCAAGAACGTTATCTCAGAGGGCAAAAATGGGTATGTTTGAAGGAACAGAGGTTCCAACAGTGTTATATGGTTGCAAGGCATAGGCTATAGATAGGGTTGTGTGGAGGAAGGTGGATGTGTTGGAAATGAAATGTTTGAGGAAAATATGTGGTGTGAGGTGGTTTGATTGAATAAGTAATGAAAGGGTAAGAGAGATGTGTGGCAATAAAAAGAGTGTGGCTGAGAGAGCAGAAGAGGGTGTGTTCAAATGGCTTGGACACATGGAGAGAATGAGTGAGGAAAGACTGACAAAGAGGATATATGTGTCAGAGGTGGATGGAAGAAGAAGCAGGAGACCAAATTGGAGGTGGAAGGATGGAGTCAAAAAGATTTTGAGCGATTGGGGCCTGAACATACAGGAGGGTGAAAAGCGTGCAAGGAATAGAGTAAATTGGAATGATGTGGTATACCGGGGTCAACATGCTGTCAAGGGATTGAACCAGGGCATGTGAAGCATCTAGCATAAACCATGGAAAGGTCTGTGGGGCTACAGACTGAGTGTGAACGAATGCGGCCTTTTTTGTCTTCGCCTGCCGCTACCTCACTGGGGGGGGTGTGTGTGTGTGTGTGTGTGTGTGTGTGTGTGTGTGTGTGTGTGTGTGTGTGTGTGTGTGTGTGTGTGCTATGTCATGTGTGGCAGGGTGGTGATGGGAATGGATGAAGGTGGCAAGTGTGGGTGTGTAAATGTTTTCATATGTATATGTCTGTGTATGTATATATATATGTATACATTGAAATGTGTATGTATGTATATGCGTGTATATGGGCATTTATGTATATACATGTGTATGTGGGTGCTTTGAGCCATTCCTCATCTGTTTTCATGCACTACCTCGCTGAAGCGGAAGACGGCAATTATGTATAATAAATAATATGCACAGACATATACATATATAAACATGTACATATTCATACTTGCTTGCCTTCATCCATTCCTGTCGCTACCCTGCCAAACAGGAAATAACATCCCCACCCCATTCAGTGAGGTATTGTTGGGAAAAACAAGCAGCAAATATTAAAGAAATCTTTCCATAAGAAATAATCACATACAAACAATAATTCACAAGTGTGATAGTGACCCTCTCTTTTGAATGTTAGACCTCAAAATCAAAAGAGAAATTTCTTTCCTCAAAGGAAACACATGGCAAGTCTTAAAGTAAAGTTATCCTAACAAACACTCTAATAAACAAATACCGTGATGATTTGACTTTTGATCTTTTGACCTCGAAACCAAAAAAATACTTCCTTAACCCAAGGAAAACTAACATACTAAGTCATTATGAAATCCATCCAGTAAATCTGAAGTTATTGGGCTGCATTAAATCATCTACAAGTTGTAGCAAGGACCCTGAACTTTTACCTTCTAATCTCCAAATTATTAGGGACCTTTTTGATCCCACAGGAAACAAGTCAGTAATCGCAAATGAAATCCACCCTGCTGATTTACTGCTCAGAAATTGATTCCTCTCCAAAATCAAAGTGTCCTCTTAACCTGTGACTCAAAAATCAATCAATCAGGTATCAAGGTAGCCTAAATTTGGTCAGATGGTGAAGCACTAATCAATATGTATCTGTATATGAAATCACAGGACTACAGCAAACAATGCCTGAGGTAAATCCAGTCTGAAAATTTAACCAAACTTGAAATTGGCTTCAAAACCAATCACTAAGGCATAAAGGCAACATACTTTTAGAAAGATGCAGAGGTGCACATAAAAATGCAAATATAAATAAAGATTAACAACTATACAACAACAAGAGGCCGAGATAGACTCAGACCTAAACCATATTAAAGATTTAATCTCAGATCCTAGATACAGCCACTGACATGTCAGGGCTCATCAGTATCCCTATGTTGGTGAAGTCACACGACTGCATCAAACAGTAGTTGTGACAGACTCAGACCCAAGATTTAAACAACACCTCTACCCCAAAACCCATCAATGTCATGGTAACCTACTTTTGGTGGGAAGCTGAAATATTCATCAATATGCATCTACATACGAAGTTAGATGCCTTATGTCAAACAGTGGCTGAAATAAGCCTAGACCCAAAACTTAATCCAAGTGTGGATGCATGCATGTATGCATGTGTGTATAAAGACATGGAGGCAGATGCCAAGGGAAGTCCAACAGTTCTTCCTTTATTTCAAAAAGGTGAACTAAAGATGATGTACAAAATAGGACCTGATTTTTAAAAATTAGCTTAAAGTATAGCAACTTTTCAACTTTCAAATATTAAGATATGATCCCTTAAAGCTGTGAAACTAATTATTAAAAGTCTTACCTCTCCTTTCAAGCAGGGACATCGAGAGTGTTTTGCAGCTCTATTAACATTCCAACTATCAGTGTCTGTTGTGGGTACTTCCATATCTCCCATTCCACTTTCTTCTCCTCCATCACTCCCACCCTCAATATCACTTCTACGAGGTTCTGGGAGTTTGAGGTGATGTACTGATGACCTGATCGACTGAATACCACTATGCTCACCACAACTGTTCTTACTTTCTGAAATCTTGATGGATGTAATTGCTTCTTCACTGACTCTTTGGCAGTCTATATTCTGGCAAGTTTTGTTGTTTGTTGTTTGACTGCAATCATTTGAAAATTCTGTCGAGTTGGCAATCATGGTAATTTCTTCATTCTCTGAGTTACTGGCAAAATTTAAGTCTGGTAATCTTTTTTCTTCTAAATGTTCTAAAAATGCCCTTTCTACTTCAGTATTACTAATCACAGGGCTTCTATCACTGGATGAGGTTGTGGCAGAAGAGCTTGGTCTTTCACCCTGTTTTTCCATCTGATCATTAAGAGACTGGAAGATAATAATACTTGGTCTACCATCTGAGTCGACAGGTGGAGAGACATTGTTCTCTGAGGCAGAGCGTGGCCTTAACGGGTATGTTTCTTCACATCTGGGCTCCTCTGAATGAGATCTGGTGATACAATAAACACAGTAAACTTGCCGGCAACAGACCAAAAATGTTTTTGTTACAGCGAATTTTACATATGACATTGATGTGTACCATCATATGAAATCATGGAATTTATTAGTGCTAATCCAAATTAAAACATCATACCTGAAATTTTTAAATGGAGATCTATTTTTAACTGAATTTATATGCTTCTTAGTAAAATTACCATGGACTCTTGTAGCATCCCGTTTGCAGCTGCTACAAAATACACACTTGCCTAAAATAGATGAGAAAATTTATCTGAAAGGGTAAAAATGGACAGAAACTAAAAATGCCTGAAGAAGATGCAGATGGAAATGATGAGTATTTCAGATGAAAGTCTTACATTACTACAATAATTTATGCTCAAAATATTACTTTTTTAACTTCTATCTATCTCCCTATAAATCTCCTATCTAAAGACAGGCAATTTTCTATCTACCTATCAATCTACTATCTAAAGACAAGAAATTTTAAGTCTACATATGCTTGTGTGTACTTTATTTACTCTACAATCAAGATACTAAAAATTTTTAAGAGAGACCTGCTATTACCCAGGATCACTTTCCAAAGACTCCTGCAGCTCAAGTATGCAATACTTCCAATAGTAGGCAAATGTGAACTCCCTTGGAGTAATAAGTTCTTTGATGAGACTGTACTCCCAATGACAGAGCCTCACTAAAGGTGACTTTTAATTTCCAGCACAATTCCAAGCAGATGGAATGAGGTAACACCTACTTTTATGAAACAGCGATCAAGTACATAAAAAAAATTGAATTATGTGTTAACTGATAGGCATGTAAAAGAGAGAGAAGATTTGTAGAGGTTTTCAAAATAGAAGAATGTTGGGGAGAAGAGAGTGGTGCGAGTAGGTGATCTTGGAAAGGAAGCTTGCATGAGGATGTACCAGGCGAGACTGAGTGTAGAATGGCAAAAGGTCAGAGCAAACGATGTAAGGGGAATAGGTGAGGAATGGGATGTATTTAGGGAACCAGTGATGGCTTGCGCAAAAGGTGCACGTGGCATGAGAAAGGTGGGAGGTGGGCAGATTAGAAAGGGTAGTGAGTGATGGGATGAAGCAAGGACATTAGTGAAAGAGAAAAGAGAGGCAATAGATGATACATGCAGGGAAGTATTGCAAATGACAGGGAGATGCATAAAAGAAAGAGACAGGAACTAAAGAAAAAGGTGCAAAGGTTGAAAAAGATGGCAAATGAGAGTTGGGGTGACAGAGTATCATTAAATCTTAAGGAGAGCAAAAATGGGTATGTTTGAAGGGATAGTGGTTCCGACAATGTTGTATGGTTGCAAGGCATGGGCTATGGATAGGGTTGTATCAAGGAGGGTGGATGTGTTGGAAATGAAATGTTTGAGGACATTATGTGCTGTGAGGTGGTTTGATCAAGTAAGTAATGAGAGGGTAAGAGAGATGTGTGGTAACAAAAAGAGTGTGGTTGAGAGAGCAGAAGAGGATGTGTTGAAATGGTTTGGACACACGGAGAGAATGAGTGAGGAAAGATTGATGAAGAGGATATGTGTTTCAGAGGTGAAGGGTACAAGCAGAAGTGGAAGACCAAATTAGATGTGGAAAGATGGAGTGAAAAAGATTTTGAGCGATCCAGGCCTCAACATACAGGAGGATGAAAGGTGTGCAAGGAATAGAGTGAATTGGAACGATGTGGTATACCGAGGTCGAAGTGCTGTCAATGGATTGAACCAGGGCATGTGAAGCATCCGGAGTAAACCATGGAAATGTCTGCGGGGCCTGGATGTGGAAAGGGAGCTGTGGTTTCAGTGCATTACACACAAAAGCTAGAGACTGAGTGTGAACGAATGTGGCCTTTTTGTTCTTTCCTGGTGCTACCTCGATGGAGGGGGGGGAATGCTGCTCCGGTGTGGTGGGGTGGTGATGGGAATGGATGAAAGCAGCAAGTATGAATATGTACATGTGAATATATGTGTATGTCTGTGTATGTATATGTATGTATACGTTGAAGTGGGTTTGGATGGTATTGCAGTGGAATTTATTAAAAAAGGGGGTGACTGTGTTGTTGACTGGTTGGTGAGATTATTTAATGTATATAGGACTCATGGTGAGGTGCCTGAGGATTGGCAGAATGCTTGCATAGTGCCATTGTACAAAGGCAAAGGGGATAAAAGTGAGTGCTCAAATTACAGAGGTATAAGTTTGTTGAGTATTCCTGGGAAATTATATGGGAGGGTATTGACTGAGAGGGTGAAGGCATGTACAGAGCATCAGACTGGGGAGGAGCAGTGTGGTTTCAGAAGTGGCAGAGGATGTGTGGATCAGGTGTTTGCTTTGAAGAATGTATGAGAAATACTTAGAAAAGCAAATGGTTTTTTATGTAGCATTTATGGATCTGGAGAAGGCATATGACAGAGTTGATGGAGATGCTCTGTGGAAGGTATTAAGAATATATGGTGTGGGAGGCAAGTTGTTAGGAGCAGTGAAAAGTTTTTATCGAGGATGTAAGGCATGTGTATGTGTAGGAAGAGAGGAAAGTGATTGGTTCTCAGTGAATGTTGGTTTGTGGCAGGGATGTGTGATGTCTCCATGGTTGTTTAATTTGTTTATGGATGGGGTTGTTAGGGAGGTGAATGCAACAGTTTTGGAAAGAGGGGCAAGTATGCAGTCTGTTGTGGATGAGAGAGCTTGGGAAGTGAGTCAGTTGTTGTTCACTGATGATACAGCGCTGGTGGCTGATTCATGTAAGAAGCTGCAGAAGCTGGTGAATGAGTTTGGTAAAGTGTGTGAAAGAAGAAAGTTGAGAGTAAATGTGAATAAGAGCATGGTTATTAGGTACAGTAGGGCTGAGGGACAAGTCAATTGGGGGGTAAGTTTGAATGGAGAAAAACTGGAGGAAGTGAAGTGTTTTAGATATCTGGTAGTGGATCTGGCTGTGGATGGAACCATGGAAACAGAAGTGAATCATAAAGTGGGGGAGGGGCGAAAGTTCTAGGAGCATTGAAGAATGTGTGGAAGTCGAGAACATTATCTTGGAAAGCAAAAATGGGTATGTTTGAAGGAATAGTGGTTCCAACAATGTTATATGGTTGCGAGATGTGGGCTATAGATAGAGTTGTGTGGAGGAGGGTGGATGTGCTGGAAATGAGATGTTTGAGGATAATATGTGATGTGAGATGGTTTGATCAAGTAATAACAGGGTAAGAGAGATGTGTGGTAATAAAAAGAGTGTGGTTGAGAGAGCAGAAGAGGGTGTTTTGAAATGGTTTGGTCACATGGAGAGAATGAGTGAGGAAAGATTGACAAAGAGGATATATGTGTCAGAGGTGGAGGGAACGAGGAGAAGTGGAAAGATGGAGGTGGAAAGATGGAGTGAAAAAGATTTTGAGTGATCGGGGCCTGAGCACGCAGAAGGGTGAAAGGCGTGCAAGGAATAGTGAATTGGAACGATGTGGTATACTGGGGTCGACATACTGTCAATGGATTGAACCAGGGCATGTGAAGCTTCTGTGGTAGACCATGGAAAGTTCTGTGGGGCCTGGATGTGGAAAGGGAGCTGTGGTTTTGGTGCATTATACATGACAGCTAGAGACTGAGTGTGAATGAATGTGGCCTTTGTTGTCTTTTCCTAGCTCTACCTCGTGCACATGTGGGGGGAGGGGGTTGTTATGTCATGTTGGCGGGGTGGCGATGGGAATGAATAAAGGCAGACAGTATGAATTATGTACATGTGTATATATGTATATGTCTGTGTGTGTGTATATATGTATACATTGAGATGTATAGGTAGGTATGTATATTTGCGTGTGTGGACGTGTATGTATACACATGTGTATGTGGGTGGGTTGAGCCATTCTTTCATCTGTTTCCTTGCGCTACCTCACTAATGCGGGAGACAGCGACAAAGTAGAATAAATCATAAATAAACAATGAAATGTATATGTGTGGGTATGGGCGTTTATGTATATATTTATGTATGAGTGGTTGGGCCATTCTTCGTCTGTTTCCTTGGACCACCTTGCTTACATGGGAAACAGCGATTAAGTATAATAAATAAATAAGTAAAATTAAAAAATCGAAAAAATGAAAAATCTCAAACACCACACCATGGACATTTCATATAACACTTTTTTTCATAGCATGGGTAGACTCTCTTTGTTTCAGTCTCAAGTCTGCCTCAAGCTATCGTGTGGTCAGGATGTGTACATAGTGTTTCTTATTTCAGAACTGTGACTTTATCAAATAATTTTGCAATCCTTACAATTCAAAATGGCATCAAGTGATTGTAAGAGGTGAAAGAGAGCAGGTAGTCCATCCTCACTTTATCATAAAGAAGTATCCTTTAACAGGGGAGGGGCAGCATCACCTCTATGTCAATCTGACTCCTGCCTCCAACTGCCTGGCGAGCTTTCCCACTCTGCTGAGTGCCCACCACCCAACTATCGCACCATACACTAAACCCTACACTCTCTCATGAAATTTTGGTAACTAAATGTGATATTTTTTTACAATAAAAACAAAAAACAAGAAATATAAAAAATAAAAGAAAAATTACAATTCAACAAGGTATGAGGCAAATATACACACAAATCACTACTCAGCAACAATACACTTCCTTTACATGCAAGCAGAACAAAAAGACATATCAAATTAGCGTGTTCGCTCTTCACAAGAGCCACCACAAACAATCTTGAAAGTGTTCTGGGCAGTGTCTCACACAGTGAAGGCACCACTGTCTGAGGCTGGATGCTGCCACAACTGGGATCGAAGCCATTGCTGGTGGGTACTCCCCTTGATCCACAGGTGTCATGGGGATCAGCAAAACCTAGGGTCATAGGTGATGTCAGTTTCACAAAGACAGGAGGGCACTGCCGTCCAGCTTCACTGAGTATTGTCTATGTGGCTTCACTTCTATTAACACACCCAACCTGTCCTACACCTTCGAAGCAACATCCTGCATGCAGACAAGGGTGCTCACAGACAACTAGAGTAACACAGCTACATCATCTGCTGGGCCACCCAGAACACAAGCCTGGCTTGCTGCTATGGCCAGCTACCTCTTTTACAGAGCATTTTCAATTGCTGGTTTATCAGATACTGTTGCTGGGGTGTCAGGACACCTTCTTGCAACTGTCTTCCAGCTGCCAGCTGTGTAGATGACTTATCCCCCCTCCCTTTGGGGGTGTTGAGATACTGGAGCATGGCATGAGTCGGTTTACGGTTCTGCAGGCTACCTCTAACACCAGTGCTGTCCCTCAACACCCGTTTAGCTGCCTTTCTGACTGTTTTAGTGCATCCATTGGACTGGGGAAGTGGGGTACAGAGATGCAGGCCATGATTCCCCATTTTTGTAGAAAGCTCCCATCTCCTTGCTGTATAGATTGGTTCCCACATCCAAGGCAATTTCCTTGGGTGTGCCCCTTCCCTCAACCCTGCTGCTTACAACCTTGCTTTCGTTCACATTTACACACAACTTTCTCCTTGCAAAGGTGAGAAATGTGGCAGCTGAGGGTATAATTGGTGTACATGGGGTGTTCAGTGTTATAAATGGAAATGGTGAAGAGCTTGTAGATTTGTGTGCTGAAAAAGGACTAGTGATTGGGAATACCTGGTTTAAAAAGAAAGATATACAAAAGTGTACATATGTAAGTAGGAGAGATGGCCAGAGAGCATTATTGGATTATATGTTAATTGATAAGCACATGAAAGAGAGACTTTTGGATATTAATGTGCTGAGAAGGGCTACTAGAGGGACATCAGATCATTATCTTATGGAGGCAAAGATGAAGATATGTAGAGGTTTCCAGAAAAGAAGAAATAATGTTGGGGTGAAAAGAGTGGTGAAAGTAAGTGAGCTTGGAAAGGAGACTTGTGTGAGGAAGTACTAGGAGAGATTGAGTGCAGAATGGAAAAAATTGAGAGCAAATGAGGTAAGGGGAGTGGGGGGAGGAATGGCATGTATTTAGGGAAGCAGTGATGGCTTGCACAAAAAGATGCCTGTGGCATGAGAAAGGTTGGAGGTGGGCAGATTAGAAAGGGTAGTGAGTGGTGGGATGAAGAAGTAAGATTGTTAGTGAAAGAGAATAGAGAGGCATTTGGATGATTTTTGCAGGGAAATAGTTCAAATGCCTGTGAGATGTATAAAAGAAAGAGGCAAGAGGTCAAGAGAAAGGTGCAAGAGGTGAAAAAGGGGGCAAATGAGAGTGGAGGTGAGAGAGTATCATTGAATTTTAGGGAGAATAAAAAGATGTTTAAAATGAGGTATTATAATAAAATGCGTAAGACAAGAGAACAAATGGGAACGTCGGTGAAGGGGGCAAATGGGGAGGTAATAACAAGTACTGGTGAAGTGAGAGGGAGATGGAATGAGTATTTTGAAGGTTTGTTGAATGAGTTTGATGATATAGTGGCAGATATAGAGTGTCTTGGTAGAGGTGGTGTGCGAAGTGAGAGGGTTAGGAAGAATGATTTGGTAAACAGAGAAGAGGTAGTGAAAGCTTTGCGGAAGATGAAAGCCAGCAAGGCATCAGGTTTGGATGGTAATGCTGTGGAATTTATTAAAAAAGGGGTGACTGTGTTGTTGACTGGTTGGTGAGGATATTCAAAGTGTGTATGGTTCATAGTGAAGTGAATGAGGATTGGTGGAATGCATGCATAGTGCCACTGCACAAAGGCAATGGGATAGAGGTAAGCATTCAAATTACAGAGGTATAAGTTTGTTGAGTATTCCTGGGAAATCATATGGGAAGGTATGGATTGAGAGGGAAAAGGCATGTACAGAGCATCAGTTTGGTGGGAGCAGTGTAGTTTCAGAAGTGGTAGAGGATGTGTTGATCATGTGTTTGCTTTGAAGAACGTATGTGAGAAATACTTAGAAAAACAGATGGATTTGTATGTAGAATTCATGGATCTGGAGAAGGCATATGACAGAGTTTATAGAGATGCTCTGTGGAAGGTATTAAGAGTATATTGTGTAGGAGGTACGTTGCTAGAAGCAATGAAAAGTTTTTATCGAGGATGTAAGGCATGTGTATGAGTGGGAAGAGAGGAAAGTGATTGGTTCCCAGTGGATGTCGGTTTACGGCAGGAGTGCATGATGTCTCCATGGTTGTCTTATTTGTTTATGGATGGGGTTGTTAGGGAGGTGAATGCAGGAGTTTTGGAAAGAGGGGCAAGTATGCAGTCTGTTGTGGATGAGAGGGCTTGGGAAGTGAGTCAGTTGTTTTTCGCTGATGATACAGCTCTGGTGACTGATTCGGGTGAGAAACAGCAGAAGTTGGTGACTGAGTTTGGTTAAACATGTGAAAGAAGAAGGCTGAGAGTAAATATGAATAAGAGCAAGATTATAAGGTTCAGTAGGGTTGAGGGACAAGTCAATTGGGAGATAAGTTTGAATGAAGAAAAATTGCAGGAAATGAAATGTTTTAGATATCTGGGAGTGGATTTGACAGCGGATGGAACCATGGAAGCAGAAGTGAGTCACAGGGTGGGGGAGGGGGCGAAGGTTCTGGGAGCGTTGAAGAATGTGTGGAAGGCGAGAACGTTATCTCAAATAGCAAAAATGGGTATTTTTGAAGGAATAGTGGTTCCAACAATGATATATGGTTGTGATACATGGGTTATTGATAGGGTTGTGTGCAGGATGGTGGATATGTTGGAAATGAGATGTTTGAGGACAATATGTGGAGTGAGGTGGTTTGATCGAGTAAGTAATGAAAGGGTAAGAGAGATGCGTGGTAATAAAAAGAGCGTGGTTGAGAGCAGAAGAGGGTGTATTGAAATGTTTGCTCACATGGAGAAAATGAGTGAGGAAAGATTGAGAAAGAGGATATACGTGTCAGAGGTGGAGGGAATGAGGAGAAATGGCAGACCAAATTGGAAGTGGAAGGATGAAGTGAAAAAGATCGAGGCCTGAACATACAGGAGGGTGAAAGGCGTGCAAGGAATAGAGTGAATTGGAACAATGTGGCATCCCAGGGCGATGTGCTATCAATAGATTGAACCAGGGGATGTGAAGCGAATGGGGTAAACCCTGGAAAGTTCTGTGGGGCCTGGATGTGGAAAGGGAGCTATGGATTTGGTGCAATACATATGACAGCTATAGACTGAGTGTGAACGAATGTAGCCTTTCTTGTCTTTTCCTAGCGCTATCTCACGCACATGCGGGGAGAGGGGGGTGCCATTTAATGTGTGGCTGGGTGGCGGCAGGAATGGATGAAGAAAGCATGTTTGAATATGAACATGTGTATATATGTACATGTCTGTGTATATATATGTATGTATACATTGAAATGTATAGGTATGTATATGTGCGTTTGTGGGCGTTTGTGTATATACATGTGTATGTGGGTGGGAATATATATATATATATATATATATATATATATATATATATATATATATATATATATATATATATATATATATAGCTTCATACTTTGACGCTGTCTCCCATGTTAGTGAGGCAGCGCAAGGATACAGACAAAAGAATAGCCCAACCCACCTACATACACATGTATATACACAAACACCCACACACGCACATATACATACCTATACATTTCAACGTATACATACATACACAGACATATACATATATACACATGTACATATTCATACATGCTGCCTTCATCCATTCCCGCTGCTTCCCCGCCACACATGAAATGACACCCTCTCACCCGCGTACGCGCGAGGTAGCACTAGGAAAAGACAACAAAGGCCGCATTTGTTCACAATCAAACTCCAGCTGTTATGTGTAATGCACTGAAACTTCAGCTCCCTTTCCACATCCAGGCCCCACAAAACTTTCCATGGTTTACCCCAGACGCTTCACATGCCCTGGTTCAATCCACTGACAGTATGTCGACCCTGGTATACCACATCGTTCCAATATACTTCATTCCTTGCACGCCTTTCACCCTCCTGTATGTTCAGGCCTCGATTGCTCAAAATCTTATTCGCTCCATGCTTCCATCTCCAATTTGGTCTCCCACTTCTCCTCATTCCCTCCACCTCTGACACATATATCCTCTTTGTCAGTCTTTCCTCACTCATTCTCTCCATGTGACCAAACCACTTCAATACACCCTATTCTGCTCTCTCAACCAAACTCTTTTTATCACCACACATCCCTCTTACCCTTTCATCACTTACTCAATCAAACCACCTTGTGCCACATATTGTCCTCAAACATCTCATTTCCAACACATCCACCCTCCTCCACACAACCCTATCTATCGCCCAAGCCTCACAACCATATAGCATTGTTGGAGCCATTATTCCTTCAATAATACCCATTCATGCTCCCGAGATTACGTTCTCACCTTCCACACATTCTTCAACGCTCCCAGAGCCTTTGCCCACTCCCCCACCCTGTGACTTACTTCCACTTCCATGGTTCCATCCACTGCCAAATCCACTCCCATACATCTAAAACACTTCACTTCCTGCAATTTTTCTCCATTCAAACTTACCTCCCAATTGACTTGTCTCTCAACCATACTGTACCTAATAACCTTGTTCTTATTCACATTTACATTCTGCTTTCTTCTTTCACATACTTTACCAAACTCAGTCACCAGCTCCTGCAGTTTCTCACCCGAATCAGCCATCAGTGCTGTATCATCAACGACAACAACTGACTCACTTCCCAAGACCTATCATCCACAACAGACTGCATAATTGCTCCTTTCTCCAAAACTCTTGCATTCATCTCCCTAACAACCCCATCCATAAACAAATTAAACAGCCATACATACATAAATACATTAAATATCCTTATCAACCAGTCAACAACACAGTCACCTCCTTTTTTAATAAATTCCACAGCAATACCATCCAAACTCACCGCCTTGCTGGCTTTCATCTGCTGCAAAGCTTTCACTACCTCTTCTCTGTTTACCAAAACAGAAAAGAGGTAGTAAAAGCTTTGCGGAAGATGAAAGCCGGTAAGGCAATGGGTTTGGATGGTATTGCACTGGAATTTATTAAAAAAGGGGGTGAGTGTATTATTGACTGGTTGGTAAGGTTATCTAATGTATGTATGACTCATGGTGAGGTGCCTGAGGATTGGCAGAAAGCTTGCATAGTGCCATTGAACAAAGGCAAAGGGGATAAAGGTGAGTGCTCAAATTACAGAGGTATAAGTTTGTTGAGTATTCTTGGGAATTTATAAGGGAGGGTATTGATTGAGAGGGTGAAGACATGTACGAGCATCAGATTGGGGAAGAGCAGTGTGGTTTCAGAAGTGGTAGAGGATGTGTGGATCAGGTGTTTTCTTTGAAGAATGTATGTGAGAAATACTTAGAAAAGCAAATGGATTTGTATGTAGCATTTATGGATCTGGAGAAGGCATATGATAGAGTTGATAGAGATGCTCTGTGGAAGGTATTAAGAATATATGGAGGCAAGTTGTTAGAAGCAGTGAAAAGTTTTCATCGAGGATGTAAGGCATGTGTTCGAGTAGGAAGAGAGGAAAGTGATTGGTTCTCAGTGAATGTTGGTTTGTGGCAGGGGTGTGTGATGTCTCCATGGTCATTCAATTCGTTTATAGATGGGGTTGTTAGGGAGGTGAATGCAAGAGTTTTTGGAAAGAGGGGCAAGTATACAGTCTGTTGTGGATGAGAGAGCTTGGGAAGTGAGTCAGATGTTGTTCGCTGATGATACAGTGCTGGTGACTGATTAGGGTGAGAAACTGCAGAAAATGTTGACTGAGTCTGGTAAAGTGTGTGAAAGAAGAAAGCTGAGGGTAAATGTTAAGAAGAGCAAGGTTATTAGGTACAGTAGGGTTGAGGGACAAGTCAATTGGGAGGTAAGTTTGAATGGAGAAAAACTGGAGGGAGTGAAGTGTTTAGATATCTGCGAATGGATTTGGAAGCTGATGGACTCATGGAAGCGGATGTGAGTCATAGGGTGGGGGAGAGGGCGAAAGTTCTGGGAGCATTGAAAAATGTGTGGAAGGCGAAAACATTATCTCGGAAAGCAAAAAATGGATATGTTTGAAGGAACAGTACTCCTAACAATTATATATGGTCGCAAGGCGTGGGCTACAGATAGAGTGGTGCGAAGGAGGGTGGATGTGCTGCAAATGAGATGTTTGAGGACAATATGTGGTGTGAGGTAGTTTGATCGAGTAAGTAATGAAAGGGTAAGAGAGATGTGTGTTAAAAAAAAAAGTGTGGTTGAGAAAGCAGAAGAGGGTGTTTTAAAATGGTTTGGTCACATGGAGATAATGAGTGAGGAAAGATTGACAAAGATGATATATGTGTCAGAGGTGGAGGGAACGAGGAGAAGTGGGAACCAAATTGGAGGCGGAGAGATGGAGTGAAAAAGATTTCGAGTGATCGGGGCCTGAACATGCAGGAGGGTGAAAGGCATGCAAGGAATAGCGTGAATTGGAACGATGTGGTATACTGGGGTCGACGTGCTGTCAATGGATTGAACCAGGGCATGTGAAGCGTCTAGGGTAAACCATGGAAAGTTTTGTGGGGCCTGGATGAGGAAAGGGAGCTGTGGTTTCGGTACATTATACATGACAACTAAGGACTAAATGTGAATAAATGTGGCCTTTGTTATCTTTTCCTAACGCTACATTTTATTTTTTCTTATACTTTGTCACTGTCTCCCGCATTGGCGAGGCAGTGCAAGAAACAGATGAAAGAATGGCCTAACCCACCCACATACACATGTATATACATGCACATCCACACACACACATATCCATACCTATACATCTCACTGTATACATACATATACACACACAGACATATGCACAAATACACATGTACATAATTCATGCTGTTTGCCCTTATTCATTCCCGTCGCCACCCCGCCACATGATGAAATACCAACCCCCTCCCCCCGCATGTGTGCAAGGTAGCGCTAGGAAAAGATAACAAAGGCCACATTCATTCACACTCAGTCTCTAGCTGTCATGTATAATGCACAAAAACCACAGCTCCCTTTCCACATCCAGGCTCCACAAAACTTTCCATGGTTTACCCCAGACGCTTCACATGCCCTGGTTCAATCCACTGACAGCACGTCGACCCCAGTATACAACATCATTCCAATTCACTCTATTCCTTGCATGCCTTTCACCCTCCTGCATGTTCAGACCCCAGTCACTCAAAATCTTTTTCACTCTATCTTTCCACCTCCAATATGGTCCCACTTTTCCTCGTTCCCTCCACCTCTGACACACATATCCTATTTGTCAATCTTTCCTCACTCATTCTTTCCATGTGACAAAACCATTTCAAAACACCCTCTTCTGCTCTCTCAACCACACTCTTTTTACCACCACACATCTCTCTTACCCTTTCATTACTTACTCGATCAAACCACCTCACACCACATATTGTCCTCAAATATCTCATTCACAGCACAACCACCCTCCTCCGCACAAATCTATCTATAGCCCATGCCTCGCAACCATATAACATTGTTGGAACCACTATTCCTTCAAACATACCCACTTTTGCTTTCCAAGATAACGCTCTCGACTTCCACACATTCTTCGATGTTCCCAGAACTTTTGCCCCCTCCCCCATCCTATAATTCACTTCCGCTTCCATGGTTCCATCCACTGCCAGATCCACTCCCAGATATCTAAAACACTCTTCACTTCCTCCAGTTTTTCTCCATTCAAACTTACCTCCATTTGACTTGTCCCTCAACTCTACTGTACCTAATAACCTTGCTCTTATTCACATTTACTCTCAGCTTTCTTCTTTCACACACTTTACCAAACTCAGTCACCAGCTTCTACAGTTTCTCACTTGAATCAGCCACCAGCACTGTATCATCAGTGAACAACAACTGACTCACTTCTCAAGCTTTCTCATCCACAACAGACTGCATACTTGCCCCTCTTTCCAAAACTGTTGCATTCACCTCCCTAACTACCCCATCCATAAACAAATTAAACAACCATGGAGACATCACGCACCCCTGCCACAAACCAACATTCACTGAGAACCAATCACTTTCCTCTCTTCCTACACGTACACATGCCTTACATCCTCGATAAAAACTCTTCACTGCTTCTAACAACTTGCCCCCCACACCATATAATCTTAATGCCTTCCACAGAGCATCTCTATCAACTCTATCATATGCCTTCTCCAGATCCATAAATTCTACATACAAATCCATTTGCTTTTCTAAGTATTTCTCACAGACATTCTTCAAAGCAAACTCCTTATCCACACATCCTCTGCCACTTCTGAAACCACACTGCTCTTCCCCAATCTGATGCTCTGTACATGCCTTCACCCTCTCAATCAATACCCTCCCATATAATTTACCAGGAATACTCAACAAACTTACACCTCTGTAATTTGAGCACTCACTTTTATCCCCTTTGCCTTTGTGCAATGGCACTATGCAAGCATTCTGCCAATCCTCAGGCACCTCACCATGAGTCATACATACATTGAATAATCTTACCAACCAGTCAACAATACACTCACCCCCTTTTTTAATAAATTCCACTGCAATACCATCCAAACCCGCAGCCTTGCCGGCTTTCATCTTCCGTAAAGCTTTTACTACCTCTGCTCTGTTTACCAAATCATTCTCCCTAACCCTCTCACTTTGCACACCACCTCGACCAAAACACCCTATATCTGCCACTCTATCATCACACACATTCAACAAATCTTCAAAATACTCTCTCCATCTCCTTCTCACATCACCACTACTTGTTATCACCTCCCCATTTGCCCCCTTCACTGACATTCTCATTTGTTCCCTTGTCTTACGCACTTTATTTACCTCCTTCCAAAACATCTTTTTATTCTCCCTAAAATTTAATGATACTCTCTCACCTCAACTCTCATTAGCCCTCTTTTTCACCTCTTGCACCTTTCTCTTGACCTCCTGCCTCTTTCTTTTATATTTCTTCCACTCATTTGCATTATTTCCCTGCAAAAATTGTCCAAATGCCTCTCTCTTCTCTTTCACTAATAATCTTACTTCTTCATCCCATCACTCACAACCCTTTCTAATCTATCTATCTCCCACACTTCTCATACCACAAACATCTTTTGCACAAGCCATCAATGCTTCCCTAAATACATCCCACTCCTCCTCCACTCCCCTTACGTCCTTTGTTCTCACCTTTTTCCATTCTGTACTCATTCTCTCCTGGTACTTCCTCACACAAGTCTCCTTCCCAAGCTCACTTACTCTAACCACTCTCTTCACCCCAACATTCTCACTTCTTTTCTGAAAACCTCTATAAATCTTCACTTTTGCTTCCACAAGATAATGATCAGACATCCCTCCAGTTGCACCTATCAGCACATTAACATCCAAAAGTCTTTCTTTCATACACCTACCAATTAACACGTAATCCAACAACGCTCTCTGGCCATCTCTCCAAGTATACGTATGTATACTTATGTATATCTCTCTTTTTAAACCAGGTATTCCCAATCGCCAGTCCTTTTTCAGCACATAAATCTACAAGCTCTTCACCATTTCCATTTACAACACTGAACACCCCATGTACACCAATTATTCCCTCAACTGCCACATTACTCACCTTTGCATTCAAATCACCCATCACTATAACCCGGTCTTAGGCATCAAAACTACTAACACACTCACTCAGCTGCTCCCAAAACACTTGCCTCTCATGATCTTTCTTCTCATGCCCAGGTGCATATGCTCCAATAATCACCCATCTCTCTCTATCCACTTTCAGTTTTACCCACATCAATCTAGAGTTTACTTTCTTACACTCTATCACATACTCCCGCCACTCCTGTTTCAGGAGTAGTGCTACTCCTTCCCTTGCTCTCGTCCTCTCACTAACCCCTGACTTTACTCCCAAGACACTCCCAAACCACTCTTCCCCTTTACCCTTGAGCTTCGTCTCACTCAGAGCCAAGACATCCACTTTCCTTTCCTCAAACATACTACCTATCTCTCCTTTTTTCTCATCTTGGTTACATCCACAAACATTTACACACCCCAATCTGAGCCTTCGAGGAGGATGAGCACTCCCTGCGTGACTTCTTCTGTTTCCCCTTTTAGAAAGTTAAAATACAAGAGAACAAATGGGAACATTAGAGAAGGGGGCAAGAGGAGAAATGATAACAGGTAGTGATGAAGTGAGGAGGAGATGGAGTGAGAATCTTGAAGGATTGTTCTATGTGCTTGATGATAGAGTGGCAGATGTAGGGTGTTTTCTAGGGGATGGTTTGTGAAGTGAAAGTGGAAAGAGTGGTTTGTTGAAGAGAGACGAGTTGGTAAAAGCCTTGCAGAAGATGAAATCTGGCTAGGCAATGGGATTGGATGGTATTGCAGTTGAATTAATTAAGAAAGGGGGTGGTTGTATTATTGATTAGTTGGTAAGGATACTCAATGTTTGTATGGATTATGGCAAAGTACCTGAAGATAGGCAGAATGCATGTATAATATCACTGTACAAAGGCAAAGGGAATAAAAGTAAGTATTCGAACCACAGAGGTATAAGTTTGAGTATTCCTGGAAAACTGTATGAGAGTGAAGGGATGTACAGAACATCAGACTGGGGAGGAGCACTGTGGTTTTAGAAGTGGAAGAGGATGTGTGGATATGGTGTTTACTTTAAAAAATATATTTAAGATATGCTTAGAAAAACAGATGGATTTGTATGTAGCTTTTATGGATCTGGAGAAGGCATATGATAGGGTTGATAGAGATACTTTGTGGAAGGTATTAAGAGTATATGGTGTGGGAGGTAAGCTGCTAGAAGCAGAGATGTTTTTATCAAGGGTGTAAGGCATGTGTACAAGTAGGAATATAGGAAAGTGATTGGTTCCCAGTGAAGGTCGGTCTGTGGCATGGGGTGTGTGATGTCACCATGGTTGTTTAATTTGTTTATGGAGTGGGTGGTGTGGGAGGTAAATGCAAGAGTTTTGGAGAACGGGGTGAGTATGCAGTCTGTTGGGAATGAGAGGGCCTGGGAAGCGAGTCAATTGTTGTTCGCTGATGATACAGCACTGGAGGTTGGTTCGAGCGAGAGACTGCAGAGGTTGGTGACAGAGTCTGTAAAGGTAAGTGAAAGGAAAAAATTGTGAGTAAATGTGAATAAGAGCAAGGTTATTAGGTTCACAAGGGTTGAGCAACAAGTTAATTGGGAAGTAAGTTTGAATGGAGAAAAATTGGAGGAAGTGAAGTGTTTTAGATATCTTGGAGTCGACTTGGCAGTGAAAAGAACCATGGAAGTGGAAGTGAGTTAAAGGGTCGGGGAGGGGGTGAAGGTTCTGAGAGCAATGAACAATGTGAGGAAAGAAAGAATGTTATCTTGGAGAGCAAAAATGGGTATGTTTGAAGGAATAGTAGTTCCAACAATATCATATGGTTGCAAGGCATGGGAAATAGATAGGGTTGTATGGAGGAGGTTGGATGTGTTGGAAATGAAGTGCTTGAGAACAATATGTGGTTCGAGGTGGTTTGATCAAGTAAGTAATAAAAGGGTAAGCGAGATGTGTGGGAGTAAAGAGAGTGTAGATGAGAGAGAAGAGGTTGTGATGAAATGGTTTGGACATAAGGAATGAATGATACAGGAAAGGCTGACAAAGAGGATATATGTGTCAGAGGTGGAGGAAACAAGAAGCAGGAGACCAAATTGGAGGTGGAAGGATGGAGTAAAAAACATCTTGAGCAATTGGAGCCTGAACATGCAGGAGGGTGAAAGGCATGCAAGGAATAGAGTGAATTGGAATGATGTGATGTACTAGAGTTGACGTTCTGTCAATGGACTGAACCAGGGCATGTGAAATGTTTGGGGTAAACCATGGAAAGGTCTGTGGGGCCTGGCTGAGCATGGGGAGCTGTGGTTTCAGTGCATTACACACAAGAATCATAGACTGAGTGTGAGCGGATGTGGCCTTTTTTTGTCTGTTTCTTGATGCTACTTCACTGACACAGTGGGGAGACTATTCAGTTTCCTGTGGGGTGGTGCTAGGAATGGATGAAGGCAAACAAGTATGAATATTTACATGTATATATCTGTGTATGTGTATGTGTTATTATTATCATTTCTATCACACATAAGCGCTGGTTCCCGGGTCAGCAAGGTAGCACCAGGAAACAGACAAAGAATGGCCCGTCCACTCATACACACATATATGTACATGAATGCCCACATACGCACATATACATATCAACATATACATACATATGCATACACATACACAGACATTACATACATGCACATGTACATATCCATACTTGCTCGCTTTCATACATTTCTGTTGCTACCCCATCCCACTGGAAAACAGCATTGCTATCCCCTGCTTCAACAAGGTAGTCCCAAGAATACAGACAAAAAGGCCCTATTCGTTCACATTTGGTCTCTGTCTGTCAGCGTAATGCACTGAAACCACAGCTCCCAATCACATCCAGGCCACACAGAACTTTCCATGGTTTACCCCAGACACATCACATGGTCTGGTTCAGTCTATTGACAGCACGTCAACCACGGTATACCACATCGCTCCAATTCATTCTATTCCTTCCACGCCCCTCACCCAAATGTACATTCAGGCCCTGATCGCTCAAAATCTTTTTCACTCCATCCTTCCACCTCCAAGTTGGTCTCCTGCTTCTGCTTCTTCTTCCCACCACCTCTGACACATATATCCTCTTTGTCAATCTTTCCTCACTCATTCTCTCCATATGTCCAACCCATTTAGACACACCCTCTTCTGCTCTCTTTACCATACTCTTTTTATTTCCACACATCTCTCTTACCCTTACATTACTCACTCGATCAAACCACCTCACACCACATACTGTCCTTAAACATTTCATTTCCAACACATCCACCCTCCTCCATACAACCCTATCTATAGCCAATGCCTTGCAACCACAGAGCATTGTTGGAACTACTATTCCTTCAAACGTACGCATTTTTGCTTTCCGAGATAATGTTCTCTTCTTCCACACATTCTTTATAGCTCCCAGAACCTTCGCCCCTTCCCCTACCCTCTGCCTCACTTCTGCTTCCATGGTTCTATCTGCTGCTAATTCCACTCCCATATATCTAAAACACTTCACTTCCTCCAGTTTTTCTCCATTCAAACTTACATCCCAATTAACTTGTCCCACAACCCTACTGAACCTAATAATATTGCTCTTATTCACATTTACTCTCACCTTTCTCCTTTCATACATTTTTCCAAACTTAGTTATCAACCTCTGCAGTTTCTCACAAGAATCAGCCACAAGAGCTGTATCATCGGCAAACAACAACTGACTCACTTCCCAGGCCCTCTCACCCACAACAGACTATATACTCACCCCTCTCCTCAAAACTCTTGCATTTACCTCCCTAACTACCCTATCCAAAAATAAATTAAACAACCATGGGGACATTACACACCCCTGCCATAGACCGACATTCACTGGGAACCAATCACTCTCCTCTCTTCCTACTCGTACATATGCCTTACATCCTTGGTAAAAACTTTTCACTGCTTCCAGCAACTTACCTCCCACACCATATACTCTTAATACCTTCTACAAAGCATCCCTATCAACTCTATCATATGCCTTCTCCAGATCCATAAATGCTACATACAAATCCATACATTCTTGAAAGCACACACCTGATCCACACATCCTCTACCACTTCTGAAACCACACTGCTCTTCCCTAACCTGATGCTCTGTACATGCCTTCACCTTCTCTATCAATACCCTTCCATATAGTTTCCCAGGAATACTCAACAAACTTTTACCTCTTTGCCTTTGTACAATGGTACTATGCATGCATTCTGCCAATCCTCAGGCACTTCACCATGCTCCATGCATACAATGAATATCCTTTCCAACCAATCAACCACACAGTCACTCAATCTTTTAATAAATTCCACTGCAATACTATCCAAGCCCACCATCTTGCCGGATTTCATCTTCCACAAAGCTTTCACTACCTCTTCTCTGTTCACCAAATCATTCTCCCTGACCCTCTCATTTCATACACCACCCTGACCAAAACACCCTATATCTGCCACTCTATCATCAAACACATTCAACAAACCTTCAAAATTCTCACTCCATCTCCTTCTCACTCCATCACTATCTGTTATTGCTTCCCCACTTGCTCCCTTCAATGATGTTCCTATTTGTTCTCTTGTCTTACACACATTATTTACCTCCTTCCAAAACATCTTTTTATTCTCCCTAAAGCTTAATGACACTCTCTCACCCCAACTCTCATTTGCCCTCTTTTTCAACTCTTGCACCTTTCTCTTGACCTCCTGCCACTTTCTTTCATAAATATCCCAGCCATTTGCACTACTTCCTTAATATCATCCAAATGCCTCTCTTTTCTCTTTCACTAACAATCGTACTTCTTCATCCCATGACTCACTACCCTTTCTAATCTGTCCACCTTCCACCTTTCTCATATGACAGGCATCTTTTGTGCAAGCCATCACTGCTTCCCTATATACATCCTATTCATCACCCACTCCCCTTACGTCACTTGCTATCACCTTTTGCCATTCTACACTCAATCTCTTCTGATACTTCCTCACACAAGTCTCCTTTCCAAGCTTACTTAGTCTCACCACTCTCTCCTCCCTAGCATTCTCTTTTCTTTTCTGAAAGCCTCTACAAATCTTCACCTTTGTCTCCACAAGATAGTGATCAGATATCCCACCAGCTGCCCCTCTCAGCACATTAACATCCAAAAGTCTCTCTTTTACATGCCTATCAATTAACACATAGTCCAATAATGTTCTTTGACCATTCCTCCTACTCACATATGTATACTTAAGTATATCTCTCTTTTTAAGCCATGTATTCCCAATCACCAGTCTTTTTTCAGCACACAAATACACAAGCTCTTCACCATTTCCATTCACAACACTAAACACCCCATGTACACTAACTATACCTTCAACTGCCTCATTACGCACCTTTGCATTCAAATCATCCATCACTATAACTCGGTCTCATGCATCAAAGCTGCTAATACTCTCACTCATCTGCTCCAAAAAAACTTGCCTCTCATGATCTTTAATCTCAAGACCAGAGGCATAGGCACCAATAATCATCCATCTCTCTCCATCCACTTTCAGTTTTACCCACATCAATCTAGAATTTACTTTCTTATACTCTATCACATACTTCCACAACTCCTGCTTCAGGAGTATTGCTACTCCTTCCTATCAAGTATATGTATATGTGTATGTGTATATGTTGATATGCATATGTACATGTATGTATATATGTTTGTATATGAGTGGATGGGTCTTTCTTCAGCTGTTTCTTGATGCTACCTCGCTGACATGGGAAATGGCAATCAAGTATATAATAAATATACTTAAAGAAAGAAAGAGACATAATTGCATTATATGCAAAAACACCCCAAATAGCAAACAGAGAATTGCTTGCTTATCTAATAAGAAAACCTTTCACATCAACTGTGCAAAGATAAACCATATCATCAAAATGTCAGGAATGCTTTACAGGCAATTGGTATGTATTGGCTATGTAATGCAGACACACATCTTTTAATTGCATTTGGAGATATCATATGGGAATCTGAGGTGGATAAGGAAAAGTTTTGTAAGGCACTACCCTCAATCTACATAACATGGAAAACATCTCACATCACTCCAATTGCAGGCTTAAATGAAAACCCTGAAATGGGAAATGCAGTAGTAATGAGCAAATTAATAGACTTAAATGAATATGACACAGATGAAAAAATGGAAGGCCGCAGAGGATAGCAGAGGTCAAGAAACTTCAACAACCACAGACATGAGTACAAAAGGAGAGAGAGATGCTGACCTTGGTATGGAAGGACAGGGAGGAAGTGGAAGCTAGGAAATGGGAAGCACAGACATGATAAAAGAAACAAAGACACATTGTCTCAAGTATGGAATGAATGGGAGAAAGTGGGGGCCAGGGAACTTCTAGTACAGACATGGGTGTAGCTGGAGACATACACACCGACTCAGGTATGGAAAGAGTAGGGGAGGAAGACAGTGGAAGCCAAAAAAAAAAACTCACTTGCCTGGCCAAAGATATGGAGATTGTGTGATATGATGCAGTGAATGAACATCAAATCTAGAGTGTGGACAAAGTCTGTATATACTAGGTACAGGGAAACTGCATGTATGGTAAGACTGCATATCACACTAGGGGAAATATAAATCTAAACCCCCTAGAAAATGTTCGAACTGGCTTAAGAAGGTAAATGCCAGTATAGGGAAGGATGCAAATTCTATCATCTAAAATTCTGCAAATCATATCAGGAACAATGAGACATCCCTTGTGTCATTACAAAACACATCCTTTTTTAGTTTGAAACACAAGACTAAACAGAGGCAGAGAAGATATAACGTAGGAAGAGAAATAACACTCTTCGAATTGTAAAGGAACTGAAAGAACCCTGCTAAGTTCAGCAGAAGAGAGCATATCAATCCTCCAAAACACCAAGACAAGCCTTTTAACATCCTTCACACACACACAAATATACAGGGACTTAAATCACATAGAACAAATAAAATTCCATTCATAAATGTCTCTCTAAGTTAGGCAAATGCAGTACTTGTGGCCTTCACAGAAACATACATGAAAGAGTATAAGGACAGTGAGATGTGAATCCCAAACTACAACCTGTGCAGATGCAAAGGGACTAGAAGATCATGTGCAGGAGTTGGAATGCATATAGTTGATACTCTTATATCAACTGAACCTGATGTGATAGAAGTGCACACTGTCAAGTTCAAAAACCCAAATCTGTTCACTGCATTAATCTATAGACCACCTGATGCAAAGCCTTATGAATTGCTGGAACAAATACTAAACACAGAATCATATCTTGACCTCCTTAGAAACCCAATCCCAAAAGTACTTGTCTTAAGAGACTTCAACCTACCACACATTAAATGGAGACAGGCAGGAAATAACATCGTAGATGAACCTGCTGACACTGGAAGCAGCTCGGACGAACAGCTGCAAAAAAGAGAAGTATTCAGACTATGTGAAAAGTTCTCCCTCTGCCAACAAATAACAAAAACCAACCGGAAGAAATAACACTGAACTTAATCTTTACGAATAATGTTGACTTAATACATAACATTACCATCTCACACACCCTATACTCTGGTCACAACTTAACTGAAGGAAAAACAAGTTTGGATGTTAAACTGCCTTAACAGAACACTCATAACAACGAAGGCATTTTCTGTAATTTCAGTGTTAATAGAAAATGGATGAATTGAGAAGATGTGTTCAATGAGATGTCTGCAAATCAAAGAGAAACTGTGCTGAGTACCAAAACCAACAAGGAGTGTGTAAATGACACAACCATTTTAATCCTCCAGACATACAACAGACATACACCATCGAAAAGAGAGAGCAAAAGGTTCTGGGTAGAGAAAGGAAGATGAGCACTTTACAGGAAGCGAAAATGAGTTGCAGACCTTTTAGAAATGCCACAGCTCAACCAACGAAGGAAAGAAAACCTATCAAATGAATTATCGGACAGACTATAACTAAAATGTCATATGAAACAGGAAAAAGAAGGAGAAAAGGCCATTAATGAATAAGAAATGACCCAAAATACAAATCCAGGGCCACAAACTCCACTGGCCCACTGAAAATAGAAGGTATCTTTATAATGAGTGCCAGGAGATAAATGAGATTCTAATAAGGTAATATCAATCAGTATTCAGTGGACCTAAAACCTAATTAAGGATAACTGCCCAACAGACTACCTAAACAGTAATCCCTAAGTCTGCCCATAATAGATAGCACTACCTCAACACAAGATTTCAAGAAGACTATTGAAAGTATGCCTGTGCACTCAGCCCCAGGCCTGAACTCACTGAACTCAGCCTTCATTAAGAAATACAAAAAAACCCTACCAGAATCACCAAATATCCCCTGGAGAAAAGGCTTGGATTCTGGCATCATTTTCAAGAGTCCAAAACTGACTTAGATCACCCCATTCCACAAAGGTGGAAGCAAAGCAGTCCCAAAAACTGTCAACTGATAGTATTAACATCACATACTATCTTACCTTTCTCAGTTGCCTACCCAATACAAAAGGACTGTTGAAGCTCTGGAAAACAAAGACTATGCTGACGTGATTTGTACAGACTTTGCAAAAGCATTTGACAAATGTGACAATGGTGTCATAGCATATAAAATGCGAAGATAGATATGACTAGAAAAACTGGGAGATGGATATACAAAACCTTTTATCTATTAGATTACAACATGTAAATATGCCATCTATCTCCAGTGCCTCAATGGTAAAAACTAAGCCTAACAAGGAAATGTACTCGCACCCTCCTGTTCTTCATTCTTATGTCTAATACTGATGCAAATACAAGCCATAGTTCCACATTGTCCTTTGCAGATGATACAAGAATAAGTATGAAATTATCATTAATAGAGGATAATGAAAGGCTACCAAGAGATGTAAACAAAGTCTTTAAATGGGCAACTTAGAACAACATGCTTTTCAATCACATAAATTTCAACTTCTCCGTATGAGGAAAAAGAAGAAATCAAAATCAGAAAGACAATCATTAACCAGCTGAACTGAATAATAAGAAAGACCTTAGAGTGATAATGTCTAATGACCTAACCTTCAGTGAACATACCAAAAAATGGTTGCTTCATGCAGAAGGATGGTAGGATGGATCCTGCAGACCTTCAAGACCAGGGAAAAAAATCAATGATGATATTATTCAAGGTATTAATTCTTTCATGACTTGAATATTACTGCACTTTATCATTATACTACAAGGAAAGAGATATTGCAAAATCTGAAAGAGTTTATGAATCTTTCACAGCCTATATGGATGTGGAAGGAACTAAATTACTGAGAACAGCTGAAATCTCTAAGGCTATAATCCCTGGAATGCAGACAGGAGGGGTATATCATCTCCAATAATTGGCAATTCCAAAGTATGGTTTTCAACTTACATTTGCAAATAGCATTCTATAAGCACAAAAAGCATGGAAGAATATTACCTCTGAAATCCAAAGGTGCAATATGCACAAAACAGAGAACACCATAAAACATCTCAGGCCCAAAACCCTTCAACACCTTGCCTACTACCATCAGAAACAGATATGATGCACACCACAGAAGTATATGAGTACACTAAACAAACACCTGCATAGAGTACCAACCCAGCCAGGCTATTCGAGCTATAAGGGACTGCATGCTGCAGCTTCCAAGAGCTTGGTCGACCAACAACCTTATCTAACAACCTGGGCCTTGCTTGGGTAGTGGGGGTCAAGACCTCCCAAAGACTTACCAGGTATAACTAAAGCTACAATTAAAACACTAAAGAAACATTTCAAGGATCATGAAGGTAGTCCTAAGACAAGAGAGGAACAGAAATACAATTCAATTGAAGGGATTTAAAAGATACAAAACGAGAGGAAAGAAGGTAAAGCCATTAAAAAGTAATAAAAGTTTGAGGGGCTTTCACAGAATGTAAAAGAAGTTGTTCAGTCAAAGGAAAGGACTTAATGCATACAAAATAATTTGAAGGCAATAAAGGGCAGGGTATTGCAGAAGTGATACTGACAGCTATTCGGAGAGAGGCTAGGACAAGAGCACATACAGAATCTACTGAATCAATATCAATAGCTGTTCAGTTAGAAAACAGGACTAACAGATACAGACAGACTGAGTATAGTAGATGACAGGTAAGTTTAGGATGAGCAATTTTGGCACCAGATAAAGGAACAATGACATGGGGTAACAGAAACAGAAGTAAATGGGAAATACAGTGAAGCAATTGAAAGAATAACATGCATTGTTAGACATGAAGCAGTCAAGGATGCAGAACCAGTGCTTGCCAGCAAAACAAAAGATTATGGAGAAAGATAAGGACAAAGAGATTTACACTTCTATACTGAGGGTATGAGCTGAAAAGAGGGCGGCACCAATTGCAGAAAGATTAGTAAATTAGGAGTGTGACAGATGTAAATCACAGATTATTTTTGGCTTCAATGAAAATCATACACTAGGTAAGGAAGGGGAGAAGAAGTGTTGTGTATTAATGTATTGCTAGGGGCTATGGGAATGCCGGATACACTTTCATGATAAGAGAAAGAGAAAAACTTGTGATTATAGCCAAGATATAAGGAGGTGGCCAGTCATTGTTAAGTTTGTCTTGGGAGTCATCAAACCTGGATGTACTTAAAAAAGCTAACTCTTTAAGGCATGGTGGAATTCAGTGGGATATTCATCAAAGGTGACAAAAAAAATTAAAAGGAGAGGAGAAAAGCTTTGAGTAGAGTCAAGAGACAAAAAATGGAGACATCACATGTAGCAAGAGGATGGAGTAGCCATGCTAGCAATGTAAAGAGGGCAGGAGTGTGATGAGATGGTAATGTCAGACCAAAAGTAATGTATTCAAATGTTGATGGATTAACAGATGGAATTCAAGAACAGTGTAAGGAAAAGTATATCTGATATTGTTGGAGTTGTGGGAACTAAGCTTGCCAAAGAGATGGGAACAAAGCTTACCAAAGAGATAAGTTCTCATCTGTTCTGTCTAGAGGGGTGCATGATAGCAAGAAAGTCAAGGAGGGGGAGGATTACCCCTCTTAATAGAAGATTGACTGAAGTTTCAAGAAATGAGAAAGATGGCCTTTTCAGACAATACATAATGGAAGGAGTAACTGTAGGGAAGAAGAGCATAGTGGTTTAATATCATATAACACTCCAAAGAATTGCAATGATCCAGATCAAATATATAAAGACAAAAATGAAGGAATAATCAGGATGGTACATGATGCAGTGAAACTCTCACTTAGAAATGGTAAAGTACTCCGTATCAAAAATTGCATGATGACAGGAAGTCATGGAGACATCTGTTTCATGAGAAAAATTTTTACACCAACATGCCAGGGAACACACTTACAACTGAGGGACTGATACACCAACATTGCTACATCTTATCTTCACACATACTAGCATGGATATTGAGGATATATGATACACCAGTTGGATGAAGTGATCATGTAATGGTCAAGTTCGGTAATATGGCAAAAGAGGACATTAAAAGAGCAGAGGTGAGACATGACATAAATGGATATACAACATTGGAAACTACACAAACCATAACAATTTCTATGGTAATCTAGACTGGGGAATGAAGTTCAGCTGCCAAGAACCAATAGTACATGATGAGAGGTTCTGTGATATCTAAAATGAAGGAGTAGAGGCATGGGTATCTGAAGCCTTAAATACAGAAGGAATGGTACAAAAAATGAAAGAATGGTTTAGGATAAAATGTCATAAAGCAAAGGAGCTTTGAGATGTGCAGTAACAAAGATATAGATGGGACACCAGACAGCCAGCATTTGCAATGTAAAGAGAGCATGGAATTAGTGTAGCAGCATAAGAAAGAGGAACAAAGAAACTGAAAAGAATATTGTGGACAGGGCAGGTGAAGGAACAAAAATATTTCCACAGATTCATCAGGAGTCAATTATCAGTTAAGTCACAGCTAATCAAGCTAAGGGATTCAGAGGGGAAAAATTGTAGAGGAAGATGTATGAATATGTTTGGAAATGAAAAACAAGTTCAAAAGTGTTTTCACAGTGAAAGACACAGTAGCTCCAACATCAGTGAGAAGAAATGGGGAGAGGTTCTGTAAATCAATGAGACATCTAGATAAGACATTCATACAAAAAATAGAAGGACTTGAACCATACAAGGCTCGTGGTCCTGAGAAAATTTCACTATATCTGCAAAAGATGTGTGCAGATATGCTAAATAAACCACTTGAATTACTGTTCAAGATGTCCCTAAAGAGAGGCAAAGGGCTGAGGGAACACAAAAGGGACAAATGTTATACCTATATATAAGAAAAGAGACCGAGAACAGGGGTTGAACAACTGACTGGTCTCACTAATGAGTGGATTGTGTAAGGCTCTGGAAAAGATTACTAGAAACCAAGTACATTGCTTCCATGGAGGAAAAATTTCCCAAGAGAGGGACAGAATGATTCTAGGGAAAGAAGGTCATGTGTAACTAACCTCTTAAGAGTTCCATGAGAGAGTTTCAGTCCAGGACAAAAGGGAAGACTCGGTGGACTGTCTGTATCTGCACTGTCAGAAAGCATTTGACACTAAACCACATGGGAGGTCAAAAAAGAAGCTGCATCATTAGGCAGGAATAAGAAACCACAGTCCCAAAACAAACTCGAGTCATATTCACCATCTCTACAACACTATCAACACCATTTCAACAAATCTTAAGACCCTTCATGCCCATGCTGCAACTACCATTAAGAAGAAACTGAGCACTTATTACTCAGCTGCACTGCACTCTCTGCACATATATGCACACACAACATCCCAACACTTCATACCTTGGTCCAGACCAAATGGACTTTTCAGCTTCATAAGTGCTGCAAGAGCTTCATAAATACAGTAGGACTCTTGGGAAAAGAATTCAATAAGAATTGATTATATAGTTGCAACCCATAAAGTGCCAGGTATATACAAATATAGGTGCATTCATGCACATCTATTCTCTATATGTCATGAAGAATCCACTGAAACCATAGCCCCCTACCACAACCAGACCCCACAGACCTTTCCAAGGTTTTCCCTGAACACTTCATATTCCCTGGTTCTGTCCATCTACAGCAGGTTGCTCCCTATACACCAAATTACCCCAATTCAGTCTATCCTGTGCATGCCTTTCACCCTTCTGCCTGTTCAGGCACTGAGTACTCAAAATCTTTTTCAATCCATCCTTCCATCTCCAATTTGGTCTACTCCCTCTCCTTGCCCCCTCCATTTGACACATATATCCTCTTTGTCAACTTCTCACTCATTCCTTCCCTATATCCATACCATTTCAGTACACCCTCTTCAGCTCTGTCAACCATACTCTTCTTATTACCAACTCTATTTTACCCTTTTATTACTTGATCAAACCATCTCTCACCACATACTGTTCTTAAAAATTTTAGTTCCAACACATCCACCCTCTGCACATCCTCATCAAGTGCCAATGCTTTGAGGCCATAAAACATTATTGAGACTATTATAACTTCAAGCAAACCAATTTTCAACCCCCCAGATAATGAACTCTCTTTCCACATAGTCCTCAATGCTCCCAAAACCTTTGCCTCCTCACCTGCTTTATGACTCAACTCTGCTTCCATGGTTCCACTCACTAATGAGTCTACTCCCTGGTATCTAAAACACCACTTCTTCTAAATTTTCTCCATTCAAACTCATACCCCAAATAACCTGTCCTTCTTCCCTGCTAAATCTAATAACTTTGCTTTTCTTCACATTTACTCTGAACTCAATCATTTCACATACTCCCCCAAACTCAGACATCAACTTTTGCAGCTTCTCACTTGAATCTACCACCATTACTGTGCCTTAAGCATACAACAACCGACTCATTCCCAGGCACCCCTCACTCCCTACAGACAGCATACCTGTCTCTCTCCATGACCTTTGCATTTATCTCCTTCACCACTCAATAACAAACAAATTAAACAGCCATGGTGACAACACACACCCCTGCCAAATATCAACCTTGACCTGGAACGACTCACCCTCCTCTCTTCTTACTCACATATACACCTCACACTCTTAATAATAACTTCTCACTGCTTTCAGTAGTTTTTCTCCCTCATATACGACCTGCCACATGGCATATTCATTAATCCTATTTAGGCTTTCTCTAGATTCATATATACCACATACAAATCTATCCCATCCACACCTTTCAGGCCCCAGTCTTTTCCACTCCATCCTTCCCTCTCTAATTTTTCTCCTACTTGCTCCTCTTTGTTAACCTTTTCTCACTCATTTTCTCCATATGTCCAAACAATTTCAGCTCACTTAACCACACTCTCTTCATTACTACACACCTTTCTTACCAGTTTATTACTAACTTGATAAAACCATCTCACACTGCATATTGTCCTCAAACATTTAATTTCCAACACAGCCTTATCTATATGTCTCGGGTCCATATAAAATTGTTGGGACCACAATACCTTAAAACATACCCAGTTTGCCCCTCCAAATAATGAACTTCCTTTCCATATATCCCTCAATGCTCCCAAAACCTGCACCGCCTCACCCACTCTATGACTAACTTTTATTTCCATCGTTCCATCTGCTGACATGTCCACTGTCAGGCATCTAAAACACTTCACTTACTCCAATTTTTCTCCAACAACCAGGGAGGTATATCACCAGTCCTACCCCCCTGGGTATCAGGGGGAAGATACTGCTGCTTAGTGATCCAGCATTTTAGTGGTTGTCAAGTTGTACTCCTTTGACCTAGGTAGCAGTCTTTTCCTTCTGCCTCACCTACATGTGGACAACTGGCATTCTGGCCACTAACATACAATCTCTCCTTGTCATACATAATACCTGACAACACGTAACTCACACAGCTCATTCTTTCTAACTCTATACTCTGCTGCAGTGAGCACTATGAGCTAGCCCTGCCTTTTGGCAAAATGGTAGAAGTAGGAGTTACAAGTAGTAGGGAGGAATAATTACGCATGAGCATTAGGTAGAATTATCAGGTAGAAGTAGTCAGAAGGAACATTAGGTAGAAGGCTCCATAAATACTGCACTGGAGTTGCTCTCTGCCAGTGGCCAGTTAGGAGTGAGGCACTAAAGGATAAGAAGTGGCAATGAAGCTCACTAGTTATGGAGACTCTATTGCTGTGACCGCCCCCTTGAGGGAGCTTCAGTTGGGAAGAGGCATCAGAGATATAAACAGAAACTCACACCCCATCTAAATTGTCCATCAACTCTTCTAAATTTAATAACCCTGCTTTTATTCACATTTATTTATTCACCTTCCTCCTTGCAAATTTCCAAACTCAGTCACCAACTTCTGCAGTTATTTACTTGAATTTGCCACCAGTCCTGTATCATCAGCAAACAACTGATTCACTTCCCAGGCTCCCTGATCCCCTACAGATTGCATACTCGCCTCTCTCCAAGATTCTCACATTTACCTCTTTCACCATCTCATCTATTAGCAAAATTAAACAGCCACAGTGACATCACACACCCCTACTGAAAGCCAACCTTCACTTGGAATCATTAACTCTCCTATCTTCCTTCTCGTACACATACCTTACACCTTTGATGAAAAAATCTGCTGATTCTAATGACTTTCCTCCCTACACCATATATACTTAAGACTTTCCACAAGGCATCTCTATCAACCTTATCATATTCTTTCTCCAGAGCCATAAGTACCACATTTAGATCCTTCTATTTCTCCTAGTATTCCTTACCCACATTTTTTAAAGCAAAAACCTGATCCACATATACTCTGCCACTTCTGAAATCACAATGTTCCTCCCTAAAATGATGCTCTTTGCTTGCCTTCACCATTTATATTACTACTCCCCCATACAATTTACTTGGGACATTCAACAAACTTGTGGTCTGAACACTATCCTTTATCCCCCTTGCCTCTGTGTAATGGCAATATACATGCATTCTGCCATTCCTCAGGCATCTGACAATGATCTACATATAAATCAAAAATCCTACTTAAACAACCAACAACATAGTTACCACCTTTTTCAAGAAATTTACTGACTATAACAACCACTCAAGCCACCTTGCCACATGTCAATTTATGTAAGAGTTTTGCTACCTCTTCACTCTTCATCAAACCACTCTCCCTCTCTCTCACTTTGCATTGTCAACCCAACACAAACACCCTAAATATGCTACCCTTTCATCAAAAACGTTCCACTGTCCTTCAAAATACTCACTCCATCCTCCCAACTTCATCACTACCTATTACCCCTTCCCCTTTAGCCCCTTTCACTAATGTTCCCATTTGATCTTTTGTATTTTGCTTATTGTAAACTCATCCCAAAACATCTTATTCTCCCTACAACATACCAATATACTGTATGAAGAAATGCCAGGAGATATTGAGAGTAGAATGGCAAAAGGTGAGAATAAATGAAGCAAGGTGAGGAGATGGGGAATGGCATCTGGCATATGAAAGGTTGGGGCAGGCTGATCAAAAAGGGTAGTAAGTGGTGAGATGAGGAAATAAATCTGCAAGTAAAATAGAAAAGAGAGGTGTTTGGGCAATACTCAGAAAAGAAGTACAATTGATTGAGGAGTGTACAAGAAAAAGCTGCCGGAGGTCAAGAGGAAGGTGCAGAGGCTGAAACACAGGACAAATGAGAGTTTGGGAGAGTGAGAATCAGTAAACTTTAAGGAAAATAAGCATATGCTTTGGAAGGAGGTAAATAATGTGCAAAAGACAAGAGAACAAATGGGAATATCAGTGAAGAGGTCAAAAGAGGAAGTGATAACAGGTAGTGATGAAGTGAAGAGGAGATGGAGTAAGTATTCTGAAGGACTGTGAAATATCTTAACTATGATGGTAGAGTGGCAGATGTAGGGATTTGGGTCAGGGTGGTATGTAAAGTGAGAGCTCTTGTTATGGAGAGTGTTTTGGTGATGAAAGAAGATGTGATGAAAGCCTTATGCAAGATGAAATGTTGCAAGCCAGCTGGAGTGGGTGGTATTGCATCTGAATTTGTCAAGAAAGGAGGTGATTGTACTGTTCAAGGTTGGTAAAGAGTTTCATCATATGTATAGATCACAATGAAGTGCCTGAGTATTGGCGGAATGCATGTATAGTGCCATTGTATAAAGGCAAAAGGGATAAAGGTGAGTGTTTAAACTACAGAGGTACAAGTTTGTCAAGTATAACTGTAAAGTTGTATGGAAGGGTATCGATTGAGAGGGTAAAGGCACATACAGAGCATCAGACTTGGGAGGAGCAGTGGGGTTTCAGACACGGTAGATGGTATGTGAATCAGATGTTTGCTTTAAAAAATGTGTGAAAGAAGCAATTGGAAAAACAAATGGATTTGTATGATATTTATGGATCTGGAGAGGGCATATGATTGGGATGATAGAGATGCTTTGTGGATGGTCTTAGGAATATACAATGGAAGGCTTGAGTACATGTAGAAAGAAAGGAGAGTGGAAGGTTCCAAGTGAAAGCGAGTCTGCAGCAGGGGTGTGTGATGTCACCATGATTGTTCAACTTATTTATGGAAATAGGGTGGTGAGGGAGGTAACTGCAAGAGTCTTGGAGTGAGGGGTGAGTATGCAGTTTGAAGGAGATGAAAGGGCCTGGAAAATGAGTCAGTTTTTGTTTGCTAATATAGCGCTGGTGGCAGATTCAAGTGAAGACTGCACAGGCTGGACTCTGATTTTAGAGGAGCATGTGAAAGGAGAAAGTTGAGTGTCAACGTGTGAATAAATGCAAGGATATTAGATTACGCAGGGTTGAGAGACAGGTTAGTTGGGGTGTAAGTTTGAATGGAAAAAAATGGAGGAAATGAAGTGGTTTAGATACCTGGGAGTGGACATGGCAGTAAATGGAATCATGCAAGTGGAAGTGAGCCACAGGGTGGGGGAAGGGGGCAAAGCTGCTGGGAGCATTGAGAATGTGTGAAAGGAAAGATCATTATCTGAGAGGGCAAAAGTGGGTACACTTGAAGGAATAGTAGTCCTAACAATATTATATGGAAGTGAGGCATGGGAAATGGATAATGCTGTGCATAGAAGGGTGGATGTGTTAGAAATGAAATGGTGAAGGACAACATGTGGTGTTACGTGGTCTGATCGAGTAAGTAATGAAAGGGCAAGAGAGATGTTTGGTAATAAACAAGGTATGGATGAGAAAGCTGAAGAGTTGTGCTAAACTGGTTGGAACATACAGAGAAAATGAAAGAGGAAAGGCTGACAAAGAGAATACAAGTGTAAGAAGTGGTGGGAACAAGGATAACCTGGGGATAAAATTGAAGACGCAAGGATGGAGTGAAAAAGATTTTGAGCAAGTGGGGCCTGGACATGCAGGAAGGAGGAAGGCATGCATACGATAAGAGTGAACTAGAATGATGTGGTGTACTGGGGTCATTATGCATTAATGGACTGCTCCATGGTAGGTGAAGTGTCCATGGTAAATCATGAACACGTCTGTAGGGCCTGGTTGTGGATAGGGAGCTGTAGTTTCAATGCATTACATGTAACAGATGGAGAATGGATGTAAGCGGAAGTGACCTTTCTTCATCTCTTCCTTGCGCTACCCTGCTAACATGGGAAATGGCTATCAGGTATGAAAATATGTATAATACCCATGCCTGAACTAGGTAACATTTCATCAACCAACCCTACAGGTGGATGAACAGCTGGGTTGACTGTGGACAGACTGCTGCAACCAGGATTTAAACGTATGCACTCAACACTAAGGAGCCCATACACGTGTCATGATCAGGAATGATAACTGCCACACCATGGAGGTCCAAATACCTCAAATTATAGTGATACATTGTATCGAAGAAAAAAATCTTTTGAAACTCAAATTTTTTCGCACTTGGTCACTATTTCCCACATTAGCAAGGTAGTGGCTGAGACAGAGGAAGAGAGGCTGCATCCATTCACATCTATTCTCTCACTGTCATGTAAAATGTACCGAAACTACTGCTCCCTATCCACAAGTAGACCCCCCCCCCTTATGTTCCTATTTGTTCTCTTGTTTTTCACAAATTATCAACCTCCTTCCAAAACATCATCTTATTCTCACTAAAGTTAGTTGATGCTTGCTCATCCCAACTCTCATTTGCCATCTTTTTCAACCCCTGTACCATCCTCTTGACTTAGTTTTGCTTTCTTTTATACATCCCAAGTCATTTGCACTCCTTCCTCATATGTACCACTTAAATGCCTCACTTTCTCTTTCACAAGCAACTTTACTTCTTCATCCCACCACCTACTACTCTTTCCAATCTGCTCACTTCCCACCTTTCGCACGCCACATGCATCTCTCGCATACACCAGCAATGTTTCCTGAAGTACCTCCCATACCTCACCTACTCCCCCTGCTTCATTTACTCTCACCTTCTGCTATTATATACTTAATCTCTCCTGGTATTTCTTCACACAATTCTCTTTTCCAAGTTTACTCGCTCTCAACATTCTCTTCTCACTGACATTGTTTTCCCTTTTCCAAAAACCTCTGCAAATCTTCAACCTCACCTTCACAAGACAGTGATCAAACATCCCACCAGCTGCCTCTCTTAGCACATTTACATCCAAAAGTCTCTCTTTTACACGTCTATCAATTTACATATAATACAAAAACACCTGCATATCATCTCTTCTATTTTTCAGCACACAACTTCACAAGCTGTTCACCATTTCCCCAAAATATACCCCAATGCCAGATTACGCACCTTTGCATACAAATCACCCATCACTAACATCTGCTCTCTTACATCATCGCTGCTGATACACTCAATCTGTTGCTCTCAAAACACTTGCCTAACATGATCTTTCTTCTTATGGTCAGGTGCATATACATCAATTCTTTTTTTTTTCATTTTTTCATGTTGAAGGCTCCAGTCACAGACAAAAGTCCACAACAGGGCCATGCCTTAATTGAAATATAGAGAGAATTATGAAAGTGAGACAAGCGAAAGTATTTGCAAACTTTGGAGGAAGTGAAAAACCTGTTTTTAAAATGTTCCAAGGTCATAGTTATTGGGAAAGGCATGAGAATGTAGAGAGCTCCAAAGTTTCGAGGTGTAGGGAAAGAAACAATTATCAAAATGGCCCACCCTTGAATTGCCGATGGTCACACAATAATCATGTGCTGCAGCAACTTGCTGAGTATTATATGGTCTAGCCAGTGGTGTGGATACACAAGCAGCCAGCTTTCAGGAACAAAAACCAAAGTAATACCTACAGAAGAGGGAAAGCGAACCAACACTGCAACACTACTTTCATTTCTACCATCAGTCTAGAATTTACTTTCTTACACTCCTTCACACACTACCACAACTGCATTATGAGAAGTGCTACTCCCTCCTTAGCTATTGTCCTCTCACCATCCTCAGACTTAACTCCTAAGACATTTTCATACCATTCTTCCCTTTTATCCTTGAGCTTTGTTTCACTCAGAGCCAGAACATCCAGGTTTCTTTCCTCAAACATACTATGCATCTCTCCTATCTTCTGATCTTGGTTACAACCACACAAACTGACACCCTAGCCTGAGCCTTTGAGGAGGATGATCACTCCCTGTTTGGCTCCTTCAGCCAACTTATAATTTCTCCAATGTTTCAATTTGAAGCATAGAGTGTTATATGTCAATACAACATATCCTGACTCTAGTGTTGTAAGTCCAAAATGTTGCAATTTGAAGCACTGCAACTCGAGGCCCTGGTGTATGAGAAAATCTTTAGTTCTTTATACCTGACAGTGTCTTTATTTACACTAAATCTAATAGCCATATGAGTTGCAACACAATCATCTCATGACTTTCAAGAGTTAGAGCAATGTTTACCCTTTACCTATGAACCACATTTACAGGAATCACAACAATACACACTTCAGGAAATACGGGTGTGTGGATGGAAAGGTCGATCATTTGGTGATACGACACGTTTTATGGAATTTCACTTAATGTTTACCGAGGCACAAATTTATCTTTGTACATCAATAGAAAATGTATGAATACTTCACTGATCTTCTGATCAGCGGGTCTTATGTGGGGCACCGCAAGATGTCAAAGCATGTGCCTCATGGGAAAAAGGTAGGCAGGCAGCATAGCCAATTCATCTTGTGTGTGTAAAGATGTGACTTGCAGAGGGCTTTACAAATGTGATTCACACCGTACATTTGATATCATCATAGACAGAATGTTGCTTATGTACAACATGAGCAAACATACAAATAGTTTACTAATCAGTGGACACTTACATATGGCATCACAAGGTTAGTGATGCATGTGTTTTTTCCATGATGATCTATGGGTAACTGAAGAGAGTAGAATTTTTGCTAGTTTTAACAAGGGGGCTACTTAAACATTCATGAGTCACTGGTGAAGTCATATTTCAACTGGGATTTGCAATGAGGATGAGGACATTTTAAACATCATAAGTCACAAGGGGCAATTTCATGTGGGAGCATCATATGACAGGGAGTAGTTGAAGGGCTAAAAATTTGTTGGACTGTACACACTAAATAAAAATTACATGAACAAAGCAAGTTTCTGCAAAATAGAAATAAGATCATATATTTTCAACAAAGGAAAATTAACTTTGGAGGTATGCACAAGGGAAAAAAGATTTTAATAAGTAAGAACTAAAACATACCATCATCAGATACAACAGAAACTGATGAAGGTTACCTTCATATCACACATTTTCACAAAATTCATGCCAAAAAAAAGATACTGGAAAAACAGAAAATCACAATTCTTGCATTCACCTCTTCCAGATTGTGAGGCACTTCGACGTAATGGTCTTGTTCTTCTGCTAGGACGAACTCCCAAATGTCTGCTGGTGTGGCTTGGAGAAGATGTTCCACTATGACGTGTGCACACAATCTGGGAGTGGATCACACTCAGCACCATGAGGACAACTACTGGTAGTAGCACTTCAGATACTGGTACATCCTGGGGATTGATCATTACATATCTACCGTAAACAATACTCATATTGAAAAAGTCTTTTCTTTTAGCAAGATGGTACTTGTGGTACCTTTTCTGTCAACTGCAAAGAAAAAACTGGGCCCCTTACCACCTCTTCAATATTAGAGGGCAGTTACAAAGTTTTGCCAACAATGTTGATATGACTGAGTTTTGTTTTCTATATGTTATCCCTGGGGATAGGGGAGAAAGAATACTTCCCACGTATTCCCTGCGTATCATAGAAGGCAACTAAAAGGGGAGGGAGCGGGGGGCTGGAAATCCTCCCCTCATTCTTTTTTTTTTTTTTAATTTTCCAAAAGAAGGAACAGAAAAGGGGGCCAGGTGAGGATATTCCCTCAGAGGCCCAGTCCTCTGTTCTTAATGCTACCTTGCTAACGCGGGAAATGGCGAATAGTTTGAAAGAAAGAAAAAGATGTTATGAAGATAAACTTTTTAATATTATTTGGTTAATTTCAGTAATACGGAATTATTTGTTGTTTTAGACTGAAACTTGAACTTCAACATTCACAAGTTATCAAAAAGTTCTCAGCCAAAGAAGGTGTCTAGGCTAAAGATATCCATCTACATTTGCTGGCTGTGCAATATTAGTTTTTGCACCCCTGCAGCTTTGTGCACATATATTTTGTACTATAAATTGGTGAGCTTAAAGTTTTCATCTCTGACAAAGAACAAACAAGCATGACGAAAGTACCAAAAACTAGGTTAAGTAAGAATTATCTAATGCTAAATTATGAAAGACTACAACAGCGAATGCTCTAAGAAAACATTCCAGCTCAAGCAGTAGATGAAAGGTAGCGAGCGACCAGGGAGGTATATTACCAGCACTACCAACTTGGGTATTGTGAAGGTTATTTATTGTTGCACTTTGACCCAGCTCTTAGTGGTGGTTAAGTTGCACTCCTCTAACCCAGGTAGCTGTCTGTTTTTTGTCTCACCCACACGTGGACTACTGACATTCTGTCTCCAAACATACAATCTCTCTCTATCAAAAATAACACTTGACAACACTTAACTCGCAGAGTTCATTCTTTGCAACTCTAGATTTTCCTGCGGTGAGCCCTGCACTACCCCTTCCTTTAGGCAAAATGAGAGGTGCAAAAGGTAGGAGTAGAAAGGAGCATTAGGTAGAAACATTAAGTAGTTGGTAGGAACATTTGGCAGGAGTATTAGGTAGAAGTAGGTAGTAGGAATATTAAGAGGGAGTCTCTACAAACACTGCAGTTAGAGTACATGTGACTGCATGGGGAAAAGGCCTGAATCCACCACTAGTACAATAAATCTGGGTTGTAATCCATGCTTTGGAAACTCTGGATTTCTCCAACCCAGGAAGTTCCAAATGCAAACCTTAGCCACCAATATCATGACCTCAATTTTCAGGGAGGCTAAAAGGATTCTACTGACTGAAAATATGCCATGTAAACCAATAATCATGTGTCTATTATACAGGCTGGAATCAAAAATAGCATAATTACATTCACGAGAAACTGAAGCAGATGTTGAACAAAGGTGTGTTCCTGCCCCATAACAATGTGCCAGTCCACTTGGCGCAAAATGCAGAAGCTGCTATATGTGCTTGTGATTTCAAGCAACTCAACCATATCTTCCAGCCAAGACCAGTGCCTAGGGTGGCTATCATTTTCAACACTTGAGGTCCCATCTATGGCACTGCCACTGTGAGAATGATGAAGACTTTACAGAAGATTCTGAAGCCTGGTAAGACCAGCAGCTAGTAGACTTCCACAAGATAAGATAAGCATCAGGAGCTTGAGGGATAAATGGAGCAAGTGCACTGTGGTCAATGGAGATTATATTGAAAAAGAAAATAAAAGCTGCTTGCCACCTTATTATGAGACATAGGGTGGGGGAGGGGGCGAAAATTCTGGGAGCCTTGAAGAATGTTTGGAAGTCGAGAACATTATCTCGGAAAGCAAAGATGGGTATGTTTGAAGGAACAGTGGTTCCAACAATGTTGTATGGTTGCGAGGTGTGGGCTATGGATAGAGTTGTGCTCAGGAGGGTGGCTGTGCTGGAAATGAGATGTTTGAGGACAATATGTGGTGTGAGGTTGTTTGATCGAGTAAGTAATGTAAGGGTAAGAGAGATGTGTGCAAATAAAAAGTGTGGTTGAGAGAGCAGAAAAGGGTGTTTTGAAATGGTTTGGTCACATGGAGAGAATGAGTGAGGAAAGATTGACCAAGAGGATATATGTGTCAGAGGTGGAGGGAACGAGAAGTGGGAGACCAAATTGTAGGTGGAAAGATGGAGTGAAAAAGATTTTGAGTGATCAGGGCCTGAACATGCAGGAGGGTGAAAGGCGTGCAAGGAATAAAGTAAATTGGAACAATGTGGTATACTGGGGTCGACGTGCTGACAATGGATTGAACCAGGGCATGTGAAGCGTCTGGGGTTAAACCATGGAAAGTTCTGTGGGGCCTGAATGTGGAAAGGGAGCTGTGGTTTCGGTGCATTATTACATGACAGCTAAAGACTGAGTGTGAACGAATGGGGCCTTTGTTGTCTTTTCCTAGCGCTACCTCGCACACATGAGGGGGGAGGGGTTGTTATTCCATGTGTGGTGAGGTGGCGATGGGAATAAATAAAGGTAGACAGTATGAATTATGTACATGTGTATATATGTATATGTCTGTGTGTGTATATATATGTATACATTGAGATGTATAGGTATGTATATTTGTGTGTGTGGACATGTATGTATATACATGTGTATGTGGGTGGGTTGGGCCATTCTTTCGTCTGTTTCCTTGCGCTACCTCGCTAACGCGGGAGACAGCGACAAAGCAGAATAAAATAAAATAAATAAATAAATATACTTAACTTTTCTAAATTTTCTAACTGACCCTCTGAGTTGCAATCCTGAAACACTGGTTAATTGTTTAATACAACATTCAGATGATGTTTAAAGTAGAATAATTTTGTGCTTATGTCAAAACCTATAAATTACAATAAGAAATGAAAAGATATAATTCCATCTATACCTATATCTTTGATGCCCATTCCTTCTAGAAAGTTCCCTCAAGGGGTTGCCACAGCAAAAGTCTCCACTTATTCCTGTCCTTGCATACCTTCCTCACATACACCATTCCACTCATTCTTCCAACATTTCTCTCCCTCCAGTATTCTTCCATTTTATTTGCCCTTGTCACAAGTGGCCTCCTCTCACACCCACCTTCTTATTTGTACTATCATACACTCTCCTCGTAAACTCCCAGTCCTGCATTCTTTCCAACTGCCCAAACCATCTCAAAGTATAATGTTTCATCCACTCTACCACTCCACAATTCATTTCCTTTGCATTCCCTATCATACCATACATCTCATACACCCCTCCATTTTTTTCTTCATTCCATCTAGTCAAACCACATGCTCTTCTCATATAGCTCATTTCCAGAGCCTAGACTCTTGACCTCTGTGACTCATTCCACATCCATTTTGGCTGCAATGGTCAGGGTTGGGAGGATTTGGATGTTGGTTAATCCTCTCTTCACTTCCATACTTACACCTTAACCCTTCATTATTCTATTAAGGGACCCAGTGACTCTTCTACCCTGCAATGCTCTCTCCATTATATCTCCTTCCATATCACCAAACTTACCCAAGACAATTTCTAAATACTTATATTCTCTCACCTCTTTCAGTCTTTCTCCACCCATATTCAAAGCACAATTTAGTAAACTTTCTGCTTTCACTCAATATGATTTTACAAAATCTATACTTTCACTCTGTTTCATATCAAACACTATCACTTTAAAATTACCAGCATTAACCTTCAATTGCCTAAGCTCACACACATGAAAAACACTTACATCTTTCTGCAACTCAATTTCACTCACAGCAAACAACACAGAATCATCCACAAACAGGCTTGCCACAAGCCACAATATCTCACCACCCCACCCCATCTCTGCACCCCCTATACCTAGTCTTGCTTTCATCTCTTTTATCACTCCAGGGCAGGGGTGTGTGATGTCCCCATGGTTGTTAAATTTGTTTAAGGATAGGGTGGTCAGGGAGGTGAATACAAGAGTTTTGTAGAGATGGACGAGTATACATTCTGTTGGGGATGAGAGGGCCTGAGAAGTAAGTCAGTTGTTGTTTGCCAATGATACAGCTCTAGTGGCTGATTTGAGTGAGGAACTGCAGTAGTTGGTGACTGAATTTGGAAAAGTGTGTAAAAGGAGAAAGTTGAGAGTAAATGTGAATAAGAGCAAGTTTATTAGGTTAAGTAGGGTTGAAGGACAGGTTAACTGGGATGAAAGTCTGAATAGAGAAAAATTGGAGGAAGTGATGTGTTTAAGATATCTGGGAGTGGACTTAGCAGTGAAAGGAACCATGGAAGCGGAGGTGAGTTACGGGGTGGGCGAGGGGGTGAAGGTTCTGGGAGCGATGAAGAATGTATGGAAGAAGAAAACATTATCGCAGAGAGCAAAAATGGGTGTTTCTGAAGGAATAGTGGTTCCAAAAATGTTTTATGGTCGTGAGGCATGGGCTATAGATAGGGTTGTATGGAGGAGGGTGAATGTGCTGGAAATAAAATGTCTGGGGACAATAGGTGGTGTGAGGTGGTTTGATCAAGTAAGTAATGAAAGGGTAGAGTGGTTTGGGAATGTCTTGAGAGTAAAGTCAGGGGTTGGTGAGAGGACAAGAGCAAAGGATGGAGTAGCACTACTCCTGAAGCAGGAGATGTGGGTGTACGTGATAGAGTGTAAGAAAGTAAATTCTAGATTGATATGGGTAAAACCGAAAGTGGATGGAGAGAGATGGGCAATTATTGGTGCCTATGCACCTGGACATGAAAAAAAAATCATGAGGCAAGTGTTTTGGGAGCAGCTGAGTGAGTGTGTTAGCAGCTTTGATGCACAAGACCAGGTTATAGTGATGGGTGACTTGAATGCATAGGTGAGTAATGTGGCAGTTGAGGATTTAAATGGTGTACATGGGTTGTTCAGTGTTATAAACAGAAATGGTGAAGAGCTTATGGATCTGTATGCTGAAAAAGGACTGGTGATCGGGAATACCTAGTTTAAAAAAAGAGACATACATAAGTATACATATGTGAGTAGGAGAGATGGCCAGAAGGCGTTACTGGATTATGCGTTAATTGATAGGTGTGTAAAAGACAGACTTTTGGATGTTAATGTGCTGAGAGGGGCAGCTGGAGGGATGTCTAATCACTATCTTGTGGAGGCAAAAGTGAAGATTTGTAGAGGCTTTCACAAAAGAAGAGAGAATGTTGGGGAGAAGAGAGTGGTGAGAGTAAGTGAACTTGGAAAGGAGACTAGTATGAGGAAGTACCAGGAGAGATTGAGTGCATAATGGAAAAAGGTGAGAGCAAATGACATAAGGGGAGAGGGGGAGGAATGAGATGTATTTAGGGAAGCAGTGATGGCTTGTGCAAAAGGTGCTTATGGCATGAGAGGCGTGGGAGGTGGGCAGATTAGAAAGCATAGTGAGTGGTGGGATGAAGAAGTAAGATCGTTAGTGGGAGAGAAGAGAGAGGCGTTTGGACGATTTCTGCAGGGAAGTAGTGCAAATGACTGGGAAATGTATAAAAGAAAGTGACAGGAGGTCAAGAGAAAGATGCAAGAGGTGAAAAAGAGAGCAAAAGAGCATTGGGATGAGAGAGTGTCATCAAATTTTAGGGAGAATACAAGATGTTCTGGAAAAAGGTAAATAAAGTGAGTAAGACAAGAGAACAAATGGGAACATCAGTGAGAGGGCAAATGGGGAGGTAATAACAAATAACGATGAAGTGTAAAGGAGATGGAGTAAGTATTTTGAAGGCTTGTTGAATGCATTTGATGATAGTGTGGCAGATATAGGGTGTTTTGGTCAGGGTGGTGTGTAAATTGAGAGGGTCAGGGAGAATGATTTGGTAAACAGAGAAGAGGTAGAAAAAGCTTTGTAGAAGATGAAAGCTGACAAGGCGGCGGGTTTGGATGGTATTGCAATGGAATTTATCAAATAAGAATGAGAAAGAAGGTATATGTGTCAGAGTTGGAGGGAACAAGGAGAAGCGGGAGACCAAACTGGAGGTGGAAGATGGAGGGAACAAGGAGAAGCGGGAAACCAAACTGGAGGTGGGAGATGGAGTGAAAAAGATTTTGATGTCGATGTGCTGTCAATGGATTGAACCAGGGTATGTGAAGCATCTGGGGTAAACCATGGAAAGGACTGTGGGGCCTGAATGTGGAAAGGGAATTGTGGTTTCGGTTTACACATGACAGCTAGAGACTGAGTGTGAATGAATGTGGCCTTTTTTGTCTTTTCCTGGTGCTACCTCACTTGAGGAAGGGGTTGGGATGCTATTTCATGTGTGGCAGGGTGGCGATGGGAATGGATGAAGGCAGCAAGTATGAATATGTCCATGTATGTATATGTATGTATATGGTGAAATGTATATGTATGTATATGTGTGTGTATGGGCGTTATGTACATACCTATGTCTGTGGGCGGGTTGGGCCATTCTTCGTCTGTTTCCTTGCACTACGTCACTGATGCAGGAGATGGCGATTAAGTATAATAAATGAATATAAATAAATATATTAGCAAAGTGAATTGGAGCGATGTGGTATACAGGGGTTGACGTGCTGTCAGTGGATTGAATCAAGGCATGTGAAGCGTCCGGGGTAAACCATGGAAAGCTGTGTAGGTATGTATATTTGTGTGTGTGGACGTGTGTATGTACATGTGTATGGGGGGGTTGGGCCATTTCTTTCGTCTGTTTCCTTGCGCTACCTCGCAAACGCGGGAGACAGCGACGAGGTATTAAAAAAAAAAAAAAAAAAAAAAAAATATTAGCAAATCACCAGGTTATAGTGATGGGTAATTTGAATGCAAAGGTGAGTAATGTGGCAGTTGAGGGAATAATTGGTGTACATGGGGTGTTCAGTGTTGTAAATGGAAATGGTGAAGAGCTTGTAGATTTATGTGCTGAAAAAGGACTGGTGATTGGGAATACCTGGTTTAAAAAGAGAGATATACATAAGTATACGTATGTAAGTAGAAGAGATGGCCAGAGAGCGTTATTTCATTACGTGTTAATTGATAGGTGCGTGAAAGAGAGACTTTTGGATGTTAATGTGCTGAGAGGTGCAACTGGAGGGATGTCTGATCATTATCTTGTGGAGGCAAAGGTGAAGATTTGTAGAGGTTTTAAGAAAAGAAGAGAGAATGTTGGGGTGAAGAGAGTGGTGAGAGTAAGTGAGCTTGGGAAGGAGACTTGTGTGAGGAAGTACCAGGAGAGACTGAGTAAAGAATGGAAAAAGGTGAGAACAAAGGAGGTAAGGGGAGTGGGGAAAGAGAGGGATGTATTTAGGGAAACAGTAACGGCTTGTACAAAAGATGCTTGTGGCATGAGAAACGTGGGAAGTTGGCAGATTAGAAAGGGGAGTGAGTGGCGGGACAAAGAAGTAAGATTATTAGTGAAAGAGAAGAGAGAGGCATTTGGATGATTTTTGCAGGGAAATAATGCAAATGACTGGGAGATGTTTAAAAGAAAGAGGCAGGAGGTCAAGAGAAAGGTGCAAGAGGTGAAAAAGAGGGCAAATGAGAGTTGGGGTGACAGAGTATCATTAGATTTTAGGGAGAATAAAGAGATGTTTTGGAAGGAGGTAAATAAAGTGCGTAAGACAAGGGAACAAATGGGAATGTCAGTGAAAGGGGCTAATGGGGAGGTGATAACAAGTAGTGGTGATATGAGAAGGAGATGGAGTGAGAATTTTGAAGGTTTGTTGAATGTGTTTGATGATAGAGTGGCAGATATCGGGTGTTTTGGTGTGCAAAGTGAGAGGGTTAGGGAGAATGATTTGGTAAACACAACAGAGGTAGTAAAAGCTTTGCGGAAGATGAAAGCCGGCAAGGCAGCAGGTTTGGATGGTATTGCAGTGGAATTTATTGAAAATGGGGGTGACTGTATTGTTGACTGGTTGGTAAGGTTATTTAATATATGTATGACTCATGGTGAGGTGCCTGAGGATTGGTGGAATGCTTGCATAGTGCCATTGTACAAAGACAAATGGGATAAGAGTGAGTGCTCCAATTACAGGGGTATAAGTTTGTTGAGTATTCTTGGTAAATCATATGGGAGGGTATTGATTGAGAGGGTGAAGGCATGTACAGAGCATCAGATTGGGGAAGAGCAGAGTGGTTTCAGAAGTGGTAGAGGATGTGTGGATCAGGTGTTTGCTTTGAAGAATGTATGTGAAAAATACTTAGAAAAGCAAGTGGATTTGTATGTAGCTTTTATGGATCTAGAGAAGGCATATGATAGAGTTGATACAGATGCTCTGTGGAAGGTATTAAGAATATATGGTGTGGTAGGCAAGTTGCTAGAAGCAGTGAAAAGTTTTTATCGAGAATGTAAGGCATGTGTACATGTAGGAAGAGAGGAAAGTGGTTAGTTCTCAGTGAATGTTGGTTTGCAGCAGGGGTGCATGATGTCTCCATGGTTGTTTGTTTATGGATGGGTTGTTAGGGAGATGAATGCAAGAGTTTTGGAAAGAGGGGCAAGTATGCAGTCTATTGTGGATGAGAGAGCTTAGGAAGTGAGTCAGTTGTTGTTCGCTGATGATACAGCGCTGGTGGCTGCTTCAGGTGAGAAACTGCAGAAGCTGGTGACTTATGTTAAAGAAGAAAGCTGAGAGTAAATGTGAATAAGAGTAAGGTTATTAGGTACAGTAGGGTTGAGGGACAAGTCAATTGGGAGGTAAGTTTGAATGGAGAAAAACTGGAGGAAGTGAAGTGTTTTAGATATCTGGGAGTGGATTTGGCAGCAGAGGGAACCATGGAAGCAGAAGTGAATCATAGGGTGGGGGAGGGGGCGAAAGTTCTGGGAGCACTGAAAAATGTGTGGAAGTCGAGAACGTTATCTTGGAAAGCAAAAATGGGTATGTTTGAAGGAATAGCGGTTCCAACAACATTATATGGTTGCGAGGCATGGGCTATAAATAGAGTTGTGCAGAGGAGGGTGGATGTGCTGCAAATGAGATGTTTGAGGACAATATGTGGTGTGAGGTGGTTTGATCGAGTAAGTAATGTAAGAGTAAGAGAGATGTGTGGTAATAAAAAGGGTGTGGTTGAGAGAGCTGAAGAGGGGGTTTTGAAATGGTTTGGTCACATGGAGAGAATGAGTGAGGAAAGATTGACAAAGAGGATATATGTGTCAGTGGTGGAGGGAACAAGGAGAAGTAGGAGACCAAATTGGAGGTGGAAGGATGGAGAGAAAAAGATTCTAAGTGATCGGGGCCTGAACATGCAGGAGGTCGAAAGGCGTGTAAGAATAGAGTGAATTGGAACGATGTGGTATACCCAGGTTAACGTGCTCTTAATAGATTGAACCAGGGCATGTGAAGTGTTTGGGGTAAACCATGGAAAGTTCTGTGGGGACTGGATATGGAAAGGGAGCTGTGGTTTCAGCGCATTATACATGACAGCTAGAGATTGAGCGTGAATGAATGTGGCCTTTGTTGTCTTTTCCTAGCGCTACCTCGTGCACATGCGGGGGGAGGGGGTTGTTATTTCATGTTTGGCAGGGTGGCGAAGGGAATGAATAAGGGCAGACAGTATGAAATGTGTACATGTGTATATATGTATGTGTGTGTGTGTGTATATATATGTATACGTTGAGATGTATAGGTATGTATAAGTGCATGTGTGGACGTATATGTATATACATGTGTATGTGGGTGGGTTGAGCCATTCTTTCGTCTGTTTGCTTGCGCTACCTCACTAACGCGGAAGACAGCAACAAAGTATAATAAATCTAATATTAGCAAAAATATTCTTTCACACCCCCCATTAAAAAATGCTATGAGCATTACTTTGGTTGTAAGTACAGTGAATGACCAGGATAAAAGTTGGGCCCCCCATATTCATTGTCTCACATGGGTCAGACTTCTTACAGTATGGGCAAAAGGTTCATGCTGTATGCCTTTTGCCATTCCTAGAGCTTAGAGAAAACCCAAAGATCACACTTCATACTGCTACTTTTGCTTGACAAATATAATTAGTAAAACATCAAAATCTAAGCATACTGTTAAATATCCTAATCTATCATCCGCTATGAGGCGGATGACCTAATGGTCAGGAATTACCTGTGCCACAGCCTCCAAGAAACACAACCCAGAGTGACGATGGTCTGGTGATTGGAAAGTAGACCAAGTAGAGGACAATATGGGTGTATCACTTGAAGCAGGCTGTTCTTCAAGTGAATTACACATGCCAAGGCAAGGAGATCTTAATGATTTTATCTGCAATTTAAATTTGTCTAAGAAGCAAGCCAACCTTTTGGGTTCCAGGTTAAAGGATCTGGAATCTTCTCCAGGATTAAACTAAAGTACGCTTTTATCGTGATCGCCAGGTCATTTTCAAAGAACATTTCTCCTTTGAAGATGGTCTGGCATTTTGCAATGATGTTCGTTCTGTTATGGAGGCACTTCACTATGAATATAACACAGATGAGGTGCATGTATATTGACTCATCAAAAGTAAACTTGAAAGTGGTTCTACTCCACAATGGAAATAAGTTCACCTCCATTCCTCAGGATCACACAGATAACATGAAGGAATTGTATGATAACAGGAAGCTTCTTTTGGAAGATATTAAGTATTTGGACTTTAAGTTGAATGAATGTGGTGACCTGATGGTTGTGGCAGTTTTACTCAGAATGCAACTTGGTTACACGAAGTTTTGTTGTTATCTCTGTGAATGGGATAGCCAGAACAAGAAAAATCATTACACAAAGAAAGTGTGACTAAAATAATCAAAACTGACTCCATTAAAAAGAATGTCATCAATCATACTCATGTTGATCCTTAGAAAATTTATCTGCCTCCTATGCACATAAAGCTCAGGTTGATGAAGAGCTTTGTCATGCCCATGGATTCACATATTTGAGGAATAAAATCCCCAGAATCATTGATGCAAAAGTCAAGGGAGGCATTTTTGTAGGACCACAGATCAAGGAACTGCTACAAGATGAAAAGTTTGATGAGCTGAATGAAGTTGAAAAAACTGCATGGCTGTCATTTAAAAGAGTTTGCAAAGATTTTCTGGGAAATCACAAATCAGAAAACTACTGTGATGTAAAAGATCCAATGACTCCATATAAAACTCTGAAGTGCAATATGAGTCTAAATATTCACTTTTTAGACTCACACTTTTTCCTAGAAAATCTTGGGGCAGTCAGTGATGTGTAGGGCAAAAGATTTCGCCAAGATCATTCTGGACATGGAAAAGTGGCACTTAGGAAAGTGGAGCCCCTCTATGTTGGCAGATTACTGCTGGACACTAAGGAAGGATGTTCCTGAGGCCAAATATAGCAAAAAATCGAACACTTCTATATTTCAGAGTAAGATTTTGAAGTGCAATACCAGCCTCATGTATGAATGAGTAATATACACTTCTGTAAAATCTAATTGCTCAGTCACTTAAAAACCATGCCTGATAGAAAAAATTCTAAAACAGATTTGAATTCAGCATAAAAAGTACTATAAGGTCCACCTATTTTTGTTCATGGAACAAAGTTGACCAGTGTTATTTATATATTGAATGCTAGAATTGACACAGTACTGCACAGGAGGCTAGTTAAGCAGCTGGAATACCAGACAGGAATAAAGGGAAGACTCCTCCCACGGATAGTAAATCATCTTCATGGGGAAAAAGGAAAAAAGGACACATCAGAAGCGCATTCTCCAAAAGGATAGATTTGAGTGCCTCAGGGTTTTGTTTTGGGACCAATATCTTCTTGATCCAAGTGAAAGACTTGCCTGAAGGTAAGGACTTCTACCTGAATATGTTTGTAGATGATGCAAACATCATGAAGGCATTGAGAAGCGAGGAGGATTGCATCAGACTACAGAGGAATCAAAACAGACTGCAAAGTTTGTCTGATACATGGTAGATGAAATTCAACCCTAAAAAATTTACATTAATGAGAGTGGGACAATCTAAAAGAAGGCTTCAAAATGATTATCATTTAGCAGGCAATAAGTTTTAGGATTCTGTACATGAGATGGACTTAGGAATCAACATTGTCCCTAACTTGTCACTAGAGTCCAACATTTGGAGTATATCATTAGAACAAAGTGTTCTCTGGCAAGTATATGGATAAGGAATTATTTCACAAGATACTCATATCTTACATAAGGACAAAACTAGAATGTGCTTCTCAAGTTTGGTCACAGACCTAAAGAAGCACAGAGAGCTAATACAAAAGGTCTGGAGGAGGAACACAGAGATGGCACCAAAATTAAGAGAGCTTAGTTACAGGGAAATGCCAAAGGTTTTAAATTTGGCCCACATGGAAAAGAGAAGAATGAGGGATGACTTGATTATAATCTTTAAGCTTCTAAAACAGAAAAATGAAATAGGCAGTGAATATTTCTTCTAGAGATATAAGGACAGAGCAACAAGAGGACATAACATAAAATTAAGCAGGAAATTTTATCAAAAAGATGGAAAGAAGCACTTCTATTATGTAAGAGCAGTGGATGAACAAAACAGAATGACTGAAGACTTGGTTAATACTGACAGCATACATAAGTTTAAGATGATGCATAATAGTAGAGAATGTTTGACAGATGAATGTAAAACTCCCTCCCAATACATTACAAAAATCTTCATTTTTTTTCTTTGCTTTAGAATAATGAACTTAAATAAGCCATTCCTTCATTTTTTGGACCACAATGACTGACCCTCATAGGTGTGAGCCTTGGTTCATTATGCCTAAACCTTTTTATATTTTTTCAATTTAGATTTATTAAAGGATTTTAATACATCAAAGGTCAAAAAATCATGCTTTCTTTATCACTAAGCAATATCACAAATACTTTTTCAATGGTATCATCATACTTTCTCTATCACTAAATTTGGAAATGAAGTTCAGGAACCAGGGTATTATGATGAAAGGTTCTCAAAAATTTACAACAAAGGAGAAACAATGTGGGTACCTCTAACCTTAAATATACAGAGAAGGTTTAGAAAGAGGAGACCATTTATCTTAACTTCACACATGGTCAAAGTCTTTGAACAAGTGATAGGAGGACTCATACTAGAACATCTGATCAAGAATAACTATATAAATGGAGGTGGACACACATTTGTGCCAGTGGTACATAATGCATGCTGGATGTGGTGATACATGGTACACAATGTGTGTTGGTTGCAGTGATGCACGATACATAAAGTGCGGTGGTTGTGGCTGACATCATCACTATCATTTGTTTAGTATAATCTTTTCCTAAGTGCTTCATGTCTATCACATGAAGTTATGTTTTCCTCCACATCTTTTATTTTAACAATGAATATAAAACTCACTTTGTTACTATTGCTTACTATTGTTATCAATGCATCTACATAAACAAAGAGGGATACATACAAAATTCACTAGAGAATGTTAACCCTTCTAGTACCTTCCTTTTTTTTCCTCTTATCTTAACCTAAAAATTAATGCTAACTAGGATCTTTAACTACAGCTAAGGACCATAAGCAGCTTAAAATACTAACCTTTATAATCCCTTCATCGTGTCTATATGCAAGCATGACAGCACCACAAAATAATATGGAGCAGTAAACAGATAGGACTGCAAAGAATCCAGCACAGGATGTCTCAGAAATCCACCAATGAGAATACAATGGGAGAAATATAATACGAGTGATGCCATGTAGCCCTGCTAGCCATACTCCTGAATGTGGCTTTGCCTTAGGAAATGTTGAACCTGTGAAAAAAGAAGTTATTGTTATAAATGTTAATACAAGCAACCTATACAAATCAAACAAAAAAGTTGTGAAACATGTCTATCAAAAACAAACAAATAAAAGTCATAATCTCTATATGTTACTGCTACAGTCCAGAAAATAACAACCTCATAAAATTAGAGCACCATTACTCTTTACATTCATATATAAGATAATTCTCACATTCAGAGAATAGTGGTGTGTAAAGAATCCTCCCAATGAAGGCAACAATACTCTCTCAGGAACTCAAGCCCCATCTATCCCACTAACTAGAGTGCAATGGCAAAATTAGTTCCATGATACAGTGATTTTGCTACGTTGTATTTTTCATAAAAGAATCTCCAATGGAAAGTGGTTTTTAAGTGTAGAAAGATTGACTAAATATATACTATTTACTACCTCTTACTAAGTCTACATCAATGAATTCTGTCTTGGGCTTGGCTGTCTTGCGTGGAGTGTAAGAGAGACCCTGGAGTATTCTTTGTTCCACTGTTGTTTCCCATGACTGTTTATCGTAGTGGCTAATCCGTCCCTGATACCAACCAAGGGCAGATTCTAATACCATCCTGAAGGGGGAAAGTACATTAAAATAGCTTCATGAGTTTTTGCTGACACTCTAACGAAGAAATTCCAAGCCCTGTTGATTTTCACAGAAAATCTTTATGATTACTGAAATCCATTCAATGAGTTTATATAATCAATAGTACTGTACTTTAAACATCATTTTTCTCAAAACTTCCATAATGAGAGGAAAGCAACTGCAAAGATATGATAATGAAGTGTAAGTTATATAAGCTGAAGCTGATTAGAAGTCATATCAGCAAAAATATTGTTATAAAATCAAAACATGCTAGAGGCAATCCATGGATGACTATCAATAAAAAAGAAAAAAGATAAGACGGTTACAATCGGCAACAAAAGCATGTATTTTTCAAAAAATGTGTTCAAATAAAAGTAAGGTGATTCTGTTAAAGAATAGACAGTTCATATGTGTCATGTCTAGAGCATATGAATGGAATTGTGGAAAACAGGAAGAGATATTGTACTTGTAAAACTAGAGAGTCTGCTAAAGTATCGAGTTAAAAAAATTGGCCATTGGTGTAAAAGACTCTATTCAGTCATGTATATGTGCTAACAGAACATGTGTCTGTTTTCGTACAATGACCACTGTAATGATACAGATGAAAAGTACAATTGAAGTGCAGACATGTATACCATATGAGGATTCAGAAAGTAAGAGCGATATATAGCATAGTGATTAGAATGGTGATGTATTCTCAAAGATAAGTGGGTGAGTGCATTTGAATGAGGTCTTTGAGAGCAGATGAAATGCAAGCTAGAGTAAGCTAGGATATAATGAAAAAAGTAAGTATGGCTCTAAATAACTGAACTTACTGGCAATCAAGGTGCATCATTTATCTGAAATTTCTGGAAAAAAAGGAGCAACTCTGAATCAAGTCAATATGTCCAGAAACATCAGAAATATTAAGTGCCATTAGAAAATCATGAAATGGATACTCACTAGACATGATGAAGCATAATACTGTACATTTATAAAAGGCTGTGTGTGATTATTTTCATATTCAGTACAGCACCCCATCTGTTAAACTTTCAGTATCATGCACTATTTCAAACTTGTTATACTGTCCACATAGATATCATTCACTTAACATGTTCCATGCACTCAAATCTCTTACTATAAAATTATTTTTCCTTAACTTTTGCTACTTGTTTCATATTCAGTTTCTTGCTAAGTCTCTGATTCATCTGTCTTTTCTCATTAATAAGTGTCAAGTATTACCTTCACCAGATCCATTTAGAAAATATCATGTCTATTACATCTGTTACTTTTTTTTTTTTTTTTTTGCTTTGTCGCTGTCTCCCGCGTTTGCGAGGTAGCGCAAGGAAACAGACGAAAGAAATGGCCCAACCCACCCCCATACACATGTATATACATACGTCCACACACGCAAAATATACATACCTACACAGCTTTCCATGGTCCACCCCAGACGCTTCACATGCCCCGATTCAATCCACTGACATCACGTCAACCCCTGTATACCACATCGCTCCAATTCACTCTATTCCTTGCCCTCCTTTCACCCTCCTGCATGTTCAGGCCCCGATCACACAAAATCTTTTTCACTCCATCTTTGCACCTCCAATTTGGTCTCCCTCTTCTCCTCGTTCCCTCCACCTCCGACACATATATCCTCTTGGTCAATCTTTCCTCACTCATTCTCTCCATGTGCCCAAACCATTTCAAAACACCCTCTTCTGCTCTCTCAACCACGCTCTTTTTATTTCCACACATCTCTCTTACCCTTACATTACTTACTCGATCAAACCACCTCACACCACACATTGTCCTCAAACATCTCATTTCCAGCACATCCATCCTCCTGCGCACAACTCTATCCATAGCCCACGCCTTGCAACCATACAACATTGTTGGAACCACTATTCCTTCAAACATACCCATTTTTGCTTTCCGAGATAATGTTCTCGACTTCCACACATTCTTCAAGGCTCCCAGAATTTTCGCCCCCTCCCCCACCCTATGATCCACTTCCGCTTCCATGGTTCCATCCGCTGCCAGATCCACTCCCAGATATCTAAAACACTTCACTTCCTCCAGTTTTTCTCCATTCAAACTCACCTCCCAATTGATTTGACCCTCAACCCTACTGTACCTAATAACCTTGCTCTTATTCACATTTACTCTTAACTTTCTTCTTTCACACACTTTACCAAACTCAGTCACCAGTTTCTGCAGTTTCTCACATGAATCAGCCACCAGCGCTGTATCATCGGCGAACAACAACTGACTCACTTCCCAAGCTCTCTCATATAGGTAAATTTTTTTTTTTTTTTTATACTTTGTCGCTGTCTCCCGCGTCTGCGAGGTAGCGCAAGGAAACAGACGAAAGAAATGGCCCAACCCCCCCCCCATACACATGTACATACACATGTCCACACACGCAAATATACATACCTACACAGGCTTTCCATGGTCCACCCCAGACGCCTCACATGCCTTGATTCACTCCACTGACAGCACGTCAACCCCTGTATACCACATCGCTCCAATTCACTCTATTCCTTGCCCTCCTTACACCCTCCTGCATGTTCAGGCCCCGATCACACAAAATCTTTTTCACTCCATCTTTCCACCTCCAATTTGGTCTCCCTCTTCTCCTCGTTCCCTCCACCTCCGACACATATATCCTCTTGGTCAATCTTTCCTCACTCATTCTCTCCATGTGCCCAAACCATTTCAAAACACCCTCTTCTGCTCTCTCAACCACGCTCTTTTTATTTCCACACATCTCTCTTACCCTTACGTTACTTACTCGATCAAACCACCTCACACCACACATTGTCCTCAAACATCTCATTTCCAGCACATCCATCCTCCTGCGCACAACTCTATCCATAGCCCACGCCTCGCAACCATACAACATTGTTGGAACCACTATTCCTTCAAACATACCCATTTTTGCTTTCCGAGATAATGTTCTCGACTTCCACACATTCTTCAAGGCTCCCAAAATTTTCGCCCCCTCCCCCACCCTATGATCCACTTCCGCTTCCATGGTTCCATCCGCTGACAGATCCACTCCCAGATATCTAAAACACTTCACTTCCTCCAGTTTTTCTCCATTCAAACTTACCTCCCAATTGACTTGACCCTCAACCCTACTGTACCTAATAACCTTGCTCTTATTCACATTTACTCTTAACTTTCTTCTTCCACACACTTTACCAAACTCAGTCACCAGCTTCTGCAGTTTCTCACATGAATCAGCCACCAGCGCTGTATCATCAGCGAACAACAACTGACTCACTTCCCAAGCTCTCTCATCCCCAACAGACTTCATACTTGCCCCTCTTTCCAGGACTCTTGCATTTACCTCCCTAACAACCCCATCCATAAACAAATTAAACAACCATGGAGACATCACACACCCCTGCCGCAAACCTACATTCACTGAGAACCAATCACTTTCCTCTCTTCCTACACGTACACATGCCTTACATCCTCGATAAAAACTTTTCACTGCTTCTAACAACTTGCCTCCCACACCATATATTCTTAATACCTTCCACAGAGTAAATACACTGTACTATTCCATGTTCAGTGCAATCTATCTATCTACATTCATCTATATCTCTGATGTCCATTCCCTTCGGAAAGCCACTTGAGGGTGGTTACAGCAAAAGAGTCTCCATAACTGGTGAACTCCAGTACTGCTTCTTAGCCACTGGCAGAGGGTAATTCTAGCGCTGTGTTCTCAGGCTGAGAGGTATAAAATACAAATTCCTTGAACTACCCACCTCCGCCTCAAGGCAAAATACACAGCCATTTATGCTTGTAATGGTATCACACACTTTGTTACTAGATGCTACAGTCTAAATTATTTTCATACACTGGTGAATCTTTATGCAGATGTATAGGAAACCTGTACAAGATCTTTGCCCTCTCATTATGTAATAATTCGTGAATTTCTGACTCGCAAAATAATAGTAATGATAATACTTGTTAATAATACTTGTTCATTAAATGTTTCTGCTGTCAATCCATGTAAATTCCTTTATATCTCCTGATACTGCAGTCAAGCATTCCAGCTTTCTTGCTGGACACTCAAATATGTTTATCTGAAGCCTTTTCAAAATATTTCCAGATAATTCACTATAGTAATTCTATATCTACCTTATTAAGTTACTTTCAGGTTTAGAATGTTGCTCTTTTATTCCTTTATTCATTGCCAGGCATATACCATCACACATCTTTCCTAACATTTTTCAAGACTAGAGTTCTAGTTCTTTTGATCTTCTGCAATCCTGCAGTTCATATGCTCAAGTCCACTGATTTTAAATGTAAAATGTTTCTGCAGTCTCTCTAATTTACCTAAGTCTTCTTAACTAACAACTTATCAACACAGCGGTATTCGATTTTACTTATGTATGTACCAAAAATTTTCATTAGTTTTGCCTTTATACAAACATTCTTAATGTCATACTACTCATTATTTTGCTTGAGAGTATTACTTAGCAGTGTTCCATAAATCTAACTTTTTCAATTATGATGATTCCCATATCCTTGAAATTTACAGAACTGTTTCTTTTCTTGTTGGACCTTCATATGAATGCTTTGAAATAGTGTATATTGTCCTATGACTTATTAGTCCAAATTTCTTTTAGTTGAAATCATTTATGTTCTCTTCTAACCAGGTACATATAGTATTCAAATCTCTTTGAAGTGTTTCTTTGTCTTTATCATTTTCCATTGTTTCACTTACTCTCTTGTCATCTTGAAAACATCTGCCTATGCTCTCATTTACATTCTTACCTTTGTTAGATATCAACATAACAAAGGGCAATGCAGCTATCTCTGTTCCCAGCAGGACACCCAAAAGAATTTTTTCCTCATTAGATGCATTTCCTTTGGCAACTACTTTGAATATTCTATTGCTTAGAAATTCTTTAATCCACTTTTTTATTTTCCATTTCATATTTTGTACAAAAGAAAGCAGCAGGAGGTCAAGAGGAAGGTGAAAGGGTTGAAAAATAGGGCAAATGAGAGGTGGGGTGAGAGAGTATTATTATCAATGTTTAGGAGAATAATGTGTGAAAGATAAGAGAACAAATGGGAACATTGGTGAAGGGGGCAAGGGGGAAGTAATAACAGGTAGTGATCAAGTGAAAAGGAGATGGAGTATTTTGAAGGTTTGTTGAACATGTTTGATAAGAGTGGCAGATGTTGGGTGTTTGGGTTGAGGTGCTGTGCAAAGTGAGAGTGTCTGGGAGAATGGTTTGGTTACGAGAGGAGAGGCATTGAGAGCCTTGCGGAATATGAAATCCGGCAAGGCAGCAGGGTTGGATGGTATTGCATTTGAATTCATTAAGAAAGAGCGTGACTTGGTTGTTGATTGGTTGGTAAGGATATTCAATGTATGTATGATCATGGTGAAGTGACTGAGGATTGGCAGAATGCATGTATAGTGCCTTTGTACACAGGCAAAGGGGATAAAGGTGAGTGTTCACGCTACAGCAGCATAAGTTTGTTCAGTAGTCCTGGAAAATCATATGGGAGGGTATAGATTGAGAGGGTAAAGGCATGCACAGAGCATTAGATTGGGTAGAAGCAGTGTGGTTTCAGAACTGTTAGACGATGTGTGGATCAGGTGTTTGCTTTGAAGAATGTGTGAGAAATATTTAGAAAAACAGATGGATTTGTATGTGGCATATATGGATCTGAAGAAGGTATATGATAAGGTTGAGAGAGATGCTTTGTGGGAGGTCTTAAGAGTATATGGTATGGGAGGTGAACTGCTAGAAGCAGTAAAAAGTTTTTACCACGGATGTAATGCATGTGTATGAGTAGGCAGAGAGGAGGGTGACTGGTTCCTAGTGAAGGTCGGTCTGCAGCAGGGGTGACTGGTTCCTAGTGAAGGTCAGTCTGCAGCAGGGGTGTGCAACTTCTTGATGGTTGTTTAATTTGTTTATGGATGGGGTGGTTAGGGAGGTAAATGCAAAAGTTTTGGAGATCAGAGGGCCTGAGAAGTGAGTCAGTTGCAATTTACTGATGATACAGAAACTGCAGAAATTGATGACTGAGTTTGGAAAAGTGTGTGAAAGGAGAAAGTTGAGAGTAAATGTGAATGACAGCAAGAATATTAGGTTCAGCAGGGTTGAGGGATGTAGGTTTGAATGGAGAAAAACTGGAGGAAGTGAAGTGTTTTACATATCTGGGAGTGGACTTAGCAGCGAATGGAACAATGGAAGTGAGTCACACAGTGGGAGAGGAAGCGAAGTCTCTGGGAGTGATGAAGAATGTGTGGAAAGAGAGAACATTATCTTAAGAGAGCAAAAATGGGTATGTCTGAAGGAACAGTAGTTCCAACAATATCATACGGTTGCAAGACATGGGATATAGATAAGGTTGTACAGAGGAGGGTGGATGTGTTGGAAATGAAATGTTTGAGGACAATATGTGGTGTGATGTGGTTGATCAAGTAAGTACTGAAAGGATATGAGAGATGTGTGGACATGGAGAGAATGAGTGAGGAAAGGTTGACAAAGAGGATATGCATGTCAGAGGTGGAGGGAACAAGAAGTGGGAGACCAAATTGGAGGCATGCAAGGAATAGAGTGAATTGGAACGATGAGGTATACCAGGGTCAACGCACTGTCAATGGACTGAACCAGGGTATGTGAAGCATCTGGGGTAAACCATGGAAAGGTCTGTGGGGCCTAGATGAGAATAGGGAGCTGTGGTTTTGGTGCATTACACATGACAGATAGGGACTGAGTGTGAATGAGTGTGGCCTTTTTTGTCAGTCTTCCAGGCAATACTCCACTGAAGCTGGGGGCAATAATGCTGTTTGCTGTGGGGCGGGGTGGCGCTGGGAATGGATTGGAAACAAGCAAGTATGAGTATGTATATGTTTATATATGTATATGTCTGTGTATGTGTATGTATATGTGTATATATTGATATGTATGCTCTGTACATGCCTTCACCCTCTCAATCAATACCCTCCCATACAATTTGCCAGGAATACTCACCAAACTTATACCTCTGTAATTTGAGCACTCACTCTTATCCCCTTTGCCTTTGTACAATGGCACTATGCACGCATTCCGCCAATCCTCAGGCACCTCACCATGAGTCATACATACACTGTATAACCTTACCAACCAGTCAACAATAGTCACCCCCTTTTTTAATAAATTCCACTGCAATACCATCCAAACCTGCTGCCTTGCTGGCTTTCATCTTCCGCAAAGCTTTTACTACCTCTTCTCTGTTTACCAAATCATTTTCCCTAACCCTCGCACTTTGCACACCACCTCGACCAAAACACCCTATATCTGCCACTCTATCATCAAACACATTCAACAAACCTTCAAAATACTCACTCCATCTCCTTCTCACATCACCACTACTTGTTATCACCTCCCCATTTGCGCCCTTCACTGAAGTTCCCATTTGCTCCCTTGTCTTACGCACTTTATTTACCTCCTTCCAGAACATCTTTTTATTCTCCCTAAAATTTAATGATACTCTCTCACCCCAACTCTCATTTGCCCTTTTTTTCACCTCTTGCACCTTTATCTTGACCTCCTGTCTCTTTCTTTTATACGTCTCCCACTCAATTTCATTTTTTCCCTGCAAAAATCGTCCAAATGCCTCTCTCTTCTCTTTCACTAATACTCTTACTTCTTCATGCCACCACTCACTACCCTTTCTAATCAACCCACCTTCCACTCTTCTCATGCCACAAGCATCTTTTGCGCAATCCATCACTGATACCCTAAATACATCCCATTCCTCCCCCACTCCCCTTACTTCCATTGTTCTCATCTTTTTCCATTCTGTACTCAGTCTCTCCTGATACTTCCTCACACAAGTCTCCTTCCCAAGCTCACTTACTCTCACCACCCTCTTCACCCTAACATTCACGCTTCTTTTCTGGAAACCCATACAAATCTTCACCTTAGCCTCCACAAGATAATGATCAGCATCAGATTGGGGAAGAGCAGTGTGGTTTCAGAAGTGGTAGAGGATGTGTGGATCAGGTGTTTGCTTTGAAGAATGTATGTGAGAAATACTTAGAAAAGCAAATGGATTTGTATGTAGCATTTATGGATCTGGAGAAGGCATATGATAGAGTTGATAGAGATGCTCTGTGGAAGGTATTAAGAATATATGGTGTGGGAGGCAAGTTGTTAGAAGCAGTGAAAAGTTTTTATCGAGGATGTAAGGCATGTGTACGTGTAGGAAGAGAGGAAAGTGATTGGTTCTCAGTGAATGTAGGTTTGCGGCAGGGGTGTGTGATGTCTCCATGGTTGTTTAATTTGTTTATGGATGGGGTTGTTAGGGAGGTGAATGCAAGAGTTTTGGAAAGAGGGGCAAGGATGAAGTCTGTTGGGGATGAGAGAGCTTGGGAAGTGAGTCAGTTGTTGTTCGCTGATGATACAGCGCTGGTGGCTGATTCATGTGAGAAACTGCAGAAGGCAGTGACTGAGTTTGGTAAAGTGTGTGAAAGAAGAAAGTTAAGAGTAAATGTGAATAAGAGCAAGGTTATTAGGTACAGTAGGGTTGAGGGTCAAGTCAATTGGGAGGTGAGTTTGAATGGAGAAAAACTGGAGGAAGTGAAGTGTTTTAGATATCTGGGAGTGGATCTGGCAGCGGATGGAAACATGGAAGCGGAAGTGGATCATAGGGTGGGGGAGGGGGCGAAAATTCTGGGAGCCTTGAAGAATGTGTGGAAGTCGAGAACATTATCTCGGAAAGCAAAAATGGGTATGTTTGAAGGAATAGTGGTTCCAACAATGTTGTATGGTTGCGAGGCGTGGACTATGGATAGAGTTGTGCGCAGGAGGATGGATGTGCTGGAAATGAGATGTTTGAGGACAATGTGTGGTGTGAGGTGGTTTGATCGAGTAAGTAACGTAAGGGTAAGAGAGATGTGTGGAAATAAAAAGAGCGTGGTTGAGAGAGCAGAAGAGGGTGTTTTGAAATGGTTTGGTCACATGGAGAGAATGAGTGAGGAAAGATTGACCAAGAGGATATATGTGTCGGAGGTGGAGGGAACGAGGAGAAGAGGGAGACCAAATTGGAGGTGGAAAGATGGAGTGAAAAAGATTTTGTGTGATCGGGGCCTGAACATGCAGGAGGGTGAAAGGAGGGCACGGAATAGAGTGAATTGGAGCGATGTGGTATACCGGGGTTGACGTGCTGTCAGCGGATTGAATCAAGGCATGTGAAGCGTCTGGGGTAAACCATGGAAAGCTGTGTAGGTATGTATAATTGCGTGTGTGGACGTATGTATATACATGTGTATGGGGGTAGGTTGGGCCATTTCTTTCGTCTGTTTCCTTGCGCTACCTCGCAAACGCGGGAGACAGCGACAAAGCAAAAAAAAAAAAAAAAAAAAAAATTGATATGTATACAAGTATGTATATATATGCAAATGACTGGACGAGTCGTTCTTCATCCGTTTCCTAGCACCACCTCGCTGATGTGGGAAATGGCAATCAGGTATAATAAATAAAAAATTAATATTTCATTTCCTACTTTCTCCAGCAGTGCTCCATCAATTTCTTTTCCAAAATCTTAAAAAAAACTCCTGGATGTGAACAGGGAGCTGTGGTTTTGGTGCATTACACATGACAGATAGAGACTGAGTGTGAATGAATGTGGCCTTTTTTGTCAATTTTCTAGGTACTACCCCGCTGAAGCAGGGGGCAGCGATGCTGTTTCCTGTGGGGTGAGGTGTCACTGGGAATGGTTTGGAGGCAAGCAAGTATGAATATGTCCATGTTTATGTATGTATATGTATGCATATTTATGTACATGTATGGGAGTTTATGTATATATATGTGTATACGAGTGGACGGGTTGTTCTTCATCTGTTTCCTAGCACTACCTCGCTAACGAGGGAAATGGCAATCAAGTATAAGCAAAAAATAAATAAATACTTTGTTTTCCTACTTTCTCTAGCAGTGTTCCATATTCTTTTCTAAAATCGAAAAAAAAAACTAATGCAAAATCCTGAGAAAGTTTCTTCTTTCTCTCTCATAGAAGTTTCACATCATTATAGTAATTACCTAACTGCACAGTGCAGGGAGAGAATTTGTTACACTCATGGGGTCCCATCTCATGTACTTTTTATTCTATAAAGAAGACTTTCAAATCTTTATAAGTTGCTGGCATTCAATGTCCATGCTTGGACGATTCCAAACATTCACAAGTACTCCTGTAAATCCTTCCTAACCATCCTCTTTCTCATCTTCTGATATCTCTGGTGCTGATGGTAGTTGTGTTTGCATGTTTTTACCAGATACATATCTGGACTGGCCTTCATTCTTGAGTTCATTGTTAATACTATATTCAATTATAAGTTTCTTTATTATTCTCTGAAATACTTTGATTATGAGATGTTGGGCTAACTGGTCTATATTGCTTCATCAAAAATGTGGATCTCCCTTTGTGTACTGGCATTATTCATACTATTTTGTGTACATATATTTTTGTATACTGGTTTAGACTATGCTTTGTCACAGAAGCACTGTCAGAGGTTTGGCTATTGTTTTTCTATCTTTTCAGAAATAATGCAGAAATTCTAAAGTTTCAGGGCCTGGTGCTTAGTTTTCTTTTACTTGGTCAAATACTTCAGTTAATCTCCAGGCATGTAATAGGTACATCTCCATTATGGACGTTAAATGTTTCAGTCAATTCCTTCATTCTCTCTAGTACCAAATACCAATATATATTGGTTAACTGACATCTGGCAGATTCTTTTGGGCAATTTATAAGTTGTCACCTTCTTGAAATTGTCGAATCTCATTTTTTTTTTCTTTGTTCCAGTAGGTGAATAGTAATTCTGGATTTCAATATATGATTTTGAATAAATTTCTCTTCATTCACCTTTTGTTCTTTTCAATGTGACTCCAATATTTCTGTCAGCATTTTTCTCATAACTATTCTACTTTACTTTCTATGCCTTGGTTTCTTTACATAATAACACTTTTCTTTTGTGCGATACCAATTTTGTAAATATCGATTTATTCACCTGCAGAAAACAGATATTTGTTCTTGGACTGCTGTTACTGAGAATTTCATTCCAATTTGTGTTATACAGTATATCATTTGCTTCGTTCCATTTTATTTTGTCAAAAGTACAAACAAGTTATTCTTTATAATTAACGTCTCATTTCACTCCAACTGTTTTTGCCTTTTCACTTTTTTATTTGTAGACACTTCAAAAGTATAAAGATTAAATCAATGGTGTTATTATTCTTGTTGGTCTCTCTATAAAAATGGCACACTGAATGTCACACATATGACCATTAGCTTAACTCCCCTCTTTCATAAGCCATTTGCACTGTTACCTTATTTGAATTAGTTACTGCATTCAAATTCTAATCCATCTTTTTCCAGTTCATTGAAATGAAAATCTTCATCATTTGTTAATACTTCAATAAAATCTGTCATTTTTACTTTGGGTGGTCTGCAAGTCAAAATGGTGTGTTTCTGGCTGAAACATATATTGCTAGTGATTCATATTTCTTGAAATAATTCTAATATCTGATTAACTGTATAACTATTTTTGATATAAATATTTATTTATTTATTATCATACTTTGTCGCTGTCTCCGGCGTTAGCGAGGTAGCACAAGGAAACAGACGAAAGAATGGCCCACCCACCCACATACACATGTATATACATACACATCCACACATGCACATATACATACCTATACATCTCACGTATACGTATATATACACACCGACATATACATATATACACATGTACATAATTCATACTGTCTGCCCTTATTCATTCCCATCGCCACCTCGCCACACATGAAATAACAACCCCCTCCCCCGCATGTGTGCGAGGTAGCGCTAGGAAAAGACACCGAAGGCCACATATGTTCACGCTCAGTCAATAGCTGTCATATATAATGCACCGAAACCACAGCTCCCTTTCCACATCCAGGCCCCACAGAACTTTCCATGGTTTACCCCAGATGCTTCACATGCCCTAGTTCAATTCACTGGCAGCATGTCGACCCCGGTATACCACATCGTTCCAATTCACTCTATTCCTTGCACGCCTTTCACCCTCCTGCATGTTCAGGCCCCGATCACTCAAAATCTTTTTCACTCCATCTTTCCACCTCCAATTTGGTCTCCCACTTCTCCTCGTTCCCTTCACCTCTGACACATATATCCTCTTGGTCAATCTTTCCTCACTCATTCTCTCCATGTGACCAAACCATTTCAAAACACCCTCTTCTGCTCTCTCAACCACACTCTTTTTATTACCACACATCTCTCTTACCCTTTCATAACTTATTCGATCAAACCACCTCACACCACATACTATCCTCAAACATCTCATTTGCAGCACATCCACCCTCCTGCGCACAACCCTATCTATAGCCCACGCCTTGCAACCATGTATCATTGCTGGAAACACTATTCCTTCAAACACCCATTTTTGCTTTCCAAGATAATGTTCTCGACTTCCACATATTCTTCAACACTCACAGAACTTTCGCCCCTTCCCCCACCCTATGGTTCACTTCCGCTTCCATGGTTCCATCCGCTGCCAGATCCACTCCCAGATATCTAAAACACTTTACTTCCTCCAGTTTTTCTCATTTCAAACTTACCTCCCAATTGACTTGACCCTCAACCCTACTGTACTTAATAACCTTGCTCTTATTCACATTTACTCTCAGCTTTCTTCTTTCACACACTTTACCAAACTCAGTCACCAGCTTCTGCAGTTTCTCACCCAAATCAGCCACCAGTGCTGTATCATCTGCGAACAACATCTGACTCACTTCCAAAGTTCTCTCATCCACAACAGACTGCATACTTGCCCCTCATCCTAAAACTCTTGCATTCACCTCCCTAACAACCGCATCCATAAACAAATTAAACAACCATGGAGACATCACACACCCCTGCCACAAACCAACATTCACTGAGAACCAATCACTTTCCTCTCTTCCTACACATACACATGCCTTACATCCTCGATAAAAACTTATCATCGCTTCTAACAACTTACCTCCCACACCATATATTCTTAATACCTTCCACAGAGCATCTCTATCAACTCTATCATATGCCTTCTCCAGATCCATAAATGCTACATACAAATCCATTTGCTTTTCTAAGTATTTCTCACATACATTCTGATCCACACATCCTCTACCACTTCTGGAACCACACCGCTCTTACCCAATCTGATGCTCTGTACATGCCTTCACCCTCTCAATCAATACCCTCCCAGCAATACTCAACAAACTTATACCTCTGTAATTTGAGCACTCACTTTTATCCCCTTTGCCTTTGTACAATGGCATTATGCAAGCATTCCGCCAATCCTCAGGCACCTCATCATGAGCCATACATACATTAAATAACCTCGCCAACCAGTCAACAATACAGTCACCCCCTTTTTTAATAAATTCCGCTCCAATGCCACCCAAACCCACCGCCTTGCCAGCTGTCATCTTCCGCAAAGCTTTTACTACCTCTTCTCTGTTAACCAAATCATTCTCCCTAACCGTCTCACTTTGCACACCACCTCTACCAAAACACCCTATATCTGCCACTCTATCATCAAACACATTCAACAAACCTTCAAAATACTCACTCCATCTCCTTCTCACATCATCACTACTTGTTATCACCTCCCCATTTGCCCCCTTCACTGATGTTCCCATTTGTTCCCTTGTCTTATGCACTTTATTTACCTCCTTCCAAAACATCTTTCTATTTATATATTTACTTTGCTTTGTTGCTGTCTCCCGCGTTTGCGAGATAGCGCAAGGAAACAGACGAAAGAAATGGCCCAACCCACCCCCATACACAATGTATATACATACACGTCCACACACGCAAATATACATACCTATACATCTCAATGTACACATATATATACACACACAGACACATACATATATACCCATGCACACAATTCACACTGCCTTTATTCATTCCCATCGCCACCTCGCCACACATGGAACACCATCCCCCTCCCCCCTCACGTGTGCGAGGTAGTACTAGGAAAAGACAACAAAGGCCCCATTCGTTCACACTCAGTCTCTAGCTGTCATGCAATAATGCCCGAAACCACAGCTCCCTTTCCACATCCAGGCCCCACACAACTTTCCATGGTTTACCCGAGACGCTTCACATGCCCTGATTCAAACCACTGACAGCAAGTCAACCCCGGTATACCACATCGATCCAATTCACTCTATTCCTTGCCCTCCTTTCACCCTCCTGCATGTTCAGGCCCAGATCACACAAAATCTTTTTCACTCCATCTTTCCACCTCCAATTTGGTCTCCCACTTCTCCTTGTTCCCTCCACCTCTGACACACATAACCTCTTGGTCAATCTTTCCTCACTCATTTTCTCCATGTGCCCAAACCATTTCAAAACACCCTCTTCTGCTCTCTCAACCACGCTCTTTTTATTTCCACACATCTCTCTTACCCTTACATTACTTACTCGATCAAACCACCTCACACCACACATTGTCCTCAAACATCTCATTTCCAGCACATCCACCCTCCTGCGCACAACTCTATCCATAGCCCACGCCTCACAACCATACAACATTGTTGGAACCACTATTCCTTCAAACATACCCATTTTTGCTTTCCGAGATAATTTTCTCGGCTTCCACACATTCTTCAACGCTCCCAGGATTTTCGCCCCCTCCCCCACCCTATGATTCACTTCCACTTCCATGGTTCCAACCGCTGCCAGATCCCCTCCCAGATATCTAAAACACTTTACTTCCTCCAGTTTTTCTCCATTCAAACTTACCTCCCAATTGACTTGACCCTCAACCCTACTGTACTTAATAACCTTGCTCTCATTCACATTTACTCTTAACTTTCTTCTTTCACACACTTTACCAAACTCAGTCACCAGCTTCTGCAGTTTCTCACATGAATCAGCCACCAGCGCTGTATCATCAGCGAACAACAACTGACTCACTTCCCAAGTTCTCTCATCCACAACAGACTTCATACTTGCCCCTCTTTCCAAAACTCTTGCATTCACCTCGCTAACAACCCCATCCATAAACAAATTAAACAACCTTAGAGACATCACACACCCCTGCCGCAAACCTACATTCACTGAGAACCAATCACTTTCCTCTCTTCCTACACATACACATGCCTTACATCCTCGATAACAACTTTTCACTGCTTCTAACAACTTGCCTCCCACACCATATATTCTTAATACCTTCCACAGAGCATCTCTATCAACTCTATCATATGCCTTCTCCAGATCCATAAATGCTACATACAAATCCATTTGCTTTTCTAAGTATTTCTCACATACATTCTTCAAAGCAAACACCTGATCCACACATCCTCTACCACTTCTGAAACCACACTGCTCTTCCCCAATCTGATGCTCTGTACATGCCTTCACCCTCTCAATCAATACCCTCCCATATAATTTACCAGGAATACTCAACAAACTTATACCTCTGTAATTGGAGCACTCACTCTTATCCCCTTTGCCTTTGTACAATGGCACTATGCACGCATTCCGCCAATCCTCAGGCACCTCACCATGAGTCATACATGCATTAAATAACCTTACCAACCAGTCAATAATACATTCACCCCCTTTTTTAATAAATTCCACTGCAATACCATCCAAACCTGCTGCCTTGCCGGCTTTCATCTTCCGCAAAGCTTTTACTACCTCTTCTCTGTTTACCAAATCATTTTCCCTAACCCTCTCACTTTCTCATCTTTCTATTCTACCTAAAATTTAATGATACTCTCTCACCCCAACTCTCATTTGACCTCTTTTTCACCTCTTGCACCTTTCTCTTGACCTCCTGCCTCTTTCTTTTAATACATTTCCCAGTCATTTGTATTATCATATTTGCAAAAATCATCCAAATGCCTCTCTTCTCTTTCACTAATAATCTTACTTCTTTATCCCACCACTAACTACCCTTTCTAATCAGCCCACCTCACACGCTTCTCATGCCACTAGCATCTTTTGCGCAAGCCATCACTGCTTCCCTAAATACATCCCATTCTTTCCCCACTCCCCTTATGTCCTTCGTTCTCACTTTTTTCCATTCTGTACTCATTCTCTCCTGGTACTTCCTCACACAGGTCTCCTTCTTAAGCTCACGTACTCTCACTACTCTCTTCACCCCAACATTCTCTCTTCTTTTCTGAAAACCTCTACAAATCTTCACCTTCGCCTCCACAAGATAATGATCAGACATCCCTCCAGATGCACCTCTCAGCACATTAACATCCAAAAGTCTCTCTTTCGCGCACCTGTCAATTAACACGTAATCTAATAACGCTCTCTGGCCATCTCTCCTACTTACATACGTATACTTATGTATATCTCTCCTTTTAAACCAGGTATTCCCAATTACCAGCCCTTTTTCAGCACATAAATCTACAAGCTCTTCACCATTTCCATTTACAACACTGAACACCCCATGTATACCAATTATTCCCTCAACTGCCACATTACTCACAGAATCACCCAAAGTAGAATAAGGGGTGAATAAAGTACCAATAAGAGCAGCCCTAACAGTTGGTGAGCTAGCTACAGACTTATCAGTTCAGAGGAGTAGAATTGCTTACACATAAGTTACAGAAGATGTTCTTGTTATCTATGCATATCTCTAAAGCCAGTTCCCAACTGGAACTCCCTCAAGGAGTCTCCATAACTAATGAACTTCAGTGCTGCTTCTCAGCTTTTCATACTTCACCCTTAGCAGGCCACTGGTAAAGGGCAACTCTAGTGTAGTGTTTACAGAGGCTCCTATCTAATGTTGCTACTAACTACTACTACTTATTGCTCCTGCCTAATGTTCCTACCCATTACTTCTACCTATGTTTCTATCTAATGCTCCTGTGTAAATGTTCCTACCTACAACTTCTAACTACTGCTTCTAACATTTTGCCTAAAGACAGGGCTAGCAGAGAGTGCTCACCACAGGTAAATCTACAGTTATGAAGAATAAGTTGTGCGAGTTTAGTGTTGTTGCATTAAGTTATGACAAGCTGAGTTTGTATGTTTGTAGACAGAATGCCAGTAGTCCATGTGTGGTTAAGGTAGAAAGAAAAGGCAGCTATCTGGGTCAGACGAGTACAACTTAACAACCACTGAAGTGCTGGCTCACTACAAAGCCATAACTAACTCTCCCAATACCCAGGTGGGGAGTACTGGCAATATACCTCATTGGTTGTTGGCTGTCTACCAACTACTTCCTATTGCTGCTTTTTGTTAAGGGCCATAATGATTTTTCAGCAGATGAAAAAGTTAAATTTGCACTTTATTTTTGTGACCTGTGCTTGAATTTCCCTGCAGTGATTCTGAGCAGATATACAGGAATGGAATTCAGAGCTTGATGCATCAGGCATCAGAGCAGGAGTGTGCAAACAAGAGAGAGAGAGAGAGAGAGAGAGAGAGAGAGAGAGAGAGAGAGAGAGAGGAGGGGGGGGGAGACTCCATCCCAGCCAAGTAACCTACCCTTTATGCTAACCATAGATGGTACCATCCCAGCTTGAAAATCAGTACCCAAGAAAATTCCACAGGGGATGACCACTGACCTTTCACAAACTGCCAAAGTTGGCATTTCATAGGGAACAGAGGATTGGTGTACCCAACTGGAGGTGACAGGAAAATGGTTGGAGGATCCTAAGAGGTCAGAAACAGAGTAATAGAGGGTTCAGAGGTATAAATGACAAAGAGAGTGGAAGAGCTACCATGATGGTTGAGAACTCATGCTGGATGTTTTAAGTAATTGTTCCATATCATTAAGGAGGATAAATGTAAGGGCTATGGCCCCACTGGGATTATCTCGGATATAGCCATGAAAAATAACAAGTAAAAAGACGTGAAAATAATGAGTAGAAAGTAAGGAACTGTACAAGTTAAGGTGTTATCACAATAGGCCAAAAACTGTCAGACAAACTATGTTCTGAGTCATGCTGAACTTCATTCCCATGTTCTGTGTAAGGACTCCAGTCAGGGGTTAATAGAAAATAAAAATTTTGGGTTAATTGAAAATAAAAATTTTCCAAGAATCAAAATTCATCAAAAACAAGATGTTTTTTTACAATTTTACCGAAATAATGTATGAAAGAAAGAATATCAGAATTCTAAGGTATTAAATTCTTAACAGAGAGACTCTCAATTTCTGTTTGTGTTTAGTTCAGAAATCACATGTTCTAAGGATGCAAGCCTTATGTCTACCACGTATCTTTTGCAGCATGGATGTTGAAAATACCCTGATTGATTTAGTAAAGGTAGCACCCTGTTTAAGGGAGATGAATGATCCTTGATTCACCAAGGTAAAACTAAAGCAAAAAATTATGAAGACATCTGATCAACGGTGCATGAGAATCATACAAATCTTGGTGATATTTTACATGCTTTCTTGCAACATCAACTTTTTTTTGGAAATAAGTAATTGACTCTTGAATATTCCTAGATCCTCTTAGAGTGTACACTTTTCTGATTTTTTTAAGACCATATCATGTGAAACTTTCAAAAAAAAAAATCAAACCTAGCAACACAAACACAACCTAGGTTGGCTATGTAAGGTACTCTTTATCATTTCAGTATTTTTCAGTAACTTTAGGGATATACTTGTCTATGAAAATAGTATTATCTCTAGTGCTTCATTCAACATTTGCCCTGATCTTTACAATCCTCCCCACTACTTTATATTGAATGTGTTTGATGATAGAGTGGCAGATATAGGGTGTTTTGGTCTGAGGTGGTGTGCAAAGTGAGAGGGTTAGGGAAAATGATTTGGTAAACAGAGAAGAGGTAGTGAAAGCTTTGCGGAAGATGAAAGCCGGCAAGGCAGCAGGTTTGGATGGTATTGCAGTGGAATTTATTAAAAAAGGGGGTGACTGTATTGTTGACTGGTTGGTAAGGTTATTCAATGTATGTATGACTCATGGTGAGGTGCCTGAGGATTGGCGGAATGCGTGCATAGTGCCATTGTACAAAGGCAAAGGGGATAAGAGTGAGTGCTCAAATTACAGAGGTATAAGTTTGTTGAGTATTCCTGGTAAATTATATGGGAAGGTATTGATTGAGAGGGTGAAGGCATGTACAGAGCATCAGATTGGGGAAGAGCAGTGTGGTTTCAGAAGTGGTAGAGGATGTGTAGATCAGGTGTTTGCTTTGAAGAATGTATGTGAGAAATACTTAGAAAAGCAAATGGATTTGTATGTAGCATTTATGGATCTGGAGAAGGCATATGATAGAGTTGATAGAGATGCTCTGTGGAAGGTATTAAGAATATATGGTGTGGGAGGAAAGTTGTTAGAAGCAGTGAAAAGTTTTTATCGAGGATGTAAGGCATGTGTACGTGTAGGAAGAGAGGAAAGTGATTGGTTCTCAGTGAATGTAGGTTTGCGGCAGGGGTGTGTGATGTCTCCATGGTTGTTTAATTTGTTTATGGATGGGGTTGTTAGGGAGGTAAATGCAAGAGTTTTGGAAAGAGGGGCAAGTATGAAGTCTGTTGGGGATGAGAGAGCTTGGGAAGTGAGTCAGTTGTTGTTCGCTGATGATACAGCGCTGGTGGCTGATTCATGTGAGAAACTGCAGAAGCTGGTGACTGAGTTTGGAAAAGTGTGTGGAAGAAGAAAGTTAAGAGTAAATGTGAATAAGAGCAAGGTTATTAGGTACAGTAGGGTTGAGGGTCAAGTCAACTGGGAGGTGAGTTTGAATGGAGAAAAACTGGAGGAAGTGAAGTGTTTTAGATATCTGGGAGTGGATCTGGCAGCGGATGGAACCATGGAAGCGGAAGTGGATCATAGGGTGGGGGAGGGGGCGAAAATCCTGGGGGCCTTGAAGAATGTGTGGAAGTCGAGAACATTATCTCGGAAAGCAAAAATGGGTATGTTTGAAGGAATAGTGGTTCCAACAATGTTGTATGGTTGCGAGGCGTGGGCTATGGATAGAGTTGTGTGCAGGAGGATGGATGTGCTGGAAATGAGATGTTTGAGGACAATGTGTGGTGTGAGGTGGTTTGATCGAGTGAGTAACGTAAGGGTAAGAGAGATGTGTGGAAATAAAAAGAGCGTGGTTGAGAGAGCAGAAGAGGGTGTTTTGAAGTGGTTTGGGCACATGGAGAGGATGAGTGAGGAAAGATTGACCAAGAGGATATATGTGTCGGAGGTGGAGGGAACAAGGAGAAGAGGGAGACCAAATTGGAGGTGGAAAGATGGAGTGAAAAAGATTTTGTGTGATCGGGGCCTGAACATGCAGGAGGGTGAAAGGAGGGCAAGGAATAGAGTGAATTGGAGCGATGTGGTATACCGGGGTTGACGTGCTGTCAGTAGATTGAAGCAGGGCATGTGAAGCGTCTGGGGTAAACCATGGAAAGCTGGGTAGGTATGTATATTTGCGTGTGTGGACGTATGTATATACATGTGTATGGGGGGGTTGGGCCATTTCTTTCGTCTGTTTCCTTGCGCTACCTCGCAAACGCGGGAGACAGCGACAAAGTATAATAAAATAAATAAAATAAATACTTAACCACCATCTCCGTGTTAGCGAGGTAGCTTAAGGAAACAGACGAGGAATGGTCCAACCCACCCACATACATATGTACATACATAAATGCCCACACATGCACACATACATACATATACACACACAGACATACATATATACACATGTACATATTCATACTTGCTGCGTTCATCCAATCCCATCGCCACCCCACCATACACAAAATAGCATTCCCCCTCCCTCCCTTCAGCGAGGTAGCACCAAGAACAGAAAAAAAAGGCCACATTTGTTCACACTCAGTCTCTAGCTGTCGTGTATAATGCACTGAAACCACAGCTCCCTTTCCACATCCAGACCCCACAGACCTCTTCATGGTTTACCCCGGACACTTCAATTGCCCTGGTTCAATCCACTGACAACATGTCAACCCCAGTATACCACATCATTCCAATTCACTCTACTCCTTGCACGCCTTTCACCCTCCTGTATGTTCAGGCCCCTATTGCTCATCTTTTTCACTCCATCCTTCCACCTCCAATTTGGTTTCCCACTCCTCCTTCTTCCCTCCACCTCTGACACATATATCCTCTTTGTCAATCTTTCCTCACATTCTCTCCATGTATCCAAGCCACTTCAACACACCCTCTTCTGCTCTCTCAACCACACTCATTTTATTACCACACATCTCTCTTACCCTTTCATTACCTATTCAATCAAACCACCTCACACTACATATTGTCCTCAAACATCTCATTTCCAACACATCCATCCTCCTTCACACAACCCTATCAATATCCCATACCTTGCAACCATATAACAGTGTTGGAACCACTATTCCTTCAAACATACCCATTTTTGCTCTCCAAGATAATGTTCTCGCCTTCCACGCATTCTTCAACGCTCCCAGAACTTTCACCCCATCTCCCACCCTGTGACTCACGTCCCAAAATTCATAATTTGCTGCTGTTAACCATCTTCCTACCAAACCTTGCTGATTTCAAATTTTTAATTGTAAACTCACTCAAATGAGACCTTGCCAGATATCTTTAAGTGAAGATTGGGGCAATTTTGGAGAGGTCTGACATTGATTTAAAAACTAGCCCAAACTAGAGTTCCCATTTCATGTTCCTCTGAGAACAGAGAAATCTGTTTGATCGGCCAAAATGAGGAGAAGCAATACACCAGGAGTGGATGCCATGTCCTATGGCTTCAATGAAATTGAAAAGATTATAGCTCATGATAATAATGTGCCACAGACCAGTAGTTCAGTTGTGATTGATTTCCTCAGGCAATTGAATGCCTAAGCAGACAAGGCCAGAGTAGGGAGCTTGAACATTAATTTCACCATCGAAAAACTCAATATATGTCAGTACATAAATGTATTTCAAATGTTTGATAGATACTGTATATATCAAATAATTCTCTCACTGGGTACCTCTTAGATCATAATTGTGTTTAATTATGGTGCTATTTTTATATGATCTGGACCATTATCTCTAATGTTCCAAAAGAAATCTATTGTTTTCGATATTTTTGTTTTCTCTATAAGGAGTGTTGAGAAAAAAAAAATACTCTTTACAAGAATGAACTCTATTTCCTGTTTACACGATATTCATTTGAATCAATTTACTCTATACATATTAATTCTTAAGGGGAGTTCTTGTGTGGGCAGAGAATGGAACCCATGTCATGAAACTGTCATTACTATCACCAGTGTTATACCTTAAATGAAACTGTCCTCCAAAATAATTTCTTTATTGATTTACATCTTCAATCTACCATATGTGCAGTCCTATATATACATATGCTACAATCTACCAATCTAGCAGAGACAGACATTCTTGCCAAGGGACAGCACCAGTTCCAATGACATAATCCTTGACACAGTCAAGGGTCCCTAAGACCGACTCCTCTGGCAGGTCTTCTATTGACTGGGTGGAGGTCAAGTCCTCCACGGGATGCAATCCTCTAACTCCCTGGTGTGAAAGTGCCTCTTTCTGCCTCCTCTTCCTCTTTCTGGCCTTCAGCAGAGTAACTTGTTTCTGACTTTGTTTGTGGCCATACATATCAATTTTTTATGACTTTTAGTGAAATCTGGATTGGCTGATGACATATCTTAAATTGGCTCATCAGATAGGCCTAGATAGCCTGTAACCGAAAATACACTTTTCCTCAATTTGGCCTCATGCTAGGTAAGGATTCATGTGATACTTTGTCCAAGGAAAAGCATCATCACCAACTATGACATAAGAGCTTACAATATCTGAATGGGGCAATATTTGACACAGGGCAACATTCAAGGAATCTTTTTTTTTTTGTCATAACAGAACACAGCCCACAATTTTCCCAAACAATACCATCACTTGCTTGACCCTTTACCCCCATATTGATATACATCATTTTTTTAATCTTAATAACTGAATAGTGACCTTTGTAATCATAGCATTCAGAAACAATATTGGCTGATTTCTGAACACCCTTTTCCCATCAGGTGCACCAATGCACAAAAGGAAGTTCCACTGGTAGGAGAATCCATTGGCTACATTTCCACATTCATCTGCTGTTGCTGGAACAATGATATCCAGAAGGTGTGAAGCTTTATATATAGCAGAGCAAAGAATTGATATATCTAATGAAACTATATTCTCACTCACTTTAAACTGCTTAGGCAAGACTTTCTTGAAATTACCTGGAAAGAAAATTTACTTCATTGAACTACAAATAATTTAAGGTACCTATCATTTTTAAATCTTTTAAAATTTTTGTAAATCCACACACATATCTAGCATACTTGCATTTATGTATCAAATATAAGCATTATGTTGGCAAGCACTGTCACTAGAGCTATCGTACCTGAAGCAAAATAGCTAAAACAGTTAGCCTTTCCTCTGTTGTTGCTGCCTTTCTGAACTTTGTCTTGTTTCTCAAAAAAATCTCAGTTCTCACCATCCCCAATGTCTCCTGATATTATTCTTTCTCCATCCTTATGAAATTCCTGCATTGATCACTGTCCTCCATGGAAAATTCCCAAGCCAAGGATCTGCAAGATACATTTGGTGCAAGCTTTACTGAATATATATAAGGAAAAACAATGGAAATAATATAAGACAAATAACAGCTGAAAATGTTTCAATGTTTCTGTATAATGTATTAACATTAGTTGGTCAGATATTTGGCTTTGCCTCATTATCGATACAAAGTATATATATAAGATCAATGGAATAACACACTTCATCCATACAATAAATGCAATGATTGTGTTGGTACAATATTCTTCAGTACTGGCTGGTAGTGATGGTATACTTATTGAACACCCTTAAAGTATTCAATGGTAAAGTGCTAGAACAGGGCCTCATATCCAAATCAACATCTACCTTATAACCACAGCTTCATAACTACCTTAAACAGCTTAATATGTAATAATACCACGGGGAAGAAACAATAACAACAGCCCAAGACAGCTTAATATGATACATTAGCATGGAGGGGGAGAATATAATGTTAACCTCGAAAGTTAATATGATGTAAAAATCTAAATGAGTTGAATGAAACAAACATTTACCTAACAGATCTACACTTTGGGGAAGTAAGGCATCTACTCAGTATATTTCATGTAATAAATGTAGTGCTAACCCCTCAGTAATAAGGTATCAAGCCTTCAAACACATCTGCAAACCTATTTCTACAAGACAAACTTTGATTTGGGAACAAGACCTTCTCTAGAAATTCACACCTGTTACAGAAGGGGCAACTAGATTACACATACCTGTAACTGCTTCCCTTTTCTCTTCTTGCTACCAATGATGATGCCAAAGTCTTTTCTTCTTGGCTTCTAAGTCCCTATTCGTTTTCAAACATGCAGCAACAACAAAAGCCACTGCTACATGTTGCAAAATAGGTCCAAGAGAAAGCTGGAAGCGCCAAACTTGTTTCACTAGAATACTTGAGTGTGTACTCCTAGTATCTGAAAGCAGTGTGTTCACATCTGGGGAACGTGGAAAAGTTGCACATTGCTGCATCAGAGTGATAGCTTTCACAAGCTATATGAATGCATTACTGGGCATTGTTTTAGGTTCGTCCTTCATCCTTCACAAGTGTGACAGCTCATCTACCTGTTGTTAAGTATTATGTATAAGATGGCTAGAGAGTTTCTTGACTGAATGTCAGCAATCCATATGCAGGTGCAGCAAGAGAAAAAAATAACATGGGCCAAAGAGAGAACATGACAAACTCCCTAGTGCTCGCTCACTGCACTGCCATCATTAACATTCCCAATATTGGAACCCACATGTCAGCTCCTCCCTAGCTGGTGGGTGCCTGCCTTCTACTAGCTACCCTTAAAGTATTATCACAGGACAAAAAAAAAAGAAAAAAAAAACTCCAAATCAGAAAGAGCACATCTAAATCACTTCTAAGTGAAAGGAGTCCACTGATAAGTTTCTTTAAAGTCCATAAGTTATTCCTGTGATGTCCCTCCAGTAATATTTTAGCACCCTCTGTATCATATCGCAGGTGTTCACACCCTTTACTTGATTTCACCCAGATGTCCCACCAACTCTCTGGCTTGACTCACAAGACTAACAAAACTTATTTTCCTTTTCTAATATTTCTACAGCTTCTATCCTCTTACATTCATCAATCAATCTTCTCACTTTTTACTCACTCACAGGACTCGGCATTCATTGTCAAAAGCAACTGCTGGCACAATACTTTCATTCAAACCCACATGCACCTTTAACTAGGAATAGAGGTAGAACTGGGGGGGTAAACCATTAGCTTAGCTATGCTTCAAAACTAGTTTTAGGTACAGAGTTATTTTGTTCTGCAATGCTACAGTAGTTTAAAGAACAAAAGATGACTTTGAAAAGCAATATTTTGTAAGTAACATTTCATGTGATATAAAATGTGATAATAATGAGGGCTATGAATATGAATAAAATTAGGGTCAATTAATGAAGAAATACAGGAATCACATGTCAAACCTCAACTGGATCTGTGAGAATCTCACAAGACATCGCAAATGTCAAGAAATATAGCTTGAAACACTGTACTAATATCAATGTGGTCTGCTTCTGGAGCTAACATGGGGTGGTATCATCAATTTTTGACATACATTGGCAGTTGGTGCAATGATAAGTCATGAACACGTCTTGTATATTTTGACTAAAGTATTAAAAATGTTTCAGCTGCTTGAGTGGTTATACTAATTTTTCATATATCCTATTGATTTTTTTACATGTTCCACCTACTTTCACATTAATCAATCAAACTTTTTCCCTGGTAATATAAACCATCCCTACTTATAAGTGCAGAATACAACATAATGCTCCAAAGCATGTTCCAACCTTGCTACTTAGATGTTAAACTAGCATTGCAGAACAAAATAAAGCCCTGCCCAAAGCTTGTTTTGAGAGTAATTAAAATGATAATTTCATAAAATGGAATCCCCACTCTTACTGGTCAACACATAGGGTAAGGGGACCCACGGTAGACTTGATACCTTTGGTATAAGATCAAACGACAAAATCTCAACCATGCTGCACTAGCAACAGCATAAAAAGTACCGAGTTATGTATGTTTGAAAGATATTCTACCGCTCGACACACAGCATGTAAAACATTACTAATACATTACTCTTGTTCAATATAAGCAAATGTATTACAATACCCGAGACTGAACCCCTCGTTTCACCAAGAACAAAGTATTCTCTGCCTATTGATCCCCTCCCGTCCTGTGGTAAAAACCTCTCTAATCACATCTCAAACAACTGTACATTCATAATACCTGCTCAAGATGAGGAGATCCCAGTGCCGAACACAACTGACTGTTGTTCACAAACTGGTAAGATCTGACATTTATGAATCTTTCACGCAAATATGACCCGTAGTGACTATTTTGATCGCAGGCACAAAATACTTTTTATAGCTATGGGACAAAAAAAAATAATCAATGATTTATGTTACATTTTACGATCTGATGACTATATTGTATTGTTGAACCTCTGTTGTAAATGACAAAAAATAGACTTTACACGAGAAGGAGCAATTAGTGCTCTAAAAACGTTCATCTATATACCTTAAATTTCTTACACTGATGAGATTTACAAAATTAATTTAAGCCCTTTTAAAAGAAAAATCAATATAATAATAGAAATATTAGGCAGAGGACTATCCCACTGTTATTGCCATTGTTATCAGAAATAAATAGTAATTATTTTGTATTCGCAGATTTGTTTGTTATGGTTTTGAGTTGGATGTGATAGAGTAATTTGTTCTCACATTTGCCACTGTTTCAGATTTCAGGTGAATTACAGGATTATTACATAATCTCAGAGAAAACGTTGGCGATTTTTTACTTAAATTTGTAACGAAATTCCATACTTTTTCTATTTGGAAAACTTTTGGTTTGTATAGTTATAACAGGAATCCGATAAATATATACTATATAATTCTACGTCATAATAATTCTCATATAATTAATTCATTCTTTTGAAAATAAGGGAAAAACATTCAATACATAAATCAGTTTTGACCAGTGGGTTTAATAAGATTGATTGGTTGCGTCACCCATCACTTGTATGAACGATTAAATTATATATATTTATATAACTTCACGATATGCTTGCACGATGAGCTCTTACATTACATTAAGAAAATAACCATCATTGAAGTTCATATTAATGTTTAAGCTAATGTTTACAGAAGTCCTTCAAGCTGCATGGTCGAGGAATCGAGTTTAATAGAGACATTCGAGCACTGCTTCCTGCCTGCTTGATAAAACCCAGAAATACACAGTTATTAACCAATATTAACCACAACGGACCCAAATGAATTGTACGTCATGCAAATTATCGTAGTGATGTTCAAATATGCCGGGAGAATATTGTTGAAATATGTAGATTTGTAGCTAATCAAACAAAAATTATTATTTCCACAGTTCTCTCTCCTATTTGGTTTCCCAAGTATCGACATACATTGTATTTCTGCACTATACAATTTTTTCTTTTGAAATGAAATAGATTATGTTAAAGATGAATCATCTGGCTGTGCTAGATAAATCTAACATTCTGTTTGGGTAACTTTAGGGTACGTTAGCATGATTAAGATAAAATAGGTTAACTTTGGTTCGGTTGGATGATATTAGATTTAACCAGCGTACATACCATACTAGAACTAAAGTTAGGACAGTATCAGTTGGTTTATATTATGTTAATCACACAACCCAAACTAACCTATTCTAAAATAACACATTAGAACCAAACTAATATTAGGTAACCCAGCATATGTAAAGGTGGGTCCAGTTGGGGTAGGCTAAAAGTAGATTAAGGTATATGAGATTTCAACCAAAGTTTAACTTGGAGGCAAACCTAACTTATATTATATAAGTTTGAGTTAGTAAGGTTACAAAAGGTTAGGTTAGGTTTGGATGGTGAGCGTAGGTTAAGCTGATTTAACACGAGAACCAGAGCCAACGGAATTAATCTAGATAAGGTTTTATTTACCTTGAATGCCCTAACCTAACTCAAGTATACTTAGGTTATGTTAAAATTGGCTGCTATGGAAAATTTGGTTATGTTTGGTTAATTACTTAACCAAAGATAACCAAATTTTCCATAGCTGCCAATTCTAACATAACCTAATTATACTTGAGTTAGGTTAGGGTATTCAAGGTAAATAAAACCTTATCTAGGTTAATTACGTTGGCTGTGGTTCTCGTGTTAAATCCAAACCTATCTTTACTTTGCTAACACTATTTATCCTATCCTATTTTAACTTATACATATATAGGTTAGGGAAGGTTAGAGTACATTATAGAATGTTAGGATGATGTCTGATTGGGATACGATTACCTATACTAACACAACAAAACTAAATTTGGCATAACTTCACCTATTTTATCCTAACCTAACCCAGTCACATCCAGGTACAAGTTACGTCAGGATTGTTAAGGGAAAAGATTGAGATAAGTCAGTTATCTTTGGTTAATTACTTAACCAAAGATAACCAAATTTTCCATAGCAGCCAATTTTAACATAACCTAATTATACTTGAGTTAGGTTAGGGTATTCAAGGTAAATAAAACCTTATCTAGATTAATGACATTGGCTCTGGTTCTCATGTTAAATCCAAACCTATCTTTACTTTGCTAACACTATTTATCCTATCCTAATTTAACTTATACATATATAGGTTAGGTAAGGTTAGAGTGCATTATAGAATGTTAGGATGATGTCTGATTGGGATACGATTACCTATGCTAACACAACAAAACTAAATTTGGCATAACTTTACTTATTTTATCCTAACCTAACCCAGTCACATCCAGATACAAGTTACATCAGGATTGTTAAGGGAAAAAGATTGAGATAAGTCATTTTAATATAACTTTACATAACCTTACCAAATCTGGCATAAATTAATGTTTTATTTAACTTTAACCTAATTCAACCAATCCCAGTCTTACTTAGGTGTTAAGCGAGGTGAGAAATATTAGGGTGGCTAAGACAAAGGAAGGTTGGGACATCTTATTTGTACCTAACCCTACATATCCAAACCAAATTTGGCATAACCTAATCTATTTTAGCCTAACTTAACCTATCCCAACCCAATCAAACTTATCTAAGCTATGTTAGAAGAGGTCAGGTTACACAAACCTAACCCAATGTGGCATGGATTAACATATTTTACATTAACCTAATTTGACCAATCCCAGTCTTATTTAGGTGTTAGGTGACCAGAAAAATATTAGGGTGGCTAAGGTAAAGAAAGGTTGGGATAACCTAACTTAGCTAAGTTAGGTTAGAATAGGTAAGGTTAGGGAATGTTCGGATACCTAAGGTAACGATTGGTTAGGATGAAAAAAAGTTGGGATAAGTTAGCTTTACCTAATCTTACACAACTGAACCAAATTTTACTTATCCTAAGAAGTGATTTGTTGATATGTCAAGTGTACTTACACTAATACAATCAAACCAAATTTAGCATAACTATATATCAACCTAACCTAACCAATCACACCTAGGTAAGTTAAGGAATATTTGGGTGACTAAAGTAAATGAAGGCTGAGATAAGTTTATTTAATCTTGCATAAATGAAGCAAATTTGGCGTAACGTATTTTATTCTATCATAACCAAACCCAATCATACCTCTGTAAGTTAGGTTAGGTTACGTAATGGCATGTTTGGGTTGCCATGGTAACGATTAGTTGGGATAAGTTACCTACACTTAAACACCATTGAACCAGATTTCTCATGACTAACCTAACCCAATCATACCTTATAAAAGTTAGGTTAGGGTCGCGTAACAATTTATTTTAGCTGAACCATATCTAAACAAATCCAACCTAGGTCAAGTTTGGTTAAGGAATGTTAGGGTGGTCAAGGTAAGAATTTGTTGGGATAAGTTAATATTATCCACACCAACAAAATAGAATTTGGCATAAAATTTGTTTAACCTAACAAAATCCAGTTATAAAGTTAGCTTACAAAATATCAGCAAGACCAAGGTAAAAGAAAGGTTAGGACAAAAACCCTACAGAACCAATGCAAATTTAACATAACTTCTTTTAGCCTAATCTAATGTAACTCAGTGAAACCAAGTTAGGCTAGTTTTGGGAATGTTAGGGTGACCAAGGTATGGATTGTTTGGGACTAATCTATGACTACCTACACTGACATAACAGAACAAAATTTGACAGTTTATTTTAATCTTCCTTAATTTGACATAACTTATTTCAACCACACCTAATGAACTGGGTTAACTTAGGGAATGGTAGTTGCCTTAGGTAGAGAAAGGTGTAGATAAGTGTAGTTTATGTAACCTTATACAAAAACTGAAGTATGGTGTTCTAACCTAACTTAATCCAACCAACCTGGGATAATTAAGATTACATTAGGCAATGTTAGGATGGCCAAAGTAATGATTCCTTGGTATAACATTATTTACATTAACACAACCAGATATGGCATAACTTAACCAATTCTAACCTAACCTATCATATCGAGGTTAATTAAGGTTAGAGAATAGGGTAGCTAAGGTAAAGAAAGGTTCGAAGTGAGGGAATGTGAGGTTGATCAAGGTATAGATTTGCTGGAATAAGTCAACATTCCTAACACTAAAACATCTGAATACAATGTACTGTAACTTATCCTATTTTGATTAAACCTAACTGAATCCCACCTATGTTAAGTTAGGTTAAGGAATATTAGGTTGGATTAGGCAAAGCAAGGTTGAAATAATTTAGGTGTAACTAACTTCGCACAAATAAACCAAATTTGGCATAACACCCCATTTAATCCTCACATATCCTTAACTCTCCTACGCTAACTTCAAAACTTGAAGATTGCAATACACTGCAATGTTGGTTCTTTTTTCCTCTATTATAGGTATTGCTTTGGCTTTTGCTCCTGAGTGCTGGCTGCTTGTGTGTCCCCACCAATCACTACACCATGCAGTACTCAGAAAACTGCTGCATCACATGAATACCATGAGGTCATTGGCAACTCATCATGGGCTGTTTTGATGACCATTTCTTTCCTTACACCTCAAATTTTGGAGCTCTTTAACCACTCATATCTTTCCAAGTAACCATGACCTGGCACTATTTAAAAGACAGGCTTTTCACTTCCTTTAGTTAGGCTAACCTACCTTAACCCAACCCAGCCTACACTAACCCAACAAAACAATCTAACATAGGTAAGGTTGTTTTGGATTTGATTAGTCTATATTGAAATAGGCTAAGTTCAGTCAGATTAAGTAAACCTTACTTGTACCAATCTAATCTGACCTTGGTTAAACTAACTTAGGTAAGGTTAGGTTAGACATAGATGAAGTTAGTTTAGTTTGGTTGAGTGAGGTTAGGTTAACCTTAAAGCAAGTTAACTGAACCTAAGCCAACTTAACGTAGGTCATGTTGTGTTGGGTTGGGTTGTTGGCATTGGATGGGTTAAGTTAGGTTAATGATTCTCTGTTATAGAACCTTGGTCAGGCATCATCCCTTCTACAGCAACAGTCCTCTCCCATGTGTAGCACAACCACAAGACCTAGGCAATGCCTTTCTGTAACCTAGAGCCCAATTAGGGGAAATCGGCAACACCTCTCTCCTTCATCACCTGCAGCATAACTACAGGACCAGGCAACTCCTCCTTGCAGCCATGGGGCCTTGGCAGCTCCTGCCTCTTGCTGGGCAGCCATGAATCCTTAGAAACACCTCCTTCCTGCAGCAAGGCCATGAGACCTCAGAGAATCTTCCTACAGCCAAACTGCAGGGCCTCTATAGCACAACCATGGGATGAATGTAAGGCCTTCTCCCTTCTATTGGCTAACTATCGGACATCTACATCCTCCTGAAACACAGGCATGGTGTCTCTACAACCTTCTTTCATCTGCATTGCAACTATGGGACCTTAACAATGTCTCTTCACTTCAACACCACCTGCAGTGCAACCATGGGCCCTTATCATCGTTTCTTCCCTTCAACAGCACTTGTAGTGCAACCAGGGGACCATAGCAATGTCCCTTTCCTTCAACAGCACCTGCAGTGCAACCATGGGACCTTAACTTTGTCTCTTCCCTTCAACAGCAACTACAGTGCAACCATGGGACCTTAACATTGTCTCTTTCCTCCAACAGCAACTGCAGTGCAACCATGGGACCTTAGCAATGTCTCTTCCCTTCAACAGCACCTGCAGTGCAACTATGGGAGCTAAGCAACATCTCATCCCTTCAACAGCACCTGCAGAGTAACCATGGGACATTAGCAATGTCTCTTCCCTTTAACAGCACCTGCAGTGCAACCATGGGACCTTATCAATGTCTCTTCCCTTCAACAGCACCAGCAGTGTAACCATGGAGCCCTAACATCATCTCTTCCCTTCAACAGCACCTGCAGTGTAACCATGAGACCATAGCATAGTTTCTTTCCTTCAACAGCACCTGCAGTGTAACCATGGGACCTTATCAACGTCCTTTTCCTTCAGTAGCACCTGTAGTGCAACCATGGATCTTAATATTGTCTCTTCCCTTCAACAGCCCCTTCAGCACAGCCACAGGGACCTCGGGAAAGACTCCTACTTCCTGCAGTATGAACAATATATTTTGGCAGTACCTCTTCCCTCTTGCAGCACAACCACAGGACCTCGACAACACCTCCCCCTTCTGGAGCATAATCATGATATCTCGGCAATGCATTCTTCCTCCTGCAGCACAGGCATGGAACTTCGGCAATGCTTCCTTTCGCCTTCAGCCCAGTCAATGGACCTCTATATCATATCCACCCTCCTGCAAAGATATGAAACCTATACAATGTCCTCTCCCTCCTGCAACAAAATCACCATATCTCGTTAATTTTCCCCCTACCATACAGCTATGGAACCTCGACATACCCTCCTCTCTCCTGCAGCATATCCTCCGAAATTAGGTAATGCCTTCGTGCAATAGTCAGGGAATTTTGGCAATGTGTCTACCTGTGCAGCCCCACCTAGGGATCCTTGGCAACACCTTCCTGTGGCACAGCCATGATACCTTGGCAACATCTCCCTTTTGCAGCTTAGCCACAGGACCTCTGTAATGCCTCTTCCCGATTGTAGCATAGCAATGGTACCTCAGCAATGCCTTCTTCCTCCAGTAACTTAGTTGAGACCTTGACAAACTTGATAATGCCTCCTCCCTTCTTCAGCACAAACACTGCAATGTCTTCCCTCTGTAAACACAGGACCTCTCTGCAACGACACCTCCTTCCTGCAGAAGCACCACCAGAACAGGCACTCATCTCCTGTAGGAGCACCATAGAACTTTTACCTCACTGAAAATCCTGCATCTGCACATGTAGTAACAGCTCTCATGAGCTGCACTTGCATATGCATATTGATATAGCATTTTTGTTTTAGCTGTCTTTGTGCTCCTCTCTCATGCTTAGAAATGTAGAGCCTAATATCCCAACATATATATATTTATATATATATTTTTATTATACTTTGTTGCTGTCTCCCGCGTTAGCGAGGTAGCGCAAGGAAAGAGATGAAAGAATGGCCCAACCCACCCACATACACGTCCACACACGCATATATACATACCTATAAATTCCAACATATACATTTATATACATACATACACATACATATACAGATATACACATGTACATAATTCATACTTGCTGCCTTTATTCATTCCCGTCGCCACCCCGCCACACATGAAACGACAACCCCCTCCCCCCATATGGGCGTGAGGTAGCGCTAGGAAAAGACAACAAACGCCACACTCATTCACATTCAGTCTCAAGCTATCACGTAAAATGCACCAAAACCACAGCGCCCTTTCCACATCCAGGCTCCACAAAACTTTCCATGGTTTACCCCAGACGCTTCACATACCCTAGTTCAATCCATTGACAGCATGTTGACCCCAGTATACCACAGCTCCCTTTCCACATCCAGGCTCCACAAAACTTTCCATGGTTTACCCCAGACGCTTCACATACCCTAGTTCAATCCATTGACAGCATGTTGACCCCAGTATACCACATCGTTCCAATTCAATCTATTCCTTGCACGCCCTTCACCCTCCTGCATGTTCAGGCCCCGATCACTCAAAATCTTTTTCACTCCATCTTTCCACCTCCAATTTGGTCTCCCACTTCTCGTTCCCTCCACCTCTGACACATATATCCTCTTTGTCATTCTTCCTCACTCATTCTCTCCATGTGACCAAACCATTTCAAAACACCCTCTTCTGCTCTCTCAACCACACTCTTTTTATTACCACACATCTCTCTTACCATTTCATTACTTACTCGATCAAACCACATATTGTCCTCAAACATCTCATTTCCAACACATCCACCCTCCTCCGCACTACTCTATCTATAGCCTATGCCTCACAACCATATAACATTGTTGGAACCACTATTCCTTCAAACATACCTATTTTTGCTTTTCGAGATAATGTTCTCTCCTTCCACGCTCCCAGAACTTTCACCCTCTCCCCCACCCTATGATTCACTTCCGCTTCCATGGTTCCATCCGCTGCCAAATCCACTTCCAGGTATCTAAAACACTTCACTTCCTCCAGTTTTTCTCATTTCAAACTTACCTCCCAATTGACTTGTCCCTCAACCCTACTGTACCTAATAACGTTGCTCTTAATCACATTTACTCTCAGCTTCCTTCTTTCAGATACTTTACCAAACTCAGTCACCAGCTCCTGCAGTTTCTCACCCGAATCACCCACTAGCTCTCTATCATCAGCGAACAAAAACCCCTGCCGCAAACGACACACAGAACAAGCACTTCATCTCCACTGTACACATAGCTTTTACCTCCTCGAAAAACTGTTTCACTGTTCTAACAGCTTTGCTCCATCATATATATAATACATTCACTAGCTGTCTCTATTAACTCTTATCAATTAAGCCTAATCCAAAATGATACAATAATAATATGTTTTTTAAGTATTTCTCGCAGTTACATTTTCAAGCAAGAAAAGATCACAATCCTCAAGCACTTCTGATACACGTCCCACAATCGATGCCTTACATACCTATTAAATCCAAAACCCATTCATTATAATTTCAGACATACACAACAAATATCGTAATTTACACTTACAAAATTTCATCCTTTGCCTTTGTACAATCACGTGCATGCATTCCCCAATCTAAGCACCCTCACCGATCATTTGGCTTTTAGTTATTTTGCCGTGACAACAATCGCCACATTTCACATTAGTCTCAAGAAACAACGAAGAAATGCCCAAACCCACACCCCTTCACATCAGGTAAAACATTCAGTTTACCCAATCACAACAGCAAAATTACATTACCTACACAGCCTTTCCCATAGGTTTTCCAACCCCAGACGCTTCACATCCCTAGTTCAATCCACTGACAGCATGATCAACCCCAGTATACCACATCGTCCAATTCAATCTATTCCTTGCCCCCTTTCACCCTCCTGCATGTTCAGGCCCCGATCACACAAAATCTTTTTCACTCCATCTTTCCACCTCCAATTTGGTCTCCCCCTTCTCTGTTCCCTCCACCTCTGACACATATATCCTCTTGTCATCTTTCCTCACTCATTCTCTCCATGTGACCAAACCATTTCAAAACACCCTCTTCTGCTCTCTCAACCACGCTCTTTTTATTACCACACATCTCTCTTACCATTTCATTACTTACTCGATCAAACCAACATATTGTCCTCAAACATCTCATTTCCACACATCCATCCTCCTTGCACTAACTCTATCATAGTCATCAGCGAACAACAACTGACTCACTTCCCAAGCTCTCTCATCCACAACAGACTGTATACATGCCCCTCTCTCCAAAACTCTTGCATTTACCTCCCAAACAACCCCATCCATAAACATATTAAACAACCATGGAGACATCACAAACCCCTGCCGCAAACCGACATTCACTGAGAACCAATCACTTTCCTCTTCCTACTCGTACACATGCTTTACATCCTCGATAGAAACTTTTCACTGCTTCTAACAACTTGCCTCCCACACCATATATTAGTAATACCTTCCACAGAGCATCTCTATTAACTCTTATCATATTCCTTCTCTAGATCCATAAATGCTACATACAAATCCATGTGCTTTTCTAAGTATTTCTTGCATACATTCTTCAAAGCAAACACCAGATCCACACATCCTCTAGCACTTCTGAAACCACACTGCTCTTCCTCAATCTGATGCTCTGTACATTCCTCACCCTCTCAATCAATACCCTTCCATATAATTTCCCAGGAATACTCAACAAACTTATCTCTGTAATTTGAGCACTCACCTTTATCCCCTTTGCCTTTGTACAATGGCACTGTGCATGCATTCCTCCAATCCTAAGGCACCTCACCATGAGTCATTTTTTTTTTTTTTTTTTGCCGCTGTCTCCTGCGTTTGCAAGGTAGCGCAAGGAAACAGACGAAAGAAATGGCCCAACCCACCCCCATACACATGTGTATACATACGTCCACACACGCAAAATATACATACCTACACAGCTTTCCATGGTTTACCCCAGATGCTTCACATGCCCCGATTCAATCCACTGACAGCACATCAACCCCAGTATACCACATCGCTCCAATTCACTCTATTCCTTGCCCTCCTTTCACCCTCCTGCATGTTCAGGCCCCGATCACACAAAATCTTTTTCACTCCATCTTTCCACCTCCAATTTGGTCTCCCTCTTCTCCTCGTTCCCTCCACCTCCGACACATATATCCTCTTGGTCAATCTTTCCTCACTCATTCTCTCCATGTGCTAAAACCATTTCAAAACACCCTCTTCTGCTCTCTCTACCACGCTCTTTTTATTTCCACACATCTCTCTTACCCTTACGTTACTTACTCGATCAAACCACCTCACACCACACATTGTCCTCAAACATCTCATTTCCAGCACATCCATCCTCCTGTGCACAACTCTATCCATAGCCCATGCCTCGCAACCATACAACATTGTTGGAACCACTATTCCTTCAAACATACCCATTTAGCTTTCCGAGATAATGTTCTCGACTTCCACACATTCTTCAAGGCTCCCAGAATTTTCGCCCCCTCCCCCACCCTATGATCCACTTCCGCTTCCATGGTTCCATCCGCTGCCAGGTCCACTCCCAGATATCTAAAACACTTCACTTCCTCCAGTTTTTCTCCATTCAGACTCACCTCCCAATTGACTTGACCCTCAACCCTACTGTACCTAATAACCTTGCTCTTACTCACATTTACTCTTAACTTTCTTCTTTCACACACTTTACCAAACTCAGTCACCAGCTTCTGCAGTTTCTCATATGAATCAGCCACCAGCGCTGTATCATCAGCGAACAACAACTGACTCACTTCCCAAGCTCTCTCATCCCCAACAGACTTCATACTTGCCCCTCTTTCCATAACTCTTGCATTCACCTCCCTAACAACCCAATCCAAAAACAAATTAAACAACCATGGAGACATCACACACCCCTGCCGCAAACCTACATTCACTGAGAACCAATCACTTTCCTCTCTTCCTACACGTACACATGCCTTACATCCTCGATAAAAATTTTTCATTGCTTCTAACAACTTGCCTCCCACACCATATATTCTTAATACCTTCCACAGAGCATCTCTATCAACTCTATCATATGCCTTCTCCAGATCCATAATGCTACATACAAATCCATTTGCTTTTCTAAGTATTTCTCACATACATTCTTCAAAGCAAACACCTGATCCACACATCCTCTACCACTTCTGAAACCACACTGCTCTTCCCCAATCTGATGCTCTGTACATGCCTTCACCCTCTCAATCAATACCCTCCCATATAATTTACCAGGGATACTCAACAAACTTATACCTCTGTAATTTGAGCACTCACTCTTATCCCCTTTGCCTTTGTACAATGGCACTATGCACGCATTCCGCCAATCCTCAGGCACCTCACCGTGAGTCATACATACATTAAATAACCTTACCAACCAGTCAACAATACAGTCACCCCCTTTTTTAATAAATTCCACTGCAATACCATCCAAACCTCCTGCCTTGCCGGCTTTCATCTTCCGCAAAGCTTTTACTACCTCTTCTCTGTTTACCAAATCATTTCCCTAACCCTCTCACTTTGCACACCACCTCGACCAAAACACCCTATATCTGCCACTCTATCATCAAACACATTCAACAAACCTTCAAATTACTCACTCCATCTCCTTCTCACATCACCACTACTTGTTATCACCTCCCCATTTGCGCCCTTCACTGAAGTTCCCATTTGCTCCCTTGTCTTACGCACTTTATTTACCTCCTTCCAGAACATCTTTTTATTCTCCCTAAAATTTAATGATACTCTCTCACCCCAACTCTCATTTGCCCTCTTTTTCACCTCTTGCACCTTTCTCTTGACCTCCTGTCTCTTTCTTTTATACGTCTCCCACTCAACTGCATTTTTTCCCTGCAAAAATCGTCCAAATGCCTCTCTCTTCTCTTTCACTAATACTCTTACTTCTTCATCCCACCACTCACTACCCTTTCTAATCAACTCACCTCCCACTCTTCTCATGCCACAAGCATCTTTTGCGCAATCCATCACCGATTCCCTAAATACATCCCATTCCTCCCCCACTCCCCTTACTTCCATTGTTCTAACCTTTTTCCATTCTGTACTCAGTCTCTCCTGGTACTTCCTCACACAAGTCTCCTTCCCAAGCTCACTTACTCTCACCACCCTCTTCACCCCAACATTCACTCCTCTTTTCTGAAAACCCATACTAATCTTCACCTTAGCCTCCACAAGATAATGATCAGACATCCCTCCAGTTGCACCTCTCAGCACATTAACATCCAAAAGTCTCTCTTTCGCACGCCTGTCAATTAACACGTAATCCAATAACGCTCTCTTGGCCATCTCTCCTACTTGCATAAGTATACTTATGTATATCTCGCTTTTTAAACCAGGTATTCCCAATCATCAGTCCTTTTTGAGCACATGAATCTACAAGCTCTTCACCATTTCCATTTACAACACTGAACACCCCATGTATACCAATTTTTCCCTCAACTGCCACATTACTCACCTTTGCATTCAAATCACCCATCACTATAACCCGGTCTCGTGCATCAAAACCACTAACACACTCATTCAGCTGCTCCCAAAACACTTGCCTCTCATGATCTTTCTTCTCACGCCCAGGTGCATACGCACCAATAATCATCCCTCTCTCTCCATCCACTTTCAGTTTTACCCATATCAATGTAGAGTTTACTTTCTTACACTCTATCACAAACTCCCACCACTCCTTCCCTTGCATTTGTCCTCTCACCAACCCCTGACTTTACTCCCAAAACATTCCCAAACCACTCTTCCCCTTTACCCTTGAGCTTCGTTTCACTCAGAGCCAGAACATCCAGGTTCCTTTCCTCGAACATATTACCTATCTCTCCTTTTTTCTCATTTTGGTTACATCCACACACATTTAGACACCCCAATCTGAGCCTTTGAGGGGGATGAGCACTCCCCGCGTGACTCCTTCTGTTTCCCCTTTTAGAAAGTTAAAATACAAGGAGGGGAGGGATTATAACCCCCCCCCCCACTTCACATCCCCTTTCATCGCCTTCTACGACACGTGAGGAATGCGTGGGAAGTGTTCTTTCTCCCATATCCCAGGTATATATATATATATATATATATATATATATATATATATATATATATATATATATATATATATATATATCCCCCTGGAGATAGGGGAGAAAGAATACTTCCCACATATTCCCTGCGTGTCGTAGAAGGTGATTAATAGGGGAGGGAGCGGGGGGGCTGGAAATCCTCTCCTCGTTTATTTTTTCAGTTTTCCAAAAGAAGGAACAGAGAAGGGGCCAAGTGAGGATATTCCCTCAAAGGCCCAGTTGGAAAGAATCACAATTTTGCCCGTGATCAAGATATTCCATTAAGTCCACAGGGAAAATGAAACACGAAAGTGCACTTAGGAACTTACGTGTTTCATTTTCCCCATGGACTCAAGAATATATATATATATATATATATATATATATATATATATATATATATATATATATATATATTTTTTTTTTTTTTTTTTTTATATACTTTGTCGCTGTCTCCCGCGTTTGCGAGGTAGCGCAAGGAAACAGACGAAAGAAATGGCCCCACCCCCCCCCCCCCCATACACATGTACATACACACGTCCACACACGCAAATATACATACCTACACAGCTTTCCATGGTTTACCCCAGACGCTTCACATGCCTTGATTCACTCCACTGACAGCACGTCAACCCCTGTATACCACATCGCTCCAATTCACTCTATTCCTTGCCCTCCTTACACCCTCCTGCATGTTCAGGCCCCGATCACCCAAAATCTTTTTCACTCCATCTTTCCACCTCCAATTTGGTCTCCCTCTTCTCCTCGTTCCCTCCACCTCCGACACATATATCCTCTTGGTCAATCTTTCCTCACTCATTCTCTCCATGTGACCAAACCATTTCAAAACACCCTCTTCTGCTCTCTCAACCACGCTCTTTTATTTCCACACATCTCTCTTACCCTTACGTTACTTACTCGATCAAACCACCTCACACCACACATTGTCCTCAAACATCTCATTTCCAGCACATCCATCCTCCTGCGCACAACTCTATCCATAGCCCACGCCTCGCAACCATACAACATTGTTGGAGGTATATATATATATATATATATATATATATATATATATATATATATATATATATATATATATACACACACAAGATTGTTCTTTCGTATGCGCGAAAGTTTTGCATAAAGTCCAGTTCCAAGAAGGAAAAAAAAATGAAAAAATCGAATGGCTAGAAAGAAAAACTGATTTGACTCTGAACTAGAAAGAAGCATTCAATAATTAAAAGGAACATATAATGTTATCTTGGCTGGGAAAGAGGAATACTAAATTCGTGTTTTTCTCATGATTTTCCCATCAGCAAGAGAGTGCAATGGGCAAGAATTTCTTTCCTTCCCCGAATTAGTTGGTGAACACAATTCCCTCTGGAAAAGATCACCTTCAACGAGTCTGAATTTTTTTTTGTCATGTTTATGAACAGTGGAGTTCCCTATAATTATCAACATTCAGCCAAGGACAGAATTAACCAGCAACTGAACAACAAATTATAAAGTTTTATATCTGCGCTGAAAAGCTTTCTTTCAAAATATCATATCAAAAGCACGTCGTGGGACGATGATTCTTTCTAACACGTCTGATTATTTGCAGTTACATCCACCTAATTCAAACCACCATTGCGTTGTTAACAAGTGACCAAACTATTCTAAGTTAAAAGCGAAGCATCTCTGCATTACACAAGACGACTGCATAAATTCAGTACCAGAATCCTTTATGGAAGTTTAAACATGAAATATTATTTATCGAATGTTTACTGTAGCCCTTACACTTTTAATGTCTTATTTTTCACCAAAAGTTATCTCAAGACTATGGAGCTTATATCAGAATATTGTAGACTTTACAAGTTTGCTGAAGTTCATTTTTGTTTCGAGCAAGGACATGATGTTTGACAATATTAAGTTGTGAATTTTTAAAATGTCCCACTTACTTATCTAAACAATTATTTCTGAAATGTAATGATTTGCAGACATTTCTTTCTCTGAAATAAATGAACAATTCTAGTCAGCGTGATCAATTAGTTTTGTAGATGCAATTCCTTCCGATAAGAAAATGTTAAACAGATCACAGGTCTATTATGAAATTACATTTTCTTTAGATTATTTTATGTGGCGCGAAAAAAAAAAAAAGGTGTTCTAGCTTAACCCTGAGAGCATCTTAGGACTAAGGCTCACTTTAATTCAGTTCCTGACCAGCACACTAAAAATAAACACTATGATTTTGTACTGTTTCAATCCTTGTAGTAAAAGTAAGTTTTCCCATCTCTGTTTGATATTAGTTATATGATGGATTACGCTCAAAATTATTAACAAATATTTTAGCATTTATAAATAAAAAAGTAATTTCGAAAAATGAAATTTTGTAACGATGTCCATATTAAAGTATTATTGAAATAAATCACACTAATTTCATATTAGTTCGTCTGTCATGGCAATTTGACCAGTCCACAATAACAATGTTCTGAGCTCCATTATATGATTTCATAGCACAGAGGTCAGTGAGCGTGGCTAATGATATTCTAAGTCAATATCAAAAAACTAATCCCTCATATAATTACATTCTTATTAAATAACTTTCCTTCAAATCACAAATACATTCTCATTAAATAACTAATCCTTCAAATCACAAATACATTCTCATTAAGAATTTGTTTATAGACTTCCGTATTTGAACATTCATATATGTGAAAATGAGAGTAGAACTTGGCTATAAACATTATTATTCTTACCACAATCAACAAAGATATATATAATTTAGAATCGTATTTTATCTTTGATATTTACGGTATGACGACAGTAAAAGTTCCATGCAGACACATGGTTTATAATAGATAGCAGTTTTGATAAAGTACGGCATTCAAGTTTATTACTTCCTAAACATTTTCGAGTCTTATAATTTCAAGGTGAAGCAGGACATACAAACCCAAAAACCAGACTTCCGCCTTAGTCAGAGGTCAAGTCACCTGCTGATCTTAAATGAAACTCGACCAACAAACAAGCAGATAAGTAAATATGTTACTTACCCTCCGCTGTCCAGCAGGTCACTTACGGCTGTGACAACCATCACTTTCGACTAACGAATTTCGGGACAAAAATTACAGTACTGTATATATTCTCGAAGGCTATTTGCACATACGTGTTACCAAATACATTGAATAGCAGTAGTGTCATACTTTTTTTAGCAACTGTTTATAGGCCTAAGATTTTTCTGTATTCACTTTCACAGTACACTTTGCTTTTCCACCATTTCATTTCATGAATCATTACTCAGTGTTTGTTAAATGAGTGAAATTATAGGTCACGCCTCTCATCGCTGGAACAATATCATTGGCCTTTCAGTTTGTATCAATTTCACATCACCACTTCCTAAAAGTTACGTGAATTCACAAACACAAGCCAATCACCATTTTTTTTTTTTTTAATTTTCTATCACCTGGAGTGTAACGTCATATTTACTTTGTTTCACACTGGTTTTGATTTCCTTTAATTCCTGAAAATGAATCACTTTATTGAAATCTGAATTCATAACATGATTACTTTTATTTGACTACACGATCACGTATTGAATGTTACACATCAGCTATACTGCACTTCCTTCCTCTCTCGTCCTACCCTCTCCAGGGTCAGGGGTCAACTGATGGCTGGCGTGACCGCCTCAGTTTGCGGGACAGTTTGACCAGCGAACCGGTGGTTTGGCTGGGTTCATATAACACGATAAGTAAAAACATACTTGTGTCGGATGCCTCGATTTTCTTTTTCTTGTAGAGAAACAGGGTTTGAGGCTTATAATAAATGACACTTAGTGTTGTATCAATTGTTAGCCGAGTTAAGTTTATAACTGAAGCAAAGACGAGTGGCGGAACAACGGTTGTTCGCCTATAACGGAGGGCGGGTATGTGTGTGTGTGTGTGCAGGCGCTGCCTCAACCTGGTTTCGCGTGATACTAGGTTGTCAAAACTGTATGTATCACATGACATGGCATAAGTAACAACTTAAGTGACCCGAATTTCTTGAGTCTTACCAAAAGATATCTCTCATAATGAAAACGAGTCCTTTTTTTGATGCAGGAAGTGAAACTGCAATGAAAAATGCAATGCTAAATTATGATTTACTCCTTTGTTCTACTCTCCATACACTGTACGTGGCTTTCCCTTACTGTCCACATGCCAGGTCTGCATTGAACGTACGCTTCATTCTAGACTTTTTTTTTTTTTTATACTAATCGCCATTTCCCGCATTAGCGAGGTAGCGTTAAGAACAGAGGATGAGGACTGGGCCTTTGAGGGAATATCCTCACCTGGCCTCCTTCTCTGTTTATTCTTTTGGAAAAAAAAAAAGGAGAGGGGAGGATTTCCAGCTTCCCGCTCCCTTCCCTTTTAGTCGCCTTCTACGACACACAGGGAATACGTGGGAAGTATTCTTTCTCCCGCATCACCAGGGATATATATATATATATATATATATATATATATATATATATATATATATATATATATATATATATATATATATTATATAAGTTTGTTGAGTATTCCTGGTAAATTATATGGGAGGGTAAAAGAGCGTGGTAAAAAGAGCGTGGTTGAGAGAGCAGAAGAGGGTGTTTTGAAATGGTTTGGGGACATGGAGAGAATGAGTGAGGAAAGATTGACCAAGAGGATATATGTGTCGGAGGTGGAGGGAATGAGGAGAAGTGGGAGACCAAATTGGAGGTGGAAAGATGGAGTGAAAAAGATTTTGTGTGATCGGGGCCTGAACATGCAGGAGGGTGAAAGGAGGGCAAGGAAAAGAGTGAATTGGAGCGATGTGGTATACCGGGATTGACGTGCTGCCAGTGGATTGAATCAGGGCATGTGAAGCGTCTGGGATAAACCATGGAAAGCTGTGTAGGTATGTATATTTGCGTGTGTGAACGTATGTATATGTGTATCTGGGTGGGTGGGCCAATTCTTTCGTCTGTTTCCTTGCGCTACCTCGCAAACGCGGGAGACAGCGACAAAAAAAAAAAAAAAAAAAAAAAAAATATATATATATATATATATATATATATATATATATATATCCCTGGGGATAGGGGAGAAAGAATACTTCCCAAGCATTCCTCACGTGTTGTAGAAGGCGACTAAAGGGGACGGGAGCGGGGGGCCAGAAACCCTCCCCTCCTTGTATTTTGACTTTCTAAAAGGGGAAACAGAAGAAGGAGTCACGCGGGGAGTGCTCATCCTCCTCGAAGGCTCAGATTGGGGTGTCTAAACGTGTGTGGATGTAACCAAGATGAGAAAAAAGGAGAGATAGGTAGTATGTTTGAGGAAAGGAACCTCGATGTTTTGGCTCTGAGTGAAACGAAGCTCAAGGGTAAAGGGGAAAAGTGGTTTGGGAATGTCTTGGGAGTAAAGTCAGGGGTTAGTGAGAGGACAAGAGCAAGGGAAGGAGTAGCACTACTCCTGAAACAGGAGTTGTGGGAGTATGTGATAGAGTGTAAGAAAGTAAATTCTAGATTGATAAGGGTAAAACTGAAAGTTGATGGAGAGAGATGGGTGATTATTGGTGCATATGCACCTGGGCATGAGAAGAAAGATCATGAGAGGCAAGTGTTTTGGGAGCAGCTGAATGAGTGTGTTAGTGGTTTTGATGCACAAGATCGGGTTATAGTGATGGGTGATTTGAATGAAAAGGTGAGTCAGGTGGCAGTTGAGGGAATAATTGGTATACATGCGGTGTTCAGTGTTGTAAATGGAAATGGTGAAGAGCTTGTATATTTGTGCTGAAAAAGGACTGGTGATTGGGAATACCTGGTTTAAAAAGCGAGATATACATAAGTATACGTACGTAAGTAGGAGAGATGGCCAGAGAGCATTATTCGATTACGTGTTAATTGATAGGTGCGCGAGAGACTTTTGGATGTTAATGTGCTGAGAGGTGCAACTGGAGGGATGTCTGATCATTATCTTGTGGAGGCGAAGGTGAAGATTAGTAAGGGTTTTCAGAAAAGAAGAGAGAATGTTGGGGTGAAGAGAGTGGTGAGAGTAAGTGAGCTTGGGAAGGAGACTTGTGTGAGGAAGTACCAGGAGAGACTGAGTACAGAATGGAAAAAGGTGAGAACAAAGGAGGTAAGGGGAGTGGGGGAGGAATGGGATGTATTTAGGGAAGCAGTGATGGCTTGCGCAAAAGATGCTTGTGGCATGAGAAGTGTGGGAGATGGGTTGATTAGCAAGGGTAGTGAGTGGTGGGATGAAGAAGTAAGATTATTAGTGAAAGAGAAGAGAGCGGCATTTGGACTATTTTTGCAGGGAAAAAATGCAAATGAGTGGGAGATGTATAAAAGAAAGAGGCAGGAGGTCAAGAGAAAGAAGCAAGAGGTAAAAAAGAGGGCAAATGAGAGTTGGGATGAGAGGGTATCATTTAATTTTAGGGAGGATAAAATGATGTTTTGGAAGGAGGTAAATAAAGTGCGTAAGACAAGGGAGCAAATGGGAACTTCAGTGAAGGGGACTAATGGGGAGGTGATAACAAGTAGTGGTGATGTGAGGAGATGGAGTGAGTATTTTGAAGGTTTGTTGAATGTGTTTGATGATAGAGTGGCAGATATAGGGTGCTTTGGTCGAGGTGGTGTGCAAAGAGAGAGGATTAGGGAAAATGATTTGGTAAACAGAGAAGACGTAGTTAAAGCTTTTCGGAAGATGAAAGCCGGCAAGGCAGCAGGTTTGGATGGTATTGCAGTGGAATTTATTAAAAAAGGGGTGACTGTATTGTTGACTGGTTGGTAAGGTTATTTAATGTATGTATGATTCATGGTGAGGTGCCTGAGGATTGGCAGAATGCCTGCATAGTGCCATTGTACAATGGCAAAGGGGATAAGAGTGAGTGCTCAAATTAAAGAGGTATAAGTTTGTTGAGTATTCCTGGTAAATTATATGGGAGGGTATTGATTGAGAGGGTGAAGGCATGTACAGAGCATCAGATTGGGGAAGAGCAGTGTGGTTTCAGAAGTGGTAGAGGATGTGTGGATCAGGTGTTTGCTTTGAAGAATGTATGTGAGAAATACTTAGAAAAGCAAATGGATTTGTATGTAGCATTTATGGATCTGGAGAAGGCATATGATAGAGTTGATAGAGATGCTCTGTGGAAGGTATTAAGAATATATGGTGTGGGAGGCAAGTTGTTAGAAGCAGTGAAAAGTTTTTATCGAGGACGTAAGGCATGTGTATGTGTAGGAAGAGAGGAAAGTGATTGGGTCTCAGTGAATGTAGGTTTGCGGCAGGGGTGTGTGATGTCTCCATGATTGTTTAATTTGTTTATGAATGGGGTTGTTAGGGAGGTGAATGCAAGAGTTTTGGAAAGAGGGGCAAGTATGAAGTCTGTTGTGGACGAGAGAGCTTGGGAAGTGAGTCAGTTGTTGTTCGCTGATGATACAGTGCTGGTGGCTGATTCGGGTGAGAAATTGCAGAAGCTGGTGACTGAGTTTGGTAAAGTGTGTGAAAGAAGAAAGTTAAGAGTAAATGTGAATAAGAGCAAGGTTATTAGGTACAGTAGGGTTGAGGGTCAAGTCAATTGGGAGGTAAGTTTGAATGGAGAAAAACTGGAGGAAGTAAAGTGTTTTAGATATCTGGGAGTGGATTTGGCAGCGGATGGAACCACGGAAGCAGAAGTGAATCATATGGTCGGGCGAAAATTCTGGGAGCGTTGAAGAGTGTGTGGAAGTTGAGAACATTATCTCGGAAAGCAAAAATGGGTATGTTTGAAGGAAGTGGTTCCAACAATGTTGTATGGTTGCGAGGCATGGGCTATGGATAGGGTTGTGTGCAGGAGGGTGGATGTGCTGGAAATGAGATGTTTGAGGACAATATGTGGTGTGAGGTGGTTTGATTGAGTAAGTAATGTAAGGGTAAGAGAGATGCGTGGAAATAAAAAGAGTGTGGTTGAGAGAGCAGAAGAGGGTGTTTTGAAATGGTTTGGTCACATGGAGAGAATGAGTGAGGAAAGACTGACCAAGAGGATATATGTGTCAGAGGTGGAGGGAACGAGGAGAAGTGGGAGACCAAATTGGAGGTGGAAAGATGGAGTGAAAAAGATTTTGAGTGATTGGGGCCTGAACATGCAGGAGGGTGAAAGGCATGCAAGGAATACAGTGAATTGGAACGATGTGGTATATCGGGGTCGACGTGCTGTCAATGGATTGAACCAGGGCACGTGAAGCGTCTGGGGTAAACCATGGAAAGTTCTGTGGGGCCTGGATGTGGAAAGGGAGCTGTTGTGTCGGTGCATTATTACATGACAGCTAGAGACTGAGTGTGAACGAATGGGGCCTTTGTTGTCTTTTCCTAGCGCTACCTCGCACACATGAGGGGGGAGGGGTTGTTATTCCATGTGTGGCGAGGTGGCAATGGGAATAAATAAAGGCAGACAGTATGAATTATTTACATGTGTATATATGTACATGTCTGTGTGTGTATATATATGTATACATTGAGATGTATACGTATGTATATTTGCGTGTGTGGACGTGTATGTATATACATGTGTATGTGGGTGGGTTGGGCCATTCTTTTGTCTGTTTCCTTGCGCTACCTCACTAACGCAGGAGACTGCGACAAAGCAAAATAAATAAATAAATAAAAATGCCATATACAAATCCATCTGTTTTCTTAAGTATTTCTCACACATTCTTTAAAGCAAACACTTCCAAAACCACTGCTCCTCCCCAATCTGATACTCTGTGCATGCCTTCACCCTCTCAATCAGTACCCTCCCATACAACTTACTGGGTATACTGAACAAACATAAACCTCTGTAGTTTGAACACTCACCTTTATCTTTATACAACAGCACCTTCATGGATTCTGCCAGTCCTTGGGCACCTGACCATGATCCCTACACTGAATATCCTTACCAGCCAATCAGCAACACAGTCACCCACTTTCTTAATGTATTCAACTGCAATACCATCCACTCTGGCTGCATTGCCACATTTCCCCTGCCTGAGCCTTTGAGGAGGATGAGCACTCCCTGCCCAGCTCCTCCTGTTCCCTATTTTGGAAACTGAAATACATGCTGGGAATACGGAGGTAGAGTTCTTTCTCCCCTACCTACTGTACTATAATAATAAACTTATAACAAAGTAATACTAGTATGTGCAAAACCTACATTAGTTCACTCACTAAAGCATAATTTCATCTGGCTATGTGGTGGTGACAGTGTCTATCATGGCTCAGACACTCTCAACATTTTGGGGTCTTGAAGTGAATGTGTGGAGGCTAGAAAAGGCGAGTCTTCAGTTTTAGATTCAGATAATGGATCTAGTCCTGCTCAAACACAAACAAAATTGATAGAAGCTGGAATTTTATTGACTTTTCGGGTCAAAGCTTGTGGCTAGTCAGAGAATGATGAAACAAGGGCAGGAAGAGGGAGGTAATGCTCTTCCGCTGCCTTCCTGCTCTGTTTTGCATCAGAATATTTGTAGTTTTGTATGACTAGGTTGAGGTTAAAGGATATCTGGTTGCTTTTTATCTTGGTTTAGGTGACTGTCATGTGTCTTTTGTATGACTCGATGGATATAAAAGATAATTCCCTCCTGAGCTTGCACAATGATTGATTTGGCTTTGCTACATCTACTTAGTGAGCCAGCACTTTAGTGGTTGTCAAGTTGCACTCCTCTGACCCAGATAGCTGTCTTTTCTGCCTCACTAACATGTGGACTACTGGCATTCTGTCCACAAACATACGATCTCTCCTGTCATATGTAACACTCAACACACACAGCTCATTTTACATTACTCTAGATTTTTCTGAGGTGAGCACTATGCATTAGCCCAACCTTATGGCAAAATGGTAGGAGCAGTAGTTAGAAGTAGTAGGTAGGAACATTTAGGCAGGATTATTAAGCAGAAGCATTAGACAGAAGCAGTCATTTGAAACAGGTGAGAGCCTCAGCAAACACTGCTAAACTTGCCCTCCACTAGTGGCCTGTTAAGGTCGAGGCACTAAAGGCTAAGAAGTGGCACTGGAGTTCTTTAGTTATAGAGAATCTGTTGCTGTGGCCATCCCTTTGAGGTTGTTCCAATTGAAACAGGCATCAGAAATATAGATAGATAGGCTTTACTGCAGCCAATACTTTTTTTGCAGTCAGCCATCTCTTATGCCATAGAGTCAAAGACACTAGTGTATGGGGACAGCTATGGCAACTATTTTTTTTTCTTGGGGGGGGGACCAAGATTTAATAAACTATGAAATACAGTTGTTGGGAATGGCTATAGATTTTATTAAGGAAGTTGGACATTCCATGTCATGGTAGACCTACTTGATCTAACAAGCCTGTCTCCATGACATACTTAAGTTCTGATTTCCAGAAATAACCCTAAGAATATCAGATAAATGAAATGTATGCAATGTACCCATCATATCAAATATCATTCTGGATCAATTATAGGACTCGAATTACTGAGCTCTGCCTGCTTATGGTTACACCATGAGGGAAAAGTCACCTTTGGTGAGGCTGTAACATCATCAATAGAGGAAAAGGAATACATTCTTGTTGAGGAACTTACTCTAAAGGTGTCTATCAATTTCCTTACTACTGACTGTAGCTCAGTCCTGAAGCTACAGGAGCTCCATATGAGGGGACCTGGGGTCATATAATTAAAAAAAAAACTATGGGGCAAGTAAATGTCTGGTACTGCTGCAGTCCTGACTGACTGTTAATGCACATGCAATATTCAAGAATACTAAATAGTGTCAGATAGGGTTTACAATACAAATTGGATTGTTTACTCTATCTTATCAAGTAATTTTTCACAATCCTACTGTTACAGAAAATTCTGAGTAGTTCCTCAGCCCTTGAACATCACATTATCACACATGAATCAAAAAGGTTAAGAAAAACACTAGCAAGTTATCAAACTATGCAGTTAGTACTAAATACTATCTTAAGAGCAATATTACAAATATAAACTTCAAACATGACATTTACTTATTTCTAATATTCAGATAAGGCATGATCATGGAGGGAGGGATATGCTATTTCGTATGTGGCGAGATGGCAACGGGGAATGGATGAAGGCAGCAAGTATGAATATGTACATGTGTATATATATGTATATGTATGTATACGCTGAAGTGTGTATGTCCATGTATGGGCATATATATATATATCCCCATATATATTTATATATATATATATATATATATATATATATATATATATATATATATATATATATATATATATATATGGATGTATGTGTAATATTTACTTGTAAAATACATTGAGGATACCTCTCAAAATTTAGTAGGAACATCTTAAATTTGTTATCAGTTAAAGTAGACAAGTGCATCTGTATAACAAGACACCACTGTCAAAATTATCTGTACTTAGAATATCATACCTCTCCATTCAGGCTGTATACTTAACAGATGGATTTAATGTTGCTGAAGATAAGCACCTGTTCATTATCACTTGACTTATTCAACATCACACTGAACAAAACTTTCACTAATGTTGTGCTCAGTATTACACATGTGCATTCTAGGTGTGTTATAAAACACAATTGAATAATTTTGAGTATATTTCAATAGGAAGCATAATACTGCATATTATATTCGTACACAGTTCACCCCTTAGTGAAGCATCCAGGTACAGCTATAGGAAATTCATGTTTAATTGGTGTTGTCTTTAGTTGGCATGTCTCCCGGATTGTGTGTTTCCATAACTACCTAATGTGAACACCCGTTTAAAATCCCCACATAATTTCTGGCATTTTTGTCTTGGAACCTACATGTATCTTATCAATCTGAACTTCATTGTCTTTTCTTGTACAAGTTTCAGCCTTTTCTTCTTGTGTGTTCCACTTTGTCTTACCAAAGTAAGCAGCTTGTCTGATATATGTATTTCTGGAATTACTGTCACCCCATAAATGTGCATGTCTCTCCCCTTTGCCCTTTGTCATATGTTTGTAATGCGAGATTTATGTTCAATTCTAAATATTAAGATTTTATGTGCCATATTTGCCTTTCATATATATATATATATATATATATATATATATATATATATATATATATATATATATATATATATCCCTGGGGATAGGGGAGAAAGAATACTTTCCACGTATTCCCTGCGTGTTGTAGAAGGCGACTATAGGGGGAGGGAGCAGGAGGCTGAAAATCCCCCTCATGTTTTTTTTTTATTTTCCAAAAGAAGGAACACAGAAGGGGGCCAGGTGAGGATATTCCCTCAAAGGCTACCTTGCTAACGCGGGAAATGGTGAACAGTTTGAAAAAAAGAAAGAAAATATATATATATCATAGGGTGGATCATAGGGTGGGGGAGGGGGCGAAAATTCTGGGAGCCTTGAAGAACGTGTGGAAGTCGAGAACATTATCTCGGAAAGCAAAAATGGGTATGTTTGAAGGAATAGTGGTTCCAACAATGTTGTATGGTTGCGAGGCGTGGGCTATGGATAGAGTTGTGCGCAGGAGGATGGATGTGCTGGAAATGAGATGTTTGAGGACAATGTGTGGTGTGAGGTGGTTTGATCGAGTAAGTAACGTAAGGGTGAGAGAGATGTGTGGAAATAAAAAGAGCATGGTTGAGAGAGCAGAAGAGGGTGTTTTGAAATGGTTTGGGCACATGGAGAGAATGAGTGAGGAAAGATTGACCAAGAGGATATATGTGTCGGAGGTGGAGGGAACGAGGAGAAGAGGGAGACCAAATTGGAGAAAGATGGAGTGAAAAAGATTTTGTGTGATCGGGGCCTGAACATGCAGGAGGGTGAAAGGAGGGCAAGGAACAGAGTGAATTGGAGCGATGTGGTATACCAGGGTTGATGTGCTGTCAGTGGATTGAATCAGGGCATGTGAAGCGTCTGGGGTAAACCATGGAAAGCTGTGTAGGTATGTATATTTGCGTGTGTGGACGTGTATGTATATACATGTGTATGGGGGTGGGTTGGGCCATTTCTTTCGTCTGTTTCCTTGCGCTACCTCGCAAATGTGGGAGACAGCGACAAAGCAAAAAAAAAAAAAAATATATATATGCATATATATGTATATTATCCCTGGGGATAGGGGTGAAAGAATACTTCCCACGCATTCCTCGCGAGTCGTAGAAGGCGACTAGACGGGACGGGAGCGGGGGGCCAGAAATCCTCCCCTCCTTGTATTTTTTAACTTTCTAAAATGGGAAACAGAAGAAGGAGTCACACGGGGAGTGCTCATCCTCCTCGAAGGCTCAGATTGGGGTATCTAAATGTGTGTGGATGTAACCAAGAGGTGAAAAAAGGAGAGACAGGTAGTATGTTTGAGGAAAGGAACCTGGATGTTTTGGCTCTGAGTGAAATGAAGCTCAAGGGTAGAGGGGAAGAGTGGTTTGGGAATGTCTTGGGAGTAAAGTCAGGGGTTAGTGAGAGGACAAGAGCAAGGGAAGGAGTAGCAGTACTCCTGAAACAGGAGTTGTGGGAGTATGTGATAGAATGTAAGAAAGTAAATTCTCGATTAATATGGGTAAAACTGAAAGTTGATGGAGAGAGATGGGTGATTATTGGTGCATATGCACCTGGGCATGAAAAGAAAGATCATGAGAGGCAAGTGTTTTGGGAGCAGCTGAATGAGTGTGTTAGTGGTTTTGATGCATGAGACCGGGTTATAGTGATGGGTGATTTGAATGCAAAGGTGAGTAATGTGGCAGTTGAGGGAATAATTGGTATACATGGGGTGTTCAGTGTTGTAAATGGAAATGGTGAAGAGCTTGTAGATTTATGTGCTGAAAAAGGACTGGTGATTGGGAATACCTGGTTTAAAAAGCGAGATATACATAAGTATACGTATGTAAGTAGGAGAGATGGCCAGAGAGCGTTATTGGATTACGTGTTAACTGACAGGCGCGCAAAAGAGAGACTTTTGGATGTTAATGTGCTGAGAGGTGCAACTGGAGGGATGTCTGATCATTATCTTGTGGAGGCTAAGGTGAAGATTTGTATGGGTTTTCAGAAAAGAAGAGTGAATGTTGGGGTAAAGAGGGTGGTGAGAGTAAGTGAGCTTGGGAAGGAGACTTGTGTGAGGAAGTACCAGGAGAGACTGAGTACAGAATGGAAAAAGGTGAGAACAATGGAAGTAAGGGGAGTGGGGGAGGAATGGGATGTATTTAGGGAATCAGTGATGGATTGCGCAAAAGATGCTCATGGCATGAGAAGAGTGGAAGGTGGGTTGATTAGAAAGGATGGTGAGTGGTGGGATGAAGAAGTAAGATTATTAGTGAAAGAGAAGAGAGAGGCATTTGGACGATTTTTGCAGGGAAATAATGCAATTGAGTGGGAGATGTATAAAAGAAAGAGACAGGAGGTCAAGAGAAAGGTGCAAGAGGTGAAAAAGAGGGCAAATGAGAGTTGGGGTGAGAGAGTATCATTAAATATTAGGGAGAATAAAAAGATGCTCTGGAAGGAGGTAAATAAAGTGCGTAAGACAAGGGAGAAAATGGGAACTTCAGTGAAGGGCGCAAATGGGGAGGTGATAACAAGTAGTGGTGATGTGAGAAAGAGATGGAGTGAGTATTTTGAAGGTTTGTTGAATGTGTTTGATGATAGAGTGGCAGATATAGGGTGTTTTGGTCGAGGTGGTGTGCAAAGTGAGAGGGTTAGGGAAAATGATTTGGTAAACAGAGAAGAGGTAGTAAAAGCTTTGCAGAAGATGAAAGCTGGCAAGGCAGCAGGTTTGGATGGTATTGCAGTGGAATTTATTAAAAAAGGGGGTGACTGTATTATTGACTGGTTGGTAAGGTTATTTAATGTATGTATGACTCATGGTGAGGTGCCTGAGGATTGGTGGAATGCGTACATAGTGCCATTGTACAAAGGCAAAGGGGATAAGAGTGAGTGCTCAAATTAAAGAGGTATAAGTTTGTTGAGTATTCCTGGTAAATCATATGGGAGGGTATTGATTGAGAGGGTGAAGGCATGTACAGAGCATCAGATTGGGGAAGAGCAGTGTGGTTTCAGAAGTGGTAGAGGATGTGTGGATCAGGTGTTTGCTTTGAAGAATGTATGTGAGAAATACTTAGAAAAGCAAATGGATTTGTATGTAGCATTTATGGATCTGGAGAAGGCATATGATAGAGTTGATAGAGATGCTCTGTGGAAGGTATTAAGAATATATGGTGTGAGAGGCAAGTTGTTAGAAGCAGTGAAAAGTTTTTATCGAGGTTGTAAGGCATGTGTACGTGTAGGAAGAGAGGAAAGTGATTGGTTCTCAGTGAATGTGGGTTTGCGGCACGGGTGTGTGATGTCTCCATGGTTGTTTAATTTGTTTATGGATGGGGTTGTTAGGGAGGTGAATGCAAGAGTTTTGGAAAGAGGGGCAAGAATGAAGTCTTGTGGATGAGAGAGCTTGGGAAGTGAGTCAGTTGTTGTTCGCTGATGATACAGCGCTGGTGGCTGATTCATGTGAGAAACTGCAGAAGCTGGTGACTGAGTTTGGTAAAGTGTGTGAAAGAAGAAAGTTAAGAGTAAATGTGAATAAGAGCAAGGTTATTAGGTACAGTAGGGTTGAGGGTCAAGGCAATTGGGAGGTAAGTTTGAATGGAGAAAAACTGGAGGAAGTAAAGTGTTTTAGATATCTGGGAGTGGATCTGGCAGCGGATGGAACCATGGAAGTGGAAGTGGATCATAGGGTGGGGGAGGGGGCAAAAATCCTGGGAGCCTTGAAGAATGTGTGGAAGTTGAGAACATTATCCTGGAAAGCAAAAATGGGTATGTTTGAAGGAATAGTGGCTCCAACAATTTTGTATGGTTGCGAAGCGTGGGCTATGGATAGAGTTGTGCGCAGGAGGGTGGATGTGCTGGAAATGAGATGTTTGAGGACAATGTGTGGTGTGAGGTGGTTTGATCGAGTAAGTAACGTAAGGGTAAGAGAGATGTGTGGAAATAAAAAGAGCATGGTTGAGAGAGCAGAAGAGGGTGTTTTGAAATGGTTTGGGCACATGGAGAGAATGAGTGAGGAAAGATTGACCAAGAGGATATACGTGTCGGAGGTGGAGGGAACGAGGAGAAGTGGGAGACCAAATTGGAGGTGGAAAGATGGAGTGAAAAAGATTTTGTGTGATCGGGGCCTGAACATGCAGGAGGGTGAAAGGAGGGCAAGGAATAGTGAATTGGATCGATGTGGTATATCGGGGTTGACGTGCTGTCAGTGGATTGAATCAGGGCATGTGAAGCGTCTGGGGTAAACCATGGAAAGCAGTGTAGGTATGTATATTTGCGTGTGTGGACGTGTATGTATATACATGTGTATGGGGGTGGGTTGGGCCATTTCTTTCGTCTGTTTCCTTGCGCTGCCTCGCAAATGCGGGAGACAGCAACAAAGCAAAAAAAAAAATATATATTATATATATATATATATATATATATATATATATATATATATATATATATTCTTTCTTTCATACTATTCGCCATTTCCCGCATTAGCGAGGTAGCGTTAAGAACAGAGGACTGGGCCTTAGAGGGAATATCCTCACCTGGCCCCCTTCTCTGTTCCTTCTTTTGGGAAAAAAAAAAAAAAAAAAAAAAAAAAAAAAAAAAAAAAAAAAGAGAGGGTAGGATTTCCAGCCCCCCGCTCCCTCCCCTTTAGTCGCCTTCTACGACACGCAGGGAATACGTAGGAAGTATTCTTTCTCCCCTATCCCCAGGGATAATATATATATATATATATATATATATATATATATATATATATATATATATATATATATATATATATATATATATATATACATATAGGGGATAGGGGAGAAAGAATACTTCCCACGTATTCCCTGCGTGTCGTAGAAGACGACTAAAAGGGAAGGGAGGGGGGGGGGGGGGGAATTCTCCCCTCTCATTTTTAGTCTCCCTAATGAAGGAACAGAGGAGGGGACCAAGAGAGAATATTCCCTCAAAGGCTCAGTCCTCTGTTCTTAATGCTACCTCGCTAACGCGGGAAATGGCGAATAGTATGAAAAAAATATATATATATATATATGCGTATGTGGGTGTTTGTCCCATTATTTGTCTGTTTCCTTATGCTACCTCACTGACGTGGGAAACAGCAATTAAGTATAACAAATGAATATATATATACTGTATTATATTTATTCATTAATGAAACAGATGAAGAATGGCCCATCCACCCGTATACACGTACATATACATTTTTTTTTTTCAAACTATTCGCCATTTCCCACGTTAGCGAGGTAGCGTTAAGAACAGAGAACTGGGCCACTGAGGGAATATCCTCACCTGGCCCCCTTCTCTGTTCCTTCTTTTGGAAAAAAAAAAAAAAAATTGAGATGGGAGGATTACATATTCACACTTGCCTTCATCCATTCCTGTTGCCATGCTGCCCCATAGGAAACAGCATCGCTGTCCCCCACTTCAGTGAGGTAGTGCTGATGAAGTGTTTTAGAGATCTGGAAGTGGACATGAGCAGCGTATGGACCCATGGAAGCAGAAGCGAGTCACAGGGCAGGGGAGGGGGTGAAAGTTCTAGGAGTGTCCAAGAATGTATGGAAGGCGAGAATGTTATTTGGAGAGCAAAAATGGGTATGTTTGAAGGAATAGTGGTTCCAACAATGTTATATGGTTGCAAGGGATGGGTTATAGATAGAGTTGTGCAGAGGAGGGTGGATGTGTTGGAAATGAAATGTTTGAGGACAATATGTGGTGTGAGGTAGTTTGATCGAGTAAGTAATGAAAGGATAAGAGAGATGTGTGGTAATAAAAAGAGTGTGGTTGAGAGAGCAGAAGAGGGTGGATTGAAATGGTTTGGTAACATGGAGAGAATAAGTGAGGAAAGATTGACAAAGAGGATATATGTGACAGAGGTAGAGGGAACAAGGAGAAGCAGGAGACCAAACTGGAGATGGAAGGATAGAGTGAAAAAGATTTTGAGCAATCAGGGCCTGAACATACAGGAGGGTGAAAGGCATGCTTGGAATAGAGTGAATTGGAATGATGTGTTATACTGGGGTCGACGTGCTGTCAATTGATTGAACCGGGGCACGTGAAGCATCTGGGGTAAACCATGGAAAGGTCTGTGGGGCCTGGATGTGGAAAGGGAGTTGTGGTTTTGGTGCATTACACATGACAGCTAGAGACTGAGTGTTGAACAAATGTGGCCTTTTTTTGTCTTTTCCTAGCACTACCTCACAGGAGGGCAGGGATGCTATTTCATGTGTGGCGGGGTGGCGATGGGAATGGATGAAGGCAGCAAGTATGGATATGTACATGAGTATATATGCTTATGTATATATATATATATATATATATATATGTATACGTTGAAATGTATAGGTATGTGTATGTGCGTGTGTGGGCATTTATGTATATACATGTCTTTGTGGGTGGGTTGCGCCATTCCTCGTCTGTTTCCTCGCACTGCCTGGCTAACACGGGAGATGGCAGTTGAGTATAATGAATAAATAAATAAATATATATATACATTACCCCTGGGGATAGGAGAGAAAGAATACTTCCCTGTGTGTCATAGAAGGTGACTAAAAGGGGAGGTAGTGGGGGACTGGAAATTCTCCCCTCTCGTTTGTAATTTTCCAAACGAAGAAACAGAGAAGGGGGGCCTAGTGAGGATATTCCCTCAAAGGCTCAGTCCTCTGTTCTTAACACCACCTCACTAATGCTGGAAATGGCGAATAGTATGAATATTATATATATTTTTTTCATACATATTCGCCATTTCCCGCATTAGCGAGGTAACATTAAGAACTAAGGACTGAACCTAAGAGGGGAAAAGCCTCACTTGGCCGGCCACTCTTCTCTGTTCCTTCTTTTGGAAAAGTAAAAACTGGAGGGGAGGATTTTACACAATGTAAAAATAAATACAAAAATGAGTATCAAAAGCTAACTGTATCAAGTACTATAAAGTAACACTACTAAGAATGAACAGGTACAAAAAGTCTTAAGACTCAATAAATCAAATAACTGATTATGTCACTTAGGATATTGACTGAAAGAAACCACTGCATAAGAATATGGCATAACATTTGAAAAATCTAGAAAAAAGTAAATTATTACAGCTTATATTAAATATCTTAAAAAAGAACCATTAATAATCATTCCCATTACATGTGAGCAATTACAAAACAGCACAGAGGTATAAGTTCAAAACTGCAACAAAATGCAATGATATGCAGTAAATAATAAAATGGAAACAATGACACATTCTAATGGCATGATTTACTTTAATCTAACTCACCTTTAAAGCCTTTTCCCACCATTGTGGTTGACATTATTCCAGCCATAAAAATCTGCATTAGTCTGACATGACAGAACAATTAACTTTGTAAGAATGTCTGTCTTTCAGCCTGCCTGACCTTTGGAGTAAAATGAGGTCATAAAAGTTGCAAAAGCAACTTAGAAAAGTTTCCATTCCAGAACTTATTTTTCATTTTATTTCAAAACTATACTGATTAAGTTAAAAGTAGCCAGACCTTCAAATAGTGCAGACAAGCAAATGAAAAAAATCAATTTCCATTATTAGTTGTTCCATTTAGACCAATTAAACTAACTTCACTGCACACTGTGCAATAAAGTTGTTCATTGCATGTTGTTATATCTCCAAATATTTAAAATCATTTTCCATTTATCTCTTAAAAACTTTCTAGAAGTACAATGAGATTTCATGGGTTGCCATGGCTGTATCGAATACTTGCAACACAGGATCTTCTTAAAGAAAAAGTACTAATAAGCAAATGGAATAAGACCTTCAATCCATTTCCAATTAATGTTCAATGGTCATCTTTGACCAATTCAACTGCTTCATTACAAATGTGTGATTCTAGTTCCTCCAAAAGACTGGTCACAGTTTCCATTAGTTAAGAAATCCTCTTGCACTCATCACTGCAGCACTTGAGAACAGGTTTCTTGAAACAAAGGTCGATGGTCTTTATCCAGGAATTGTTCAAACTCTAAAACAAAATGAAAAAAAGTATGTTAATGTTACCTTAATATGAGGATAATCATTTCATGATCATTTCTAAAGAGCAACTGTGAACACAATTCCAGCTTTTCATTTTACTTGCATGGTTGAAGATGGACACCACACCCAATGGTAGCAAACTAGTGGACAAACTCTGGGCAAGCCATTATTAGATGAAGCAGACATAACATCCCCTTTTCAGAATTAAATATCTTGAAGAGGGATGGATGGGAGGAATAAGAAGTCTTAGTTACAAGTACAGGACCATAAGGGAGAAATACCAGAGCAGAGTTTTATTTACTAATTTTTTCTTGTTTGTTGAGACCAAAACTTAAGCCAGCAATGTTATGATATATAGTTATTTAGGATGGTAAGAAAGATCCTAATTATATATTAGTGTTCACCTCCCAACTTTCAACTTCATATATCTTAACCCAGTAAACTTTTGAAATTTAAAATGTTTTACTGTCAGCCATCCCACATCAATAAAATGCTCAAAGTAAAACAAAATTTCATTTCCTAATGAAGTATTTCTTATATTTCCAAATCCTGACAAGTAATTTCACTCCCATCTAGAAACAAAGTATTGTCTGTGAGACCATCAACACCAAATATTTGACATTAACAAACCTCATAAAAGCAACACTTGCATACCAACTGAAGGGATATTCTAAGAGGTGGTATCACAGTTTACATCATGAAATTATATCAAGCATCAACTACATCAGAATAAATATTACCAGAGAATGCATTGAGTCTATAATTAATCTCAAAGCCATTGATAAAACCACATCACAGGCAACAGCTGTTGGAGTGTAGATGACATCAACATATCTAAAGAGAAATATCAAATCCTCCTTTAACAATCTCTACATTTTAGGTGATTACCACTGCCAGAGGGCTTAAGGGTTTAGTTATCATCTAGATGTCTGTGGGAGTATAACACTGAAACAAACTCCAGCAGAGATTACATGGAGTTACTATTAATATAAAATTTTCATCAATTTAATGTAACACAGATATCTATATGAACCAGTATGTGCCTTCATAAACAATGAAAAATAATATTGTAATAAAGAAACAGAAAGGAGAAATGTGAAATAATGCAAATGCATACTTAAAAATCTGGCAGCAATGAGTGGCTGAAGTTACACCCTGTAATGGCAGTAAAACCAAGGGCATTTATATAAGTTCTACACTTTCGTAATCAAGGTGAAGTACTTTGTTTGATGCTAAAAATACATTTCTCTTCTTCCCTGTACACAATGAATAGGTAGTAGTAGTAGTAAGTAGGCAGCCAACGACCAGGGAGGTATACTACCAGTACTACTTGTCTGGGTACAAGGAAGGTAAGTGACTGCTGCTTAGTGAGCCAGCACTTTAGTAGTTGTCATACTGCTCTCCTGTGACCCAGGTATCTGTCTTTTCTTTCTGCATCCACAAACATACAATCTCTCCTTGTCATACATGACACTTAATTCACACAGCTCCTTTGTAACTCTAGATTTTCTTGTGGTTAACACTGCTAGCCCTGCCTTTGAGCAAAATGGAAGGAGCAATAATAGATAGAAGTAGTGGGTAGGGAACATTAAAGTAAGAGCTTTAGGTAAAAATAGTGGGTAGAAACATTTGGCAGTAGCATTAGGTAGAAGTAATCAGTAGGAACATTATGTAAGAGCCTCTACAAACACTGCACTAGACTTGCCCTTTCCCAGTAGCCTGTTAAAGGTGAGGCACTACAAGCGAATTGGCAATGATGTTCACTTGTTATGAATACCCTATTGCCTTGGCCATCCCCTTGAGGGAGTTCCAGAAGGGAACTGGCAAAAGGATATAGATAGATAGATATACACAATGAGCAGATTATTCTTTTTGTTTTTTACCTCAGTGAAAGGTGTAACTTAAAAGAAAGCAAGATACTTTAACATACACTGAAGTAACCTTTCCCAATTACCATATGCCTCCCTTATACATTTTCAAAGGCAATGTTACACATCTCTCCTTTGGCCTTAATTACCATCCACAAATTTCCAGGCACAGAAATGGCAAGGTTATTGAAGTATTCTAGGTCCATGTTTGATCTAATTGAAGAGGCATTAACAAGGTGTTGCAGGAGCAACCACTTGATTTAAGTGCCAACTGTACCTAAAAATCTCAAGTGGACCCACATCTTACTTCCATGCAAGAATTCAGGGGTTTCTCCTTACAAAAGTAAGAGCCAACCATACTGAAGCAGGTGGAAGAAATATAGTGCCCAGAAGCAAAAATCCTAAAATGAAGTGGCAGGCAAGAAGAGTAACGAAGAACACACCTCCCTTAAGATAGCCTAAGGCACACAGGAAGAAACACTAATGTCAGCAATCTGATATACAAAGATTTCACCGAGTGTCATATGTTTGTATCCACAGTAATCCTTCGCTGTATATTGTCTTGGAACTATAGTGGGGGGAAAAAGTTTTTTGCGGGCACTGTACAGAAATCCCTTGCCAATCATTAATTTTACATTCCTGGAAGACCCTGTGACTAGCAAAACCAAAGTTGGCAATGTAACAGGTCTACAGAAAATGGGGGAAGGTTAGAGGGAATGCCTCTTATGAGAGGTATCATAAGCTCTACAGTAAACACTTTAACTGAATATAAGGATGTTATATCTGGGGAAAAAAAAATGCTTATTCTTTAAAATACAAAGAAATGATGTACAAAACATAACTGTATGTCACCCGTGAAGCATGGGATAAACTAAATTGGGATGAAATGGTATACAGGGGTCAATGTTCTGTCACTGGACTGAAACAGTCCACTTGATGCAGCCAAGGGAAACCACAGAAAGGTCAGTGGATCTGATTGTGGGTAGGGGGTTGTGGTTTTGAAGCATTACATACAAGAGGTATAGAATGGATGTGAGTAAATGAGGCCACCTCTTTGTCTATTCCTGGTGCCACCTCATTAACACAGGACAAGATGAACTAGTATGAAAAAATAACTTACATGCTCGAGCAACTTTGTATACAAATGGCGGTCTCTTTTCAAGAACACTGTCCAATTATGTCATCTAACAAAACTTCTCTGAAGTTCAATGTCAAGCACAGAAAATCAATTTTGTACTGCCTGACCACTAACTGTTTGGGACTTAAATACTTAAACAGCTTTCTATAGAAGTGGCAGCCTCCTTTAGAGGAAAAAAAAAAAAAAAAAAGGAACTCAAAGGGTCTGAGGATCAATGTCAATAACAGATCATGTACCCACATAGTACCCGTAAGGATATCCTGACTCATGGTAGGGGTAATGCGTAACACTCACAACATATATCACTTGTATTGATAAGACTTCTTACCTCTGTAAGTAAATGATAAACAATGATATACAAAGAGGCTAAACACCCAGTGTCACTTAGGGTTCCTCAATTTAAAAAATTTCTACTATTCATTTTATTATACTCTGTCGCTGTCTCCCGCATTAGGAGGAAGCGCAAGGAAACAGACAAAAGAATGGACCAACCCATCCACATACACATGTATACACGTCCACACACACACACATACCAATACAGTTCAACGTATACATATATATACATTTTTTTTTTTTTTTGCTTTGTCGCTGTCTCCCGCATTTGCGAGGTAGCGCAAGGAAACAGACGAAAGAAATGGCCCAACCCACCCCCATACACATGTATATACATACGTCCACACACGCAAAATATACATACCTACACAGCTTTCCATGGTTTACCCCAGACGCTTCACATGCCCCGATTCAATCCACTGACAGCACGTCAACCCCGGTATACCACATGGCTCCAATTCACTCTATTCCTTGCCCTCCTTTCACCCTCCTGCATGTTCAGGCCCCGATCACACAAAATCTTTTTCACTCCATCCTTCCACCTCCAATTTGGTCTCCCTCTTCTCCTCGTTCCCTCCACCTCCGACACATATATTCTCTTGGTCAATCTTTCCTCACTCATTCTCTCCATGTGCCCGAACCATTTCAAAACACCCTCTTCTGCTCTCTCAACCACACTCTTTTTATTTCCACACATCTCTCTTACCCTTACGTTACTTACTCGATCAAACCACCTCACACCACACATTGTCCTCAAACATCTCATTTCCAGCACATCCATCCTCCTGCGCACAACTCTATCCATAGCCCACGCCTCGCAACCATACAACATTGTTGGAACCACTATTCCTTCAAACATACCCATTTTTGCTTTCCGAGATAATGTTCTCGACTTCCACACATTCTTCAAGGCTCCCAGAATTTTCGCCCCCTCCCCCACCCTATGATCCACTTCCGCTTCCATGGTTCCATCCGCTGCCAGATCCACTCCCAGATATCTAAAACACTTCACTTCCTCCAGTTTTTCTCCATTCAAACTCACCTCCCAATTGACTTGACCCTCAACCCTACTGTACCTAATAACCTTGCTCTTATTCACATTTACTCTTAACTTTCTTCTTTCACACACTTTACCAAACTCAGTCACCAGCTTCTGCAGTTTCTCACGTGAATCAGCCACCAGCGCTGTATCATCAGCGAACAACAACTGACTCACTTCCCAAGCTCTCTCATCCCCAACAGACTTCATACTTGCCCCTCTTTCCAAAACTCTTGCATTCACCTCCCTAACAACCCCATCCATAAACAAATTAAACAACCATGGAGACATCACACACCCCTGCCGCAAACCTACATTCACTGAGAACCAATCACTTTCCTCTCTTCCTACACGTACACATGCCTTACATCCTTGATAAAAACTTTTCACTGCTTCTAACAACTTGCCTCCCACACCATATATTCTTAATACCTTCCACAGAGCATCTCTATCAACTCTATCATATGCCTTCTCCAGATCCATAAATGCTACATACAAATCCATTTGCTTTTCTAAGTATTTCTCACATACATTCTTCAAAGCAAACACCTGATCCACACATCCTCTACCACTTCTGAAACCACACTGCTCTTCCCCAATCTGATGCTCTGTACATGCCTTCACCCTCTCAATCAATATCCTCCCATATAATTTAGGTAAATTATATATATACATACACAGACATATACATATATACATATGTACATAATTCATACTTGCTGCCCTTCTTCATTCCCGTCGCCACCCCGCCACACATGAAATGACAAACCCCCCTCCCCCCATACGCGCAAGAGGTAGTGCTAAGAAAAGACAACAAAGGCCACATTTGTTCACATTCAGTCTCTAGCTGTCATGTATAATGCACCAAAACCACAGCTCCCTTTCCACATCCACACCCCACAAAACTTTCCATGGTTTACCCCAGATGCTTCACATGCCCTGGTTCAATTCACTGACAGCACGTCAACCCCGGTATACCACATCATTCCAATTCACTCTATTCCTTCCATTCCTTTCACCCTCCTGCATGTTCAGGCCCCGATCGCTCAAAATCTTTTTCGCTCCATCCTTCCACTTCCAATTTGGTCACCCACTTCTCATTCCCTCCATCTCTGACACATATGTCCTCTTTGTCAATCTTTCCTCACTCATTCTCTCAATTTCAATACACCCTCTTCTGCTCTCAATCACACTCTTTTTATTACCAAACACCTCTGTTACCCTTTCATTACTTACTTGATCAAACCACCTCACACCACATATTGTTCTCAAACATCTCATTTCCAATACATCCACCCTTCTCTGCACAATCCTATCTATAGCCCACGCCTCACAACCATATAACATTGTTGGAACCACTATTCCTTCAAACATACCTATTTTTGCTTTCCGAGATAATGTTCTCGACTTCCACACATTCTTCAACACTCCCAGAACATTCACCCCCTCCCCCACCCTGTGACTCACTTCCACTTCCATGGTTTCATCTGCTGCCAAATCCACTCCCAGATATCTAAAACACTTAACTTCCTCCACTTTTTCTCCATTCAAACTTACCTCCCAACTGACTTGTCCCTCGACCCTACTGAACCTAATAACCTTGCTCTTATTCACATTCACTCTCAGCTTTCTTCTTTCACACGCTTTACTAAACTCAGTCTCCAGCTTCTGCAGCTTCTCGTTTGAATTAGCCACCAGCGCTGTATCATCAGCGAACAATAACCGACTCACTTTCCAAGCCCTCTCATCCACAACAGACTGCATACTTGCCCCTCTCACCAAAACTCTTTCATTCACCTCCCTAACAACCTCATCCATAAACAAATCAAACAACCATGGAGACATCACGCACCCCTTCCACAAACCGACATTCACTGGGAACCAATCACTTTCCTCTCTTCCTACTCGCACACATGCCTTACATCCTCGATAAAAACTTTTCACTGCTTCTAGCAACTTGCCTCCCACACCATATACTCTTCATACTTTCTGCAGAGCATCTCTATCAACTCTCATCATATGCCTTCTCCAGATCCATAAATGCTACATACAAATCCATTTGTTTTTCTAAGTATTTCTCACATACATTCTTCAAAGCAAACACCTGATCCACACACCCTCTACCACACTGCTCTTCCCCAGTCTGATGCTCCATACATGCCATGACCCTCTCAATCAATACCCTCCCATACAATTTCCCAGGAATACTGAACAAACTTATACCTCTGTAAATTGAACACTTACCTTTATCCCCTTTACCTTTGTACAATGGCACTATGCATGCATTCCGCCACTCTTCAGGCACTTCACCATGAGCCACATGTACAGTGAATATCCTCACCAACCAGTCAACAACACAGTCACCCCCTTTTTTAATAAATTCCAATGCAATACCATCCAAACCTGCTGCCTTGCCGGCTTTCATCTTCTTCAAAGCTTTCACTACCTCTTCTCTGTTTACCAAACCAATCGCCCTGACCCTCTCACTTCGCACACCACCTCAACCAAAACACCCTATATTTGCCACTCTAACATCTGACACATTCAACAAACTTTCAAAATTATCACCCCATCTCCTTCTCACATCACCACTACTTGTTATTACCTCTCCATTAGCCCCCTTCACCGATGTTTCCATTTGTTCTCTTGTCTTGTGGACCTTATTTACCTCCTTCCAAACATCTTTTTATTCTCCATAAAATTTAATGATACCCTCTCACCCCAACTCTCATTTGCCCTCTTTTTCACCTCTTGCACCTTTCTCTTGACCTCCTGCCTCTTTCTTTTATACATCTCCCAGTCATTTGCACTATTTCCCTGCAAAAATTGTCCAAATACCTCTCTCTTCTCTTTCACTAATGATCTTACTTCTTCATCCCACCACTCACTGCCCTTTCTAATCTGCCCATCTCCCACATAAAATTTTTTTCAACGTACCCCAACGTTTTGCGGGGTACAAAACAGAGAAATTTGGGATACCAAGAAATACGAAAAGCTGTTTGTGATAGATACTAATAACTCACAGAGTAGTGTAGCATAGGCATGCATACATTTCAAAGAGAATAACATGCATAGTGCCATTATGACCATGGAGGTGAAAGAAATAAAAGGTGGGTACTTGAGGCAAAGTAGTCATTGAATCTGTTCATATATGTATTTATAGAACCGCTTTCAACCACTCTACTTGGCAAATTGTTCCATATGTTAATAATCCTCTTGAAGAAAATGTACTTTGCCTCATCTGAGGTGAATCATTTCCCCACAAAGATGTATCCATTATTTTGGTACTAGTAAAATCAGACGAATCAAAGTCTTAGGTAACTTGATAGATCAAGATTATCAAAACCTCTGATCATTTTGAATACTTGTATTAGATCACCTCTTTAGCTTCTCTTTGCTAAGCTAAATATATTCAAGTCATTTACTCTCATCTTGTAGGATACATTTCTCTATGTGAGAATCATTTTGGTAGCTTGATGCTGTATTCTCTCCATTTTGTCTGTCTTCTTTAGGTTGAGTGACTAAAACTGAGCACAATATTCAAGATGAGAATGAACCAATGAGTTGTAAAGAGTAAGGATGATTTCGTAGGACTTATATTCAATGGTTCTACCTAGAAAACTAATAATATTGTTTGCTCTTTTCACTGCTTATGTGCATTGCTTATTGGGTTTTAGGTCACCAGAGATTATTATACCCAAGTCCTTTTCCTCATATACTTTTTAAAGTTCAACAGAATCCATACTGTAGCTTGCCTTTTCATTTTTACAACCAATATATAATATTTTGCACTTATCAACATTCATAACTCATTTGTCACTTATGAACCCAAATCATCAGCTTTTCTATGTCAGTCTGAAGCAGTAGACATTCAAGTTCATTTGTAGATTTACTTCCCAGCTTTGTATCATCAGCAAATTTAAATATCTTGCAATGCAGCTCATTATCAACATCATTAATAAATATGAGAAAGAGAACCAGTCCCATGACATGATCCTTGTGACACTCCACTTGTTATGTCTAATCAATCTGTAGCTTGACCATTAATCACTACCCTAAGTTTACGGCCCAGGTAACACATTTTTACAAACCCATCAATAAAATATGACTTGATTTTTGCTAATCTTTGATGCAGAACCTTATAGAAAGCCTTTTGAAAGTCTACACAGATAACTTCTTTACTTTCATCATACATGTTCATTAAATCATTAAAGAAATCAAGAAGATCTGTTAGACATGAACGATTTTATTGGTAAACATGCTGACAATTGTTTGTCAAGTGATGGTCCTCTAAAAGATTTCTAATTCTCTAGAATGATGGTTTTCATAAGTTTTCCAACAGCATATGTTAAGTGAAGAGGGATAATAATTTCCAGGCAGTGACTTCTTACCTTTTTTGAATATTGGTGTTAAATTGGCAAAATTCCATTCATCTGGAACATTTCCTATAACAAATGACCAATTGAAAAGGGCAGTCAAGGGTTTAACTACCTCATTTTTTGCCTCTCACCGTTCTCAGATAAAACTTATCAGGGCCTGCCGTTTTATTTATTTTCATTCAATTTATTGCTGAAAGTAGATCTTCGGCTTTTATGTCAATATGTTGAAAAATGTTCCCCTCCCTTATCAATGAAACTGGATTCAGGATGAGTTGTGTCTTCAATCATAAATACAGATGCAAAAAAGTCATTTAATATTTTTGCCATTGCTTTGGTGTCTTGAAACAAGTCACTGTTTTCCATAATCAATGGACCTAGTTGACTGGGTAATGACTCTTGCTTCTAACATAACTGTAAAACTCCATAGCGTTTCTTTTGCTATTTTCAACAATACATGCTTCATATTTACATTTACTTTGACATATAACTCTCTTGCTTTCTCTACACAAACTTACATACCTTATTCTATCATGTTTGTTACTGGATAATCTTAGTTTCATATAAGCTACTTTCTTAGACAACAGGCACTTATTCATTTCACCATTCCACAACCTCGGTTTTTTTTTAGAAATGGACCATCTACTACGCATTGGTACGTAAGTTCCCTCTGCTGCTTTGAAGGTTTCTGTGAAGCTTTTTCAAAAAATGTTCATATAATTTCCATAAGTCATCCTAAGCGTACATGTCAAGAGCAATGCAAAGTTCATTAAAATTTGCACATTTAAAATCAGGTGATTTTACATGAGTCATTTTCACCAACATTATATGCAGTATTGAAAGCAACCTCAAAAGTAATTTCTCAGTGATCACCTGTACAAAAGTTTTCTCTAACTTCAATATAATTAACAAACTCAATTGTAGGAACAACTAAATCTAATATATTCTTGTCAGAGTTGGTGCAATATCAGGCAAATTCAAGAAGAGCCCATACCCGGAGCTACTGGAAAGGGAGTCTCCCCATTCAAATACTAGTATGTTAAATTCTACTGTGATAGAATCTTGTTCATTACCAATGATCATAAAATGTTTCATCTACATATGATGTCTGTGGGGGTGGCCTATAAACTAGTCCCACTGTTATTATTTTATGCGGTTTATCTTTAATTTCTTTAAAAATGAAGTTAACATTCTCAACAGCTACAAGTTTTTTCAACAAGATGTAAATGAACTTTGACAGTGAGCAGGACACCATCGCCTACTTTGTTTTCCCATCTCTAATAAACAAAGTATACCCTGGAACTGAGTATTCGTGACAAAATTTCTATTGCTGAGATCTATCAAAGATTTGATAACTGCAATCATATAATTTCCTTCTAACACTGTTGTCACTAACTCTGAGACTATTTCGTGTACTCTAAGCATCAAAATAAAAAATACAAAACTGAGACCTAATTGGAAAAGTACTTACAGAGGGGAATGGGTCTGCTCCACATAAGCTATGTTTTTTATCAAAGTGCATGTGTAGACTCAGTAAGGAGCCATCCAAAACATGCAGCTCCCACTTCATTCAGGTGTAGTCCATCCTTCATAAACTTATCAGACTGCATGTAGAAATGCTGACACAAGTTTAACTCCTTGAACACAGAAATTCACTAATCTATTATTTACACTGAATGCCCTACTAAAGAAGGCATTCCTGGTGCTGATCCTGGGTAGAACTCCTGAAATCATGTTATTAGTTTTACCTTGAAAACGTTGAATGACCCAGTGATATTTCTCCAACAGCTCCTCCAATCTCTCCTTCAGTACATCATTATTACCTACATGATGGATAAGTGTTTTAATGTTAGTGCCAACAAAAACATCATCGACAGCACTGGCAACATCATCCAATTTGGCACCTGGAAAATAAAAATGTTTACAGCATGAAGGGTTTCTGGTGCAGAATTCTTCCAGCTGTTCATGGATCATGGAGTCGCCAAGATGCCTTTCTTTGCGTTCGTTGTCATCGACATCACACAAAGCCTGAAACCAATTTTTTGTAATTATTGGTATCAGAGGTAAATATGTATGGGGTTTCACACCTCATCACACTACCTAGAAAAGTCAGTTTTCCCTGGAGAGAAGAGGGATCACTTCAGGGTCTCAAAATCAACAGCACTGCTGTCTGAAGTTGATGGCTTACTCAAAACTACAGTTCATCAATGAACCAAAAACACATTTTCTTAAATGAGAAAAAGGGATGCAAATAAACTTACTTCTGAGGAGTCGATGGTGTTCAGGGTTATCAATAAACAGGGAGGATAATATACCCACTACCTCCCCATAATTCTTGTTCTTCTTGTAATTCTTTACTGCTGTAGAGAAGTCAGCATACTGTGCTTTACTTAATGTTGACTTTACCTGCATGATGAAAACATGAGAATTCTTAATGTCTCATAAAAGTATATTTTAATGAACAAGCTAAGAAATGAAATATGACAAAAGTATTCTATCAACATTTTAATGGCAAATTTCAACTAAAGTATTTGTAGCATGGAGCCATCAATTCTGGAGATAAAACTCTCTTCTACTGCATGATCTCATGATGGCTATTTTCAGTACTGCAGAGAGATGCTCCTCAACTAATGATGGGATTACATTCTGATAAACCCATCGTAAGTTGAAAATATCGTAAGTCGAAAATATATTTAATAAATTCAATACTGTACATTTAACCTACCGAACATCATAGCTTTGCCTAGCCTACCTTAAACATTCTCAGAACACTTACATTACCCTACAATTGGACAAAATCAACAAACACAAAATAAAAAAAATGCTACCAACACAGTACACTGTAGAGTAATGGCTGTTTACATTCGTAATCACGTGGGACTAGAAGCTGTGGCTCGCTGCAAAGCGAGAGTATCATACCACATATCACTAGCCCAGGAAAAGATTAAAATTCAAAATTCAAAGAAGAACAGTTTCTACTGAATGCATATCGCTTTCGTACCATCATAAAGTAAAAAATCGTAAGTCAAACCCTTGTAAGTCAGGGGCTATCTGTATATACTTATGTTCCATGAACCAATTCCTAGTGAAGAGCAGGTAAGCCCATATAAAACCATTTTGAAATAATTTGCACAATATCTAACCTCAGATTATAAGATATGTAATCTAGGTTCAAATCTATACAAAAAATAAAACTATAATAAGCTTGATATTTGGAAGGAAAAATTCATTCTTCTTCCTATAGTCACATGAATTTAGTAATCACACTGGAACACTGCAAAGATTAATAACCATCTGCTTTACAATTTCATATCAGCAAATGATAGCCTGTCTGAATGTTTTACTGTGAAATGAGCTGAAAATGCAACTGATGATATAAGCTATTTTCTAAGAAATTAAACTGATAATTCACTTACATCTTTTATGTAAGCAGCAATTGAATTTATCTTCTTGTCACCTCTGCCTTCCTTACTCAAAGAAGACCCATCTGTCAGTGATGTCTCTGCTCTTGAGGATACTATATCCTTGCCACTATTACCAGCTGCTTTTTGTGCCCCAGTGGATGCAGATGAGTGTGGGATCTCACCCTGACCACAAAGAATATTCTCTTGTGACCCACTAGACATCCCTAACCCAAGCATCTCTGGAGAGCTACTTTCTGTCTGGTTTGAAGGCTCCAAAATATGGGTTAGGGTATTTTGACTTCTTTGTTTCTCAACATTACTTACAGAGTCTTCTGAGTTACTTTTGGGTATAATTCTTATTCTTCTTTTCTTGTTATTAACTTTGATAGTGTCATAATTTGATGAGCCCTGTGGTAAACTGCTGCAAGAATTAAAATTAACAACTGAAGATTTTTGTTCTAAAGCAGTAAATACTGATCCATCCCCATTACAAGTCTTTTTAGTAATACCAGATTTTGTGTAGTTCATATTGGACCATACATCATCATAATCAGGCTGTTTGCTAAGTGCCTCTACCATCTTCTTTTTTGTAGAGTCAGAAATCACAGGTCTAGAAGGTGCAGCTTGGAAGGCTTGAACAGAAACAGGAGGTAGTGCTTTGACTTCTGGAGTTTCATACTTGATGCTAATGGCTGGCTGACCATTACTTTTAACATCTGGTTGTGGTAACTGTTACAAAACATAAATAAACAAATCAGTTCTGGGTTAGAGACTAAAAAATATCATTGGTACACAGTCAATCTTCACCCCAAAAACGTGTATGGGTACCTGTGTGCATGCTTCTCTGATTGGTTCAGAAAACTCTGTAAACATCTGTAAAGACATGCATGTAAGCTCAATCCTCATGACTTCTCTAACAAAAATTGAAAGATAAAAGCAGGGGCCAATTACAGAAACTTCTCTCACATGCAGGAAAAAGGGGAAATAATCCTTAGCTTTTAGGAAGCTTCAAGTACACATGAAAAATGCCGACCAATCTTTGATAACCAATAATTATCTTAACTTCTTTGTACAGTACTACGTCTAAACACTTATCAAACAGCTTTGTGCATGAACTAGTGCATGAGCAGGTGATCTGCTGAGATTATTATATAATCCTGCATTCTTATACTCAAGGATATATCTTTTCATTTCAATATTTATTCATTTATTTATTTATTATACTCTGTTGCTGTCTCCCGCAAGGAAACAGATGAAAGAATGGCCCAACCCACCCACATACACATGTATATACATACACGTCCACACACACACATATACATACCTACACATCTCAACGTATATATATTTTTTTTTTTTTTTTTTTTTTTTATACTTTGTCGCTGTCTCCCGCGTTTGCGAGGTAGCGCAAGGAAACAGACGAAAGAAATGGCCCAACCCCCCCCATACACATGTATATACATACGTCCACACACGCAAATATACATACCTACACAGCTTTCCATGGTTTACCCCAGACGCTTCACATGCCTTGATTCAATCCACTGACAGCACGTCAACCCCGGTATACCACATCGCTCCAATTCACTCTATTCCTTGCCCTCCTTTCACCCTCCTGCATGTTCAGGCCCCGATCACACAAAATCTTTTTCACTCCATCTTTCCACCTCCAATTTGGTCTCCCTCTTCTCCTCGTTCCCTCCACCTCCGACACATATATCCTCTTGGTCAATCTTTCCTCACTCATTCTCTCCATGTGCCCAAACCACTTCAAAACACCCTCTTCTGCTCTCTCAACCACGCTCTTTTTATTTCCACACATCTCTCTTACCCTTACGTTACTCACTCGATCAAACCACCTCACACCACACATTGTCCTCAAACATCTCATTTCCAGCACATCCATCCTCCTATGCACAACTCTATCCATAGCCCACGCCTCGCAACCATACAACATTGTTGGAACCACTATTCCTTCAAACATACACATTTTTGCTTTCCGAGATAATGTTCTCGACTTCCACACATTCTTCAAGGCCCCCAGAATTTTCGCCCCCTCCCCCACCCTATGATCCACTTCCGCTTCCATGGTTCCATCCGCTGCCAGATCCACTCCCAGATATCTAAAACACTTCACTTCCTCCAGTTTTTCTCCATTCAAACTCACCTCCCAATTGACTTGACCCTCAACCCTACTGTACCTAATAACCTTGCTCTTATTCACATTTACTCTTAACTTTCTTCTTCCACACACTTTACCAAACTCAGTCACCAGCTTCTGCAGTTTCTCACATGAATCAGCCACCAGCGCTGTATCATCAGCGAACAACAACTGACTCACTTCCCAAGCTCTCTCATCCCCAACAGACTTCATACTTGCCCCTCTTTCCAAAACTCTTGCATTTACCTCCCTAACAACCCCATCCATAAACAAATTAAACAACCATGGAGACATCACACACCCCTGCCGCAAACCTACATTCACTGAGAACCAATCACTTTCCTCTCTTCCTACACGTACACATGCCTTACATCCTCGATAAAAACTTTTCACTGCTTCTAACAACTTTCCTCCCACACCATATATTCTTAATACCTTCCACAGAGCATCTCTATCAACTCTATCATATGCCTTCTCCAGATCCATAAATGCTACATACAAATCCATTTGCTTTTCTAAGTATTTCTCACATACATTCTTCAAAGCAAACACCTGATCCACACATCCTCTACCACTTCTGAAACCACACTGCTCTTCCCCAATCTGATGCTCTGTACATGCCTTCACCCTCTCAATCAATACCCTCCCATATAATTTACCAGGAATACTCAACAAACTTATACCTCTGTAATTTGGGCACTCACTCTTATCCCCTTTGCCTTTGTACAATGGCACTATGCACGCATTCCGCCAATCCTCAGGCACCTCACCATGAGTCATACATACATTAAATAACCTTACCAACCAGTCAACAATACAGTCACCCCCTTTTTTAATAAATTCCACTGCAATACCATCCAAACCTGCTGCCTTGCCGGCTTTCATCTTCCGCAAAGCTTTCACTACCTCTTCTCTGTTTACCAAATCATTTTCCCTAACCCTCTCACTTTGCACACCACCTCGACCAAAACACCCTATATCTGCCACTCTATCATCAAACACATTCAACAAACCTTCAAAATACTCACTCCATCTCCTTCTCACATCACCACTACTTGTTATCACCTCCTCATTTGCGCCCTTCACTGAAGTTCCCATTTGCTCCCTTGTCTTACGCACTTTATTTACCTCCTTCCAGAATATCTTTTTATTCTCCCTAAAATTTAATGATATGCAAGAGTTTTGGAAAGAGGGGCAAGTATGAAGTCTGTTGGGGATGAGAGAGCTTGGGAAGTGAGTCAGTTGTTGTTCGCTGATGATACAGCGCTGGTGGCTGATTCATGTGAGAAACTGCAGAAGCTGGTGACTGAGTTTGGTAAAGTGTGTGAAAGAAGAAAGTTAAGAGTAAATGTGAATAAGAGCAAGGTTATGAGGTACAGTAGGGTTGAGGGTCAATTCAATTGGGAGGTGAGTATGAATGGAGAAAAACTGGAGGAAGTGAAGTTTTTAGATATCTGGGAGTGGATCTGGCAGCGGATGGAACCATGGAAGCGGAAGTGGATCATAGGGTGGGGGAGGGGGCGAAAATTCTGGGAGCCTTGAAGAATGTGTGGAAGTCGAGAACATTATCTCGGAAAGCAAAAATGGGTATGTTTGAAGGAATAGTGGTTCCAACAATGTTGTATGGTTGCGAGGCGTGGACTATGGATAGAGTTGTGCGCAGGAGGATGGATGTGCTGGAAATGAGATGTTTGAGGACAATGTGTGGTGTGAGGTGGTTTGATCGAGTAAGTAACGTAATGGTAAGAGAGATGTGTGGAAATAAAAAGAGCGTGGTTGAGAGAGCAGAAGAGGGTGTTTTGAAATGGTTTGGTCACATGGAGAGAATGAGTGAGGAAAGATTGACCAAGAGGATATATGTGTCGGAGGTGGAGGGAACGAGGAGAAGAGGAAGACCAAATTGGAGGTGGAAAGATGGAGTGAAAAAGATTTTGTGTGATCAGGGCCTGAACATGCAGGAGGGTGAAAGGAGGGCAAAGAATAGAGTGAATTGGAGCGATGTGGTATACCGGGGTTGACGTGCTGTCAGTGGATTGAATCAAGGCATGTGTATGGGGGTGGGTTGGGCCATTTCTTTCGTCTGTTTCCTTGCGCTACCTCGCAAATGCGGGAGACATATACATTTATACACATGTACATACTTCATACTGTCTGCCTTTATTCATTCCTGTCGCCATTTCGCCACACATGAAAAAACAACCCCCTCCCCCCACATGCGCGCGAGGTAGCGCTAGGAAAAGACAACAAAGGCCACATTCGTTCACACTCAGTCTCTAGCTGTCATGTATAATGCACCGAAACCACAGCTCCCTTTCCACATCCAGGCCCCACACAACTTTCCATGGTTTACCCCAGATGCTTCACATGCCCTGGTTCAATCCATTGACAGCATGTCAACCCCGGTATACCACATCGTTCCAATTCACTCTATTCCTTGCACACCTTTCACCCTCCTGCATGTTTAGGCCCCGATCACTCAAAATCTTTTTCACTCCAACTTTCCACCTCCAATTTGGTCTCCCACTTCTCCTTGTTCCCTCCAACTCTGACACATATATCCTCTTGGTCAATCTTTTCTCACTCATTCTCTCCATGTGACCAAACCATTTCAAAACACCCTCTTCTGCTCTCTCAACCACACTCTTTTTACTACCACACATCTCTCTTACCCTTTCATTACTTACTCGATCAAACCACCTCACACCACAAGTTGTCCTCAAACATTTCATTTGCAGCACATCCACCCTCCTCCACACAACTCTGTCTATAGCCCACGCCTCGCAACCATATATCATTGTTGGAACCACTATTCCTTCAAACATACCCAATTTTGCTTTCCAAGATAATGTTCTCGACTTCCACACATTTTTCAATGCTCCCTGAACTTTCGTCCCCTCTCCCACCCTATGATTCACTTCCGCTTCCATGGTTCCATCCGCTGCCAAATCCACTCCCAGATATCCGAAACACTTCACTTCCTCCAGATTTTCTTCAAACTTACCTCCCAGTTGACTTGTCCCTCAACCCTACTGTACCTAATAACCTTGCTCTTATTCACATCTACTCTCAGCTTTCTCCTTTTACACACTTTACCAAACTCAGTCACCAGCTTCTGCAGTTTCTCACACGAGTCAGCCATCGGCGCTGTATCATCAGCGAACAACAACTGACTCACTTCCCAAGCTCTCTCATCCACAACAGACTGCATACTTGCCTCTCTTTCCAAAACTCTTGCATTCACATCCCTAACAACCCCATCCATAAACAAATTAAATAATCATGGAGACATCACACACCCCTGCCGCAAACCTACATTCAGTGAGAACCAAGCACTTTCCTCTCTTCCTACACGTACACATGCCTTACATTCTCGATAAGAACTTTTCACTGCTTCTAACAACTTTCCTCCCACACCATATATTCTTAATACCTTCCACAGAGCATCTCTATCAACTCTATCATATACCTTCTCCTGATCTATAAATGCTACATACAAATCCATTTGCTTTTCTAAGTATTTCTCACATACATTCTTCAAAGCAAACACTTGATCCACACATCCTCTACCACTTCTGAAACCACACTGCTCTTCCCCAATCTGATGCTCTGTATATGCCTTCACCCTCTCAATCAATACCCTCCCATGTAATTCCCCAGGAATACTCAACAAACTTATACCTCTGTAATTTGAGCACTCACTCTTATCCCCTTTGCCTTTGTACAATGGCACTGTGCAAGCATTCCGCCAATCCTCAGGTACCTCACCATGAGTCATACATACACTAAATAACCTCACCAACCAGTCAACAATACAGTTACCCCCTTTTTTAATAAATTCCACTGCAATACCATCCAAACCCGCTGCCTTGCCGGCTTTCATCTTCCTCAAAGCTTTTACTACCTCTTCTCTGTTTACCAAATCATTTTCCCTAACCCTCTCTCTTTGCATACCACCTCGACCAAAATACCCTATATCTGCCACTCTATCATCAAACACATTCAACAAACCTTCAAAATACTCACTCCATCTCCTTCTCACATCACCACTACTTGTTATCACCTCCCCAAGCCCCCTTCACTGAAGTTCCCATTTGTTCCCTTGTCTTACATACTTTATTTACCTCCTTCCAAAACATCTTTTTATTCTCCCTAAAATTTAATGATACTCTCTCACCTCAACTCTCATTTGCCCTCTTTTTCACCTCTTGTACCTTTCTCTTGACCTCCTGCCTCTTCCTTTTATACATCTCCCACTCATTTGCATTATTTCCCTGCAAAAATTGTCCAAATGCCTCTCTCTTCTCTTTCACTAATAATCTTACTTTCTCATCCCACCACTCACTACCCTTTCTAATCTCCCCCCCTCCCACGCTTCTCATCCCACAAGCATCTTTTGCACAAGCCATCACTGCTTCCCTAAATATATCCCATTCCTCCCCCACTCCCCTTACGTCCTTTGTATTTACCTTTTTCCATTCTGTACTCAGTCTCTCCTGGTACTTCCTCACGCAAGTCTCCTTCCCAAGCTCACTTACTCTCACCACTCTCTTCACCCCAATATTCTCTCCTCTTTTCTGAAAACCTCTACAAATCTTCACCTTTGCCTACACAAGATAATGATCAGACACCCCTCCAGTTGCACCTCTCAGCACATTAACTTCCAAAAGTCTTTCTTTCATGCGCCTATCAATTACCACGTAATCCAATAACACTCTCTGGCCAACTCTTCTACTTACATACGTATACTTATGTACATCTCTCTTTTTAAACCAGGTATTCCCAATCGCCAGTCCTTTTTCAGCACATAAATCTACAAGCTCTTCATTTCCATTTACAACAGTGAACACTCCATGTACACCAGTTATTCCCTCAACTGCCACATTACTCACCTTTGCATTCAAATCATCCATCACTATAACCCGGTCTCGTGCATCAAAACTACTAACACACTCACTCAGCTGCTCCCAAAACACTTGCCTCTCATGATCTTTCTTGTCATGCCCAGGTGCATATGCACCAATAATCACCCATCTCTCTCAATCCACTTTCAGTTTTACCTATATCAATCTACACTTTACTTTCTTACACTCTATCACATACTCCCACCACTCCTGTTTCAAGAGTACTGCTACTCCTTCCCTTGCTCTTGTCCTCTCACTAACCCCTAACTTTACTCCTAAGACATTCCCAAACCACTCTTCCTCTTTACCCTTGAGCTTCTTTTCACTCAGAGCCAAAACATCCAGGCTCCTTTCCTCAAAGATACTACCTATCTCTCCTTTTTTCTCATCTTGGTTACATCCACACACATTTAGACACCCCAATCTGAGCCTTCGAGGAGGATGAGCACTCCCCGCGTGACTCCTTATTCTGTTTCCCCTTTTAGAAAGTAAAAATACGAGGAGGGGAGGGTTTCTAGCCCCCACTCCCGTCCCCTTTAGTCAACTTCTACGATACGTGAGGAATGCGTGAGAAGTATTCTTTCTCCCCTATCCCCTATCATTTCTGCTTGTATATATATCTTTCTTTTTTCATACATATTCACCATTTTCCACATTAGTGAGGTAGCATGAAGAACAAAGGACTGAGCCTTAAAAGGAAAAATCCTCACTTAGCACCCTTCTTCTTTTGGAAAAATAAAACAGGAGGGGAGGATTTTCAGCCCTCTGTTTCCACCCCTTTTAGTCACCTTCTACGACATGCAGGGAATACGTGGGAAGTATTCTTTCTCACCTATCCCCAGGGAAGTGGACAGATTAGAAAGGGTAGTGAGTGGCGGGATGAACTAAAGTTGTTAGGCAAAGAGAAAAGGGAGGCGTATGGACAGTATACTTACAATGAAGGAGTGCAAATGACTTGGAGATGTATAAGAGAAAGCAGCAGGAGGTCAAGAGGAAGGTGCAAGGGTTGAAAAAGAGGGCAAATGAGAGTTGGGATGAGAGAGTATCATTAAACTTTATGGAGAATAAAAAGACGATTTGGAAGGGGTAGGTAATGTAAGAAGGACAAGAAAACTAATAGGAACATTGGTGAAGGAGCAAAAGGGAAAATGAGAACAGGTAATGTAGAAGTGAAGAGATGCATGAGTATTTTGAAGGATTGTTGAATGTGTTTGATGACAATGGCAGGTGTAGTTTTTTTCTTTTTTTCTTTTTTTGTCAGGGTGGAGTGCAAAATGAGAGAGTCAGGGAGAGAGGTTTGGTGAAGAGAGGAGGTGAAGAAAGCCTTTCAGAAGATGAAATCTGGCAAGGCAGCGATCATGGATGGCGTTGTAACTGAAATCATTAAGAAAGGGGGTGACTGTGTTGTTGATTGGTTGGTAAGGATATTCAATGTATGTATGGTTCATGGTGAAGTGCCTGAAGATTGGCAGAATGCATGTATAGTGCCAATGTACAAAGACAAAGGGGATAAAAGTGAGTGTTCAAACTACAGAGGCATAAGTTTGTTAAGTATACCTGGAAAATTGTATGGGAGGGTACTGAATGAGAGGGTGAAGACATGTAAAGAGCATCAGATTGGGGAGGAGCAATGGATTCAGAAGTGGTAAAGGATGTGTGGATCAGATGTTTACTTTGAAGAATGTATGTGAGAAATACTTAGAAAGCACAGATGTACATGTATGTGACATTTATGGATCTGGAGAAGGCATGACAGGAATGTTAGAGATGCTTTGTGGAAGGTCTTAAGAGAATATGGTGTAGAAGGTAAGCTGATAGAAGCAGTGAAAAGTTTTTATCAAAGATGTAAGGCAAGTGTACGAGCTGGAAGAAAGGAGAGTGATTGGTTCCCAGTGATAAATGGTCTGTGGCAGGGGTGTGTGATGTCTTCGTGGTTGTTTACTTTATTCATGGATGGCGTGGTTAGGGAGGAAAATGCAAGAGGTATGAGTATGCAGTGTGTTGGGGATGAGAGGGCCAGGGAAGTGAGTCAATTGTTGTTGGCTGATTCATGTGAGAAACTGCAGAAGTTAGTGACTGAGTTTAGAAAAGTGTGTGAGAGAGAAAGTTGAAAGTAAATAAGAATAATAGCAAGGTTATTAAGTTCAGCAGGGTTGAGGGACCAATTAGCTGGGATGTGAGTTTTGATGGAGAAAAATTGGAGGAAGTGAAGTGTTTTAGATATCTGGGAGTGGACTTAACAGCGAATGGAGCCATGGAAGCTGAAGTGAGTCACACGGTGGAGGAGGGGGCAAAGGGTCTGGGAGCAATGAAGAATGTGTGGAAAGAGAGAATGTTATCTCAGAGAGCAAAAATGGGTATGTTTGAAAGAATGGTGGTTCCAACAATATCATATGGTTGCAAGGCATGGGTTATAGATAGGGTTGTACAAAGGAGGGTGGAATGAAATGTTTGAGGGCAACATGGTTTGATCAAGTAAGTAATGATAAGGTAAGAGAGATGTGTGGTAATAAAAAGAGTGTGGTTGAGAGCAGAAGAGGGTGTGTTGATATGGTTTGGATATATGGAGAGAATGAGTGAGGAAAGGTTAACTAAGAGGATATATGTGTCACAGGTGGAGGGAAAAAGGAGAAGCAGGAGACCAAATTGGAGGTGGAATGATGGAGTGAAAAAGATTGTGAACATGCAGGAGGGTGAGAGGCGTGCAAGGAATAGAGTGAATTAGACTGAACCAGACCACGTGAAACATTTAAGGTAAACCATGGAAGGTCTGTGTGGTATCAGTGCATTACACCTGATAGCTAGAGACAGTGTGAACGAATGTGGCCTCTTTGTCTGTTTTCCTAACGCTACCTCACTGATGCAGGGGGTGGCAATGCTGTTTCCTGTGGGGTGGGGTGGCACAGGAAATGGGTCAAGGCAAGTAAGTATGAATGTGTACATGTGTATATATTCATATTTGCTTGCCTTCACCCATAATAATGTCTGTGTATGTGTATGTATATGTGCATATGTTGATATGGATACATATGTATATGTACGTGTATGTGCATGTATGTATATACCTGTATATATGAGTGGATAGGTCTTTCTTCGTCTGTTTCCCAGCGCTACCTCACTGATGTGGGGAAATGGCAATCAAATATAATAAATGAATACATAAATATGTCCAATTGAAAGTGGAAGGATGGAGCAAAAAAGATTTTGAGCTATCAGAGCCTGAAAATGCAGGAGGGTGAGAGGTGTGCAAGGAATAGAGTGAATTGGAACAATGTGGTATACTGGGAATGATGTCTTGTCAGTGGGCTGAACCAGGGTATGTGAAACATCTTAGGTAAACCATGGAATGGTTTGCAGGGCCAGGATATAGATAGGAAGCTGTGGTTTTGGTGCATTATACATGATAGCTTGAGACTGAGTGTGAATGAGTGTGGTCTTTTTTTGTCTGATTTCCTGGTGCTACCTTGCTGATGCAGGGGGTGGTGATGCTGTTTCCTGTTGGGCCGGGTGGTGCAGGGAATGGGTGAACGCAAGCTAGTATGAATATGTACATGTGTATATATGTATGTCTGTGTATGTATATGTGTATATGTTGATATGTATATGTAAGTGTATGTACGTGTATGTGTATATGTGTGTATATGAGTGGATGGGTCATTCTTTCTTCATCTGTTTCCTGGCACTACCTCGTTGATGCAGGAAGCTGTGATCAAGAATAACATAGATAACATATATATATGGTGCACAAGACAAGGTATTAGTGATCGGTGATTTAAATACAAAGGTAAATAATGTAGCAGATGAGGGTATAACTGGTGAGCATGGGTATTCAGTGTTATGAATGGAAATGTTGAAGAGCTTGTGGAGTTGTGTACTGAAAAAAGACTGGTGATTGGAACACCTAGTTTAAAAAGTGAGATATACACAACTATACAGATGTGAGTAGGAGAGATGGTCATGGGCATTATTAGATTACATATGAATTGATAGCCGAAGAGGATGTGTTGAAATGGTTTGAACAAATGGAGAGAATGAGTGAGGAAACACTGACAAAAAGGATATATGTGTCAGAGGTGGAGGGAACAAGGAGAAGTGGGAAACCAAACTGGAGGTAGAAGGTTGGAGTGAAAAAGATTTGAGCGATCGGGGCCTGAATATGCAGGAGGGTGAAAGGTGTGCGAGGAATACAGTGAACTGGAACGACGTGGTATACTGGGGTTGAGGTTCTGTCAATGGATTGAACCAGGGCATGTGAAGTGTCTGGGATAAACCATGGAAAAGTCTGTGGGGCCTGGATGTGGAAAGGGAGCTTTGCTTTTGGTGCATTATACATGACAGAGACAGAGTGTGAACGAATATGGCCTTTTTGTCTTTCCTGGTGCTACCTCACTGGGAGGAGGATGCTATTTCATGTGGCGGGGTGGCGACTGGAATGGATGAAGGCAGCAAGTATGAATATGTACATGTGTTTATATGTATATGTCTGTGTATGTATATGTATGTATACGTTGAAATGTATATGTACGCATATGTGCATGTGTGTGCAGTTATGTATATACATGTGTATGTGGGTGGGCTGGGCCATTCCTCGTCTGTTTCCTTGAGCTACCTAGCTAATGTGGGAGGCGGTAGTTAAGTATACTAAAAATAGAATAAATGAATGTGTATGTATACGTGCTGTCAATGGATTGAACCAGGGCATGTGAAGCGTCTGGGGTAGACCATGAAAAGTTTTGTGGGGCCTGGATTTAGAGAGAGAGCTGTGGTTTCGGTGCATTATACATGACAGCTAGAGACTGAGTGTGAAAGAATGTGGCCTCTGTTGTCTTTTCCTAGTGCTACCTCACGCACATGCGGTGTGTGTGTGTGTGTGTGTGTGTGTGTGTGTGTGTGTGTGTGTGTGTGTGTGTGTGTGTCATTTCATGTGTGGCAGGGTGGTGACAGGAATGAATAAGGGCAGACAGTATGAATTATGTACATGTGTATATATGTATATGTATACGTTGAGATGTATAGATATGTATATGTACGTGTGGGACGAGTATGTATATACATGTGGATGTGGGAGGGTTGGGCCATTCTTTCGTCTGTTTCCTTGTGCTAACTCACTAACGCGAGACAGCAACAAAGTATAATAAATATGAATACATTGAAATGTATATGTATGTATGTGCATGTGTGGGTGTTTATGTATATACATGTGTATGTGGGTGGGTTGGGACATTCCTCGTCTGTTTCCTTGCGCTACCTCATTAATGTGGGAGATGGCGATTAAGTATAAATATAAATAATGAATTGATAGGCATGCAAAAGAAGCAGGTATCAAAAAAAGGCCCACCCTTGAGTTGCCAATGGCCACACAATAATCATGTGATGCAGCAGCTTGCCAAGTATTAGTAAGATAGGAAAGAATATCACTAGTGCATCTCACCTTACAGAAGCCACTCTGGTGATCAGAGAAAGGACTGTGATTTTTGAGGTGTTTAAGGATATGGGAGTTGGGAGGGGATTCAAAAAGACTTTGGAAATATCTAATGTCAAAGCAATAGGACAATAGTTAGAGGGATCAGAATGGTCACCCTTTTAAGGGATTGGATGTATCAATGCATTCTTCCAAGGAAAAGGAAAAGTTAGAGAATGAAAACCAACTGTTCAAAGACAACAGTCAACAATGATTCCACAACAATGCAACAGCAGAATTATTGTGACCGAATAACAAAGATACATAAGCAGCTTTTCATGCTAAACATTGCTGCATAATGAAAAATACATGAATATAACATACCAAAATTTGAGCATTTTTGAAGAACTGAATGATGTCCCTCATTGCAGGGCCAAATACATTGTAAATGTTTATATGAGGTCTAACCCAAGCTGACAATTGTGCTTTAAAACCAGACACAGCAAATCTGCTGTCACAAAGAATTATTGCTCCAAAGTCATCCTTGTGTCGAATGACTCGACCAATAGCTTGATTAACTGCACGAGAGGCCTCCAACTGGTACCAAGCCTGACCTGTGAGTCCTTTCTGAAATCAATCAAAAGCAAAACTATTACTATTTGGCAAAAACAGCGAATATAAAACAAGTGCCAAAAACAAATGCATGCCCTACTTTTCAAAGCAGCTAAAACGCATGTTTCAAAAAATCTGACAATATCTGAAAATGTATGTTGAGACCACCACCTCATAACTATCTATCACTCTCACACCAACCCCTTTAATTGTACTATCACATATTCTCCTTGTAAACTCCCCATCTTGCATTCTTTCCAGATGCCCAAACTACCTCAAGATATCACGTTTCACCCATTCTATCACTCAACAGTTCATTCCTTTGCATTCCCTGTTACACATCTCTCATACACCCCCTCAATTCTTTCGCCATTTCATCTAGTCATATCATATGCTCCTCTCAAATAGCTCATTTCAACAACCTGGATTCTTGACCTCTGTGACTCATTCTATATACATGTTTTGGCTGCATAGGTCAGGTTTGGGAAGACTAAGCTGTCCCTTAATCCTTTCTTCACTTCCATAAATATACCTCTATCCTTCAATACTCTAATAAGGGACCCAATGACTCTTCTACCCTGTATTGCTGTCTCCCTCATCTCTCCTTCCCTATCACCAAACTTAGCCAAAATAGTTCCTAAATACCTGAACTTGCTCAACCCTTCCAGTCTTTCTTCCTCATATCTAAAACACAGTTTAAACCTTTTTTTCATCCTATAAGGTTTTGCAAAATCTATATTTTCACTCTGTTTCCTCTCAAACACCATTATCTTGCTTTTACTCTTATTTACCTTCAATTGCCTATGCTTTCACAGATTATAAAACACACTTACAACCTCCTACAACTCCTCTTCACTCTCAAAAAACAACACAGTATCATCTACAAACAGGCTTGTCACTAGCCACCATACCTCATCACAACAATCCATCTCTACACCCCATTTCCCTAGTTTTGCTTTCATCTCTATTATCACTCCATCCATACGTACATATGTTAAAAGTCCATGGTGACATCACACAGCCCTGCTTCACACCCACATTGAAACTTTTGCTCAACTCCCCATCCACTCTTATAAATGCATTTTTTACTTTATAGGCTTTCACATCCCATAAAGCATTCCACTCAACTCTGTCACACACTTTCTTCAGATCCATAAATGTTGCATACAACTTCTTAACCTCTGCTAGATAGTTTTCAACAGTCATTCTCACCGCAAAAATCTGATCCACGCATCCCCTACCTTTCCTAAAAAAAAAACTTGCTCCTTACTTATTCTTCATTCAGTCACTTCCAATGCTCTATCAATCAGCACTCTTGCATACACTTTTCCTGGTATGCTTAACAAATTAATTCCCCGATAATTGCTACATAAATCCTTAGCACCTTTTCCTTAGAATAAAGGATTAATAATAGCTTTAACACAATCCTAAGGCACAGCCATCTGTTCCTATGCTAAATTACATATCAAATGCATCCACTCTATCACACTTTCTCTCACTCTGGGTGCCTCTCATACCTTCAGCCTCATTATAGTCCTTTTCATCTGTCTTCCTGCCATAGACCCTTGCACTTGTATCCTCTCCCTTCCATCCTCCATATTCACCCATGTAACAACTGCTGCTTCACCTTCAACCACATTCAACATTCTTCAAAATACTCTTTCCATCTTCCTTTCAGTTTCTTCCTTTGATTCAGCAACTCCCTATCCTTACTTCTCACATCAGCATTTCCACTCTTACCTCCACCTCTTTTCTTTTTCACCTGTGTCCAGTAAAATATCCAAATTTCCCTATACTTTTCACTCAACTTTCTTCCAAAATCTTCATCCCCTTTTTTTTATGTTAGCTGAGAAAGCATAGGCAGCTGAGGCCCTAATCAAAGCCATCCCATTAATGCTATATATACATATACCCTAGCCTGAGCCAGGTACCTATTTTATCGACCAACGACTAGGGGTGTGGACTGACTGCTGCAACCAGGATTCAAACCTATGCATTTGACCCTGGGTGGCCCATGCATGCGTTACGGTCAGGAATGCTAACCACTACTCTGCTTTCCTCTATCAGCTTCTTAACATTTTACTTACACATCTTTTATTCATCCTCCCTCCTTTGCTAAATTTCAACTGGTACATTCCATTCAAGCAATCTAACATATGCATTTTTCTTCTCTTCCTCAATATTTCTAATTTCATCCATCCATCATTTCACTTTTTATACCTATATTTCAAAAACTGGTCTCTAATCACTAATTCTACAACCTTTAACAGTCTTTCTCTAAACATTTCAAACATTTCATTCACATACGACCACACCCATACATTTTTGATACTTCCGTATAAACTTTTGGTCATCCTCCTTTCGTACTACTACTTGCATTTTTCTGATAAGCACCACCCACTTCTACACAGAGGCCTATTATAGACTGTAGAGACAATGGGCACTGCTAAGTAAAATTAAAGCTCTTTGCATATTTAAGAATTTATGCTATTTCTTACATAAGCAATAGTCAGATAGGCACAAAAACCATGTCAAGTTAATCAGTTAAGCAAATGACTTAAAATTCACATATTTGTAAAATTATTAACAAAGACTGAAAAAAGTTTAGCAAAAGATTCTCTTAGTGACTCCACTGCAGGAATCTGTCACTAAAATCTTTCAATCTTTGTTTATCATTTTACAATCATACTCAAATAATTAAGGTACAATTTATTTTGCTTTGTAAAGCTGAATAACTTAGCATGGTGTATGTAACCATATAACTATCCTTCTTACCCAAGAAATAGCATTAATCACTAAAAATGCAAAAAGCTGTAATTTGACTACAACTATTTCAAAATAATGTAAAAAATTCTTATTTGTAAAGCTGAATAATTTGGCATGTTGCTTGGTGTATGCACCTATATAACTGTTGTTGTTATCTCAGAAATAGAATAAATCACTAAACATGTAAAATGTAATTTGACTTAGCAGCACCTGTTATCTTTACAACTAATCATAAGCCTCTGTGTTGAAGGTGGGCTTATTTGACATTTCTTATGCAAGTGGAATATAGCTATTGTTTGTGATGACAATTCCTCAACTGTGAACAGAGATTGGTGCTGAGCATTCAGTTTCTCATATCCTTACTTTCTGTATCAACAACCTTTACCTCTAAGACCTTCAGTTTATTCATTTGTTATGTAAACATAATTTGCCAAGTTCAACTTTTTTCTCATTTTCTTTTCTTGATATTAATATAATGATTTATTGATCTTTTCATAAGCTGTCTGGTTACTATATTATATATATATATATATATATATATATATTATATATATATATATATATATATATATATATATACATGTGAAGTCGAGAACATTATCTCGGAAAGCAAAAATGAGTATGTTTGAAGGAATAGTGGTTCCAACAATGTTGTATGGTTGCGAGGCGTGGGCTATGGATAGAGTGGTGCGCAGGAGGATGGATGTGCTAGAAATGAGATGTTTGAGGACAATGTGTGGTGTGAGGTGGTTTGATCGAGTAAGTAATGTAAGGGTAAGAGAGATGTGTGGAAATAAAAAGAGCGTGGTTGAGAGAGCAGAAGAGGGTGTTTTGAAATGGTTTGGGCACATGGAGAGAATGAGTGAGGAAAGACTGACCAAGAGGATATATGTGTCGGAGGTGGAGGGAACGAGGAGAAGAGGGAGACCACATTGGAGGTGGAAAGATGGAGTGAAAAAGATTTTGTGTGATCGGGGCCTGAACATGCAGGAGGGTGAAAGGAGGGCAAGGAATAGAGTGAATTGGAGCGATGTGGTATACCGGGGTTGACGTGCTGTCAGTGGATTGAATCAGGGCATGTGAAGCGTCTGGGGTAAACCATGGAAAGCTGTGTAGGTATGTATATTTGCGTGTGTGGACGTATGTATATACATGTGTATGGGGGTGGGGTGGGCCATTTCTTTCGTCTGTTTCCTTGCGCTACCTCGCAAACGCGGGAGACAGCGACAAAGCAAAAAAAAAAAAAAAAAAAAAAAAAAATATATATATATATATATATATATATATATATATATATATATATATATATATATATATATATATATATATATATATATATATATATATATATATTTCTTTTTTCTTTTATACTTTGTCGCTGTCTCCCGCGTTTGCGAGGTAGCGCAAGGAAACAGACGAAAGAAATGGCCCAACCCCCCCCCCATACACATGCATATACACACGTCCACACACGCAAATACACATACCTACACAGCTTTCCATGGTTTACCCCAGACGCTTCACATGCCTTGATTCAATCCACTGACAGCACGTCAACCCCGGTATACCACATCGCTCCAATTCACTCTATTCCTTGCCCTCCTTTCACCCTCCTGCATGTTCAGGCCCTATTCACACAAAATCTTTTTCACTCCATCTTTCCACCTCCAATTTGGTCTCCCTCTTCTCCTTGCTCCCTCCACCTCCGACACATATATCCTCTTGGTCAATCTTTCCTCACTCATCCTCTCCATGTGCCCAAACCACTTCAAAACACCCTCTTCTGCTCTCTCAACCACGCTCTTTTTATTTCCACACATCTCTCTTACCCTTACGTTACTCACTCGATCAAACCACCTCACACCACACATTGTCCTCAAACATCTCATTTCCAGCACATCCATCCTCCTGCGCACAACTCTATCCATAGCCCACGCCTCGCAACCATACAACATTGTTGGAACCACTATTCCTTCAAACATACCCATTTTTGCTTTCCGAGATAATGTTCTCGACTTCCACACATTCTTCAAGGCTCCCAGAATTTTCGCCCCCTCCCCCACCCTATGATCCACTTCCGCTTCCATGGTTCCATCCGCTGCCAGATCCACTCCCAGATATCTAAAACACTTCACTTCCTCCAGTTTTTCTCCATTCAAACTCACCTCCCAATTGACTTGACCCTCAACCCTACTGTACCTAATAACCTTGCTCTTATTCACATTTACTCTTAACTTTCTTCTTCCACACACTTTACCAAACTCAGTCACCAGCTTCTGCAGTTTCTCACATGAATCAGCCACCAGCGCTGTATCATCAGCGAACAACAACTGACTCACTTCCCAAGCTCTCTCATCCCCAACAGACTTCATACTTGCCCCTCTTTCCAAAACTCTTGCATTTACCTCCCTAACAACCCCATCCATAAACAAATTAAACAACCATGGAGACATCACACACCCCTGCCGCAAACCTACATTCACTGAGAACCAATCACTTTCCTCTCTTCCTACACGTACACATGCCTTACATCCTCGATAAAAACTTTTCACTGCTTCTAACAACTTTCCTCCCACACCATATATTCTTAATACCTTCCACTGAGCATCTCTATCAACTCTATCATATGCCTTCTCCAGATCCATAAATGCTACATACAAATCCATTTGCTTTTCTAAGTATTTCTCACATACATTCTTCAAAGCAAACGCCTGATCCACACATCCTCTACCACTTCTGAAACCACACTGCTCTTCCCCAATCTGATGCTCTGTACATGCCTTCACCCTCTCAATCAATACCCTCCCATATAATTTACCAGGAATACTCAACAAACTTATACCTCTGTAATTTGAGCACTCACTCTTATCCCCTTTGCCTTTGTACAATGGCACTATGCACGCATTCCGCCAATCCTCAGGCACCTCACCATGAGTCATACATACATTAAATAACCTTACCAACCAGTCAACAATACAGTCACCCCCTTTTTTAATAAATTCCACAGCAATACCATCCAAACCTGCTGCCTTGCCGGCTTTCATCTTCCGCAAAGCTTTCACTACCTCTTCTCTGTTTACCAAATCATTTTCCCTAACCCTCTCACTTTGCACACCACCTCGACCAAAACACCCTATATCTGCCACTCTATCATCAAACACATTCAACAAACCTTCAAAATACTCACTCCATCTCCTTCTCACATCACCACTACTTGTTATCACCTCCCCATTTGCGCCCTTCACTGAAGTTCCCATTTGCTCCCTTGTCTTACGCACTTTATTTACCTCCTTCCAGAACATCTTTTTATTCTCCCTAAAATTTACTGATACTCTCTCACCCCAACTCTCATTTGCCCTTTTTTTCACCTCTTGCACCTTTCTCTTGACCTCCTGTCTCTTTCTTTTATACATCTCCCATCTTCTCTACAGTATGCCGCTACTTTAATTGATTATGTGATATCTGTTGAACCATGCTGCTTGCCTACTTTCTTGCTGCGTCCTATTCATAAGAAATATGCTCTTATCCATCAATGGAATTCTCAGTATCTTCTACATCATATAATCCTCTAGCATAAGACTTTTCAGTTACAGTATAAATCATAAGACTGTTTTGTAAAGAAAAAACAAATGGTACAATAAGGGATGCAGATGAAACAAAGGGAGAGATACTGAAAACTCAAAGCTGCATATAAATCCAACTTACTTTATATTTCAAACGGGTTTCCTCAAGATACTTCTGTTTCAAAACAACCCTTGGGTCCTTGAAAGGAGGGTATGGTAGTCCTGTGATAATAACAGCTCGACCATTTCGATCAGCAAAATCTAAGCCTTCTGATACCTGAAAAATTATGAACTGATTAGTGCTCTACATATATTCATTACAAAAAAGGAGTCCTGTCTATTTGTTTTTCTGCACACATGCAAAGAAAGTTGCTACTGGTATAACCTAAATCCCATACACAACTGCCAATAGTTCAACCATTTCCTTGGCAGGAGAGAATTGCTGGAAGCTGGAGTGATACATTTTTTAGAAAATATTCTATGAAGAGGGAAAATAGAGAGGGGTTAATGGCTGGGACAAAAGAACTTTATCATTCTCCCTTTCTGGGTGTGGTGGCCAGTCAGAGAGGTAGTGATGGTGCTGAGAAAGGGTGTGGTGGTGGCCAAGGAGGAAGGAAATGGTGGTGGCGATAGAGGGTGTGGTAACCAAGGAGGGAGGAAATTATGATGGTGAGGGAGGGTGTGGAAGTCATGGAGGGAGGGAGTGATGGTGGTGAGGAGGGTTGTGGTAACCAAGGTGGAAAGGAATGGTGGTGGTGAGGGAGGTTGCGGTACCCCTCTACAGGGAGAAAAACATGAGGGTCTGGAGGGCCCAAAGCTGCTAGAGCGACTAAATCACTGTTGACATCATGGAAGGATGATAAAATTGGTACCTGTGCAGGTCTTTATAGAAATGCATTCACAGCAGTACATGGCATAAAGATAGAATCATCAATCTATCTCTAATTTTAAGTCACCAACATGGTACAAGCAAATAGCATGCCCCAATCAAAAATCTCCGGAGAAAGGAGGAGGTTAAAAAGAAAAAAAGTAGAAAATAATTAAGGCTCCATAAAATCTTGTCGACTGACTCTTACAGGAAGAAGGATTGTATGAAGAGGGAAAGAGAAAAGAAGGCAGAGAATTCCACAGCTTATCTGTCTGAGTGAAGGAGGTACCATAACAACCAATCCCAAGTGGCTAGTCTCAACGCAGAAGCTGTGGAAAGCAGCAGTCAAATGCATTGCCACAGGTCTTAACCTTCAGAGGTGAAGACACATGCAGACAGTTTATGAGAGCAATTACCAAAATAATACCTATAGAGTAGAGAAAAAGCATTAACATCACAGGTTACAGAAGAGGAAGGTTGAAGAGAGGTGATGCCAGAGGAATCAATGAAACAGAAGACTTATTATTCCACTCTAATTAATAGAGAGTTGGAGGTGAGCCACCCTAGATGTGTTAGAGATATTCCTTACTTGGGCAAATAAAACCCCTGTAATGTGACACAGCAGCTCACAGGAAAATATAATCATGGCATCTATACAACACTCTAAGTTTTTGGGAAGTGGGCTTTGTGATGTTTGTTAAGTGAAGTTTCCAGGACAAAGAGGAGGATATGGTCATGCACATCATATTCATATCATTACAGGATTGAACTGTGGTGTTTTACAAATGGACAGAAGAAAACAAATTATTCTTAGAGAGGGATATATGAAGAAACTGTATCTAAGCACAATAAAAAATGCTGCACAGGTCCGGAATGAGAGGAAATATGATCAATACAAGAAAGAGAACAAGTACACTGAAGGGTGGAGGGAAGGAAAATTGAGGTGAAGTATGTAAAGCAGAATCATCAGCATAAGAGATAGAGGTTTAGAAGGAAGAACACCATTAATTGACAGAAGAAAGAGAGCAGACAGAAAAGAACCCTGAGAATGGGAGGGGATATCGATCTACTGACAACCACTGCAATGGAGCAGGCTGAGAGGAAACTGTATATCAATGAAAAGAAAGAAGTGTGATGTTGAAAACAAAGCAAGAGAGTTTAGAAAGCAAAGATTTATGCTATATCCTGCCAAATGCTTCGGAGATGTCGAGGACTATGACAAAAGTTTCATCAAAATCTCTGAGAAAGGAGGACCAATGATGAGTCACTTTAAGAGAGATCATCATTGGAACTAGGACTGCAAAATTCATTCTGGTGATCTGAAAGAAGAGAATGGGCTTAACAGAGTTTCAAAGACTTTGGAGATAGCAGAAATGAAGCAAAGGGGTGACACTTGAAGGGGTTAGAGCAGTCTTCTTACTTAAGGATGG